>NC_081316.1:40662810-40970336 GCF_026419965.1 Kogia breviceps
GAAAAGCCTAAGCAAACACATATTTTATAAAACATTTTTCATCACCAAAAGTTCTGTTTAAGGTATTCTTCTTGCATGTTTTCATGCTGAAACCTATTTGCAAATTTTCTCACTTTTTTCCCACATGAAATGTACCCTCGATTATATGACAAGAAATTATATGGTTCTAATAATTTATTTCAAACCAGATCCATGTCTCACATTCATTCTGTGTTGTGAAATCAAGTAGATGCAGAAGGGGAATTTTTTTTTTCTCTGAACTTTCTGACCATCTCTATTGTGGAAGAGAGAGTAATAGCAGCTATTGAGGGTGCCAATTATGTGGCGATGTACAAACCTGCTGGAGAAAAATCTATATGATATTTTAATGCTAGTCAAACGGAACGATGAAGTTTAAATTAGCTTGAAGCTCCTAAAAATTCTAACTATGGCTCTGCCTTCATTGTACGGGAGGGTGAAAAATAGCTTTACAGAAAAATATATGTCCATCTTCTCTGCAGATGGGCCGCCTGATGCCTCTTCCTTTTGCTGATGTGCGAGGCTGCATTTTGGTTTGTTTGTTCATTGCTCCATGTTTCTTTCCATTTCTCCTTTTACTTCTTTTTCTCTCCCACTGACCACCTTCCCTCCCTTCTTTCAAGTATCATATCCTCTACTTCCTTCTATATTAATTCATCTGTCAGGTTCGCAAGCTCATAGCATCAGAGAATGCTAGAACTCAGAGAGTTCTGGTTAAAAGGGGAGGGGGGTTTGGAAAAACAAATCAAATCCAACCACCTCATGGTAAAGATAGGTGGGTGGGAGGGGAGGCCAGTTGAGGGCTAGGGTGAGGATGCAGCCTGTTGAAGGCCACCCAACAATCTTGTAAGGGAGGGGTCAGATCAGGGAGTGGGTCAGAGAGGGAGTTTGGATGAGAATAGGAAACAAGAATTTTCATCTTCATAGACTCTGTTCATTATCAAGAAAATCCAGGTGCATTAACCACACTTCCAAAAGACTTTTTTCTTAAAAAAAAAAATGTAGGAGGGCACATCCAAACGTCATGCAGCCCTGTCAGAAGTGAGGTAGGTGGGAACATCTCTAGTACATGGTCGACAAAACAGGGTGGGGTGTAGTGCATACTTCCTGTGGGCCAGGCACTTCCACATGTTATTTAATCCATACTCAGCTCTGCCATTAAGTATTTATAATACTGTTTTATAGCCTGAGGTTCAGACAAATTAACTGGTACACAGCTGGAGAGTGAGGTGAAATCAAGCCCTGTCGAAAGCCTGTGTCCGCCGTGAGGTGTTGCAGCATGCCCGTGGTGGAGTTGGGGCTGGAGATTTGTCTTCTAGCGCAGAAACCTTTTCAGAGCTTCTCAGGAAATAAGTCCTGGGACCTCAACAATTAGCGCTGAGTCACTACTGATACTGATGCTCATGACCAACAGGACAGAGCTGAGGGGTAAAGGGCAGAAGAGTCAAGCTGAACTTGGGTAATTATGTATTGTTCACTTGGAAATATTGGCTGCATTAAAGAGAAAGCACAAGAATTAGTGTTTAAATAGTTAGCTGCTTTTTCTTGTTTTGGATGGTGGGGTTGTAGATGATTTCCTCTTCTTTTTTTTTTTTTTCATAGAAAATAGCGGCATTTTTCATAAAAATCAAGCAATATAGAAAAGTTCAAATAGAATGGTGAAAATCATCCAGAATGCCACCATCGAGTGGTAATCATGAATAATGGCTGAGTGTCTATCTCTCCAGACACTTTTTTCTTGACCAGGAAATATACTCTTGTTTTCTTCTTTATATTTTTCTATACATTGCAAACTTTTCATACATTCGATATATTTATTTTATAATATATTAAGAAACTTTAATTAGAAAAGCCATTTGAGGCTAGATGATCACGAACTTTGGGATGGCAGGATAGGGGGGTTAGTTATGTATCTGGCATGTCTGTCTGTTCCCAAACTCTGTCACCTTCCAAAAATGATTGTAGATGAAATTATAATACATGTAAACTTAAGTCGGTAAATGACTGGGAAACCCTGAAGAATTTTAAGCAGGTGTGAAACATGATTGCATGAACAAAATAAATAGATTTCCTCTAGCACAATGTGCTCAAAATGTAGTGCCTGGACCACCAGCATGGGGGACTTGTTAGAAACACAAATTCTCAGGTCACACACCAGATTTAATCCAAGACTCTGGGAGTCCGGGACCCAGAAATCTAATTTTTAACGAGCCCTCCCCATCAGTGAGGGAGATATGAGGACAAGCTGACCTTGGGTGGGAATCATAGTTCCTCGGAAGGTATACACAGGAGAATGGTTGTCAGAAGCCCAGTACAGCCACACCAGCATCTGGGTTTGGCTGAGCCGATAGTTCCAAACCTCTGAATTATCACGGCAATCTGCATTTATGTAGGACTTACAAATCAATTATTTTTTTTGCATCCATGTAAACCTTTCTCGGAACAAGGCAGGTTAGGTCCTCAATAAATTCATTTTAAAAATTGGATTTGCTTATTAATTACTAAATCTAAGCCCTTGCCTTCTTGTGCATATTAATATAAAAAACATTTTAAAATCTGCCCAGCTTGTCATTCAATATCCACATGTTCTAGAAAGAGAATGTTGTTTTTGTGTGTGCATGCACATTCTTCCTCTTATTTTTTTTTCAGTCCTCTAAATATGGAAGTGTTGGCAGGTCAGTTTTGACTCCTTCATCAGCTCTGCTACAAGAGCCCTGACTTTTTGTTGAAGTTCACTACCCCAGAACCCCTCCCCCAAGTTGAAAGATGACACTGCTCTCACCACAATGATTCCCCCAGGATTCCCCACGTCATGCCTGCCAAGCCCCAATGACAAGATATAGGGGGCAGTTAGACTATTACATACTCTCCCTGCCACTTTCAATCAAGCCTAATGCAATCAGAAACACATGACTACATCAAAGCATCTCCTTTAATCAAATGCGGTTAAGTCAGTCATTAGTTTCTCAAGACAAATAAAGGATACAAGTGCTTGTATTATAAATGTAACCGCCCCCCTTCTTAAGTGATTTGTTAGAAGGGAAGCCCCCCTAGCAAAGAACTCAGGACCTTCAGAGGTCTTTGTGCTTTTGCTGCTGGTGTTTATTATGATAAAGCATTCTGGGTTCACACACAATTCCTCCGTCCCTGTCCCCTCTCTCAAAGCCTCCATGTTGTCAAGCAGAATTTGGCTTCAGCTTGATCAGGATGATTTCATTATCCCATTGTTACCATTATGAGTTGGGCAATTAGTAGTTTATAAGTATAAATTTATGGCAATCTGTGATCTAGGCTCATTGGCAGTAGTCAGGGCATAATAAAAACCCAATCAATTTCTTTCATTTAATATGTAGGCTGCGACCCTAGTTTTGATTAGAACTCTTAGCTATTTCATCTTTAAATAGAAAAGAATGTCTGCAAGCAATTATATGGTGTGTTAATTGGATATTCCTTTTTATCTCATACTACCGAATGCATTGCTGACGAAATCCTTGTTTTCTCCTTCTGTCTCTTTCTTAATCTCTCTCTACCTCCCTCTCTCTGAGTCTGTTACTGTCTTTGTCTCTCTGCTTCTGGGTTTCTACCTCATTCCTTCCTTCTATCTCTCCATTGTGAATCTTCACTGATCACACACAGCTTGGCTAAAATAGCAGGGGACTTTTCACCATCCTCGCTGTGTTCTATGAACTCCACTTTCCATCTAGACATTCGGGCATTATGGAGCTGAGGTCACCATACTGTCTAAAAGGTCTGGCACACAGCAGGTACTCAATAATTGGTAAATGAATGAATGAGGCCACTGCATTCCCTGTGTGTCACTTTTCCACTTTCTGTCCCAGGATAGTTTGCTGAGACCTGCTCTGTTTTTCCAGGGTAATATTTCCCTTACGGGTCTACACTCAGGTCTACACCCTGAAAGGTGGCAGTACTGGGGAAAAGAGGATTCTAGTCCTACAGATGGGAAGCCTAAGTCCCCCAGAGTCTCCAACTGCCATGCAGAAATGATGCTTCTTAACTCTATCATATAGAGAATATGCCCTTTATGAGATGATTTTGTAAGCTGGGATGAGCCCATACCTGGAAAGTGGGCTGTACAGTTTTCATGTGTGTGATTTTTTTCTATTTTACATTTCTTTAACAAATATTTCTGTAGTGCTTAATATCCCTCATTTATCTGCAGACTGACAGAATTCTAAGGCGATTTTTTGTATACTGCACCCACTGCTCTCCAAGCCCTTGCTCAGAATCCTATGGCTTCTCTTATAAGCCCTTGTTTCCTGAATGCTACATTTTTCCTCTTTTTCTGCTTTACTCCTTTGCTTCTGCAAAGTACATTCTGCAGGAGCACCTTGAGAGCGGACACATGGAAGACAATTTTTTTTTGAAACCTGGTTTGTCTGAAAATACCTTTGTTCTCTCCTCATATGTGATGATCACTTGGCTTGGTCAGAATTTGAAGCTATTTTTTCTCTGAATTTCTAGCATCTCTGCAAGTCTTCCAGCTCCACGGGCTGTTGCTGAGACACCTGATGCCCTTATTTCCAGTCCTCAGTATGGGACTTCCTTCCCCTTCTCCCATAACCCCTGTAGCTTCTAGAATCTTCTCTATCCTTGTGTCCTGAGATTTCAGTGGTGTGCCCTCAGGTTGGGCTTTTGTTCATTCTATTTCTCAACTCTCAACAAACCCCTGTAATCTGGAAACATATTTTTTAACGGTAGAAACTTTGCCTGTACAGTTTTTCTGATAATTTCCTCTCCTCTCTTTTCTCTGTTTTCTTTCTCTGGGACTTATGTTAAGCAAGTGCTAGACCCCTATTTTTAATCTCTAATATTCTTATCTTTTCTAATTTCCTAATTTCCATCTCTTTATCTTTTCTCTTCACTTTCTTACTTTTATCTTCCAACCTTTTTATTGGATTTTTATACTATTTTACACCTTTAATTTCTGAAGTTTCCTTCTTTTGTGACTACTCTTATCCATGGTATCCTGTTCCTGTTTCAGAGGCAATAATATCTCTTTCCTATCCAAGAAGATTGATATAGACCTGCCTGGCCCCAAAGATCACGTTCTGATGATGACATTCTGCCTAAACAAAACCACCTTTTCTTGGTTATCAAAGTCTATTCCTTTGAGAACCTGGAATCAATTGCAATTGCTTCCTGATTTAGATCATAAACTAAAGTGTATGCTACAAAAGGGCAAGGACCACGTCTGCTCTACTTAACAATATATACACTTAACATGATTCCTCACATGACTGGGTGTTCTAAAATATTTGACAAATGAATGACTGAATGGTATAAGAACTGGAGTTCCCTAATTTCAATAAAATAGCCAGGTAAGAGGAAAATAGATGCTTGTGTTGTCACAGCCATTCAGCAGCTCTTGACATGATAAAACAATTTTTGAGTGAGTGTGGCCCTGTCCCCACATCTGCCTAATGGAAATGGAATCCTCTAAGAAATTGCAGAAGCAGGAGATGGTGTTTAACAGGGCTACCCAATGAGCTCATTTATAATGTTAACAAACCAAATTCCTGAACAAGCTCTGAGGCCCTATTGGACCTGCCAGCCAGGAGAGACAGCTGTCGGTCAGGATTCATGGTGGGCACCCGCCTGCCCTGAGGGCTAGCCTGGCAAGGGGGGCTGGTGGAAGGGAATGGGCAGATAACAGAGATAAATCTAAATTCATTCGGGAAGCAGTCACACTCAATGACATATTCACTAACTTCTTCAACAGCTCATTTGATAATGTTCTCTTTGCACCATTCATTTTTCTGAAAGATGAAAGCTGGCTGAGGATCTCATCTGCTCACTGATGCAGGGAAAGGATTTGAAATTAGCACACACACACACACACACACACACACACACACACAACTGAAAGGGGGAGCAGGGCAGGTTGGGGGAGGAGGAAACGTTCTGATAACCAGTTTTGTGCCTGGTCCTGACATGAGAGACCCAGCAGCCTAGCGTGAGGTCACCTTTAATTAGTAATGCATTATAATTCAACAATATGCCAATGGGCAGATATGAGGCTCAGTGGGGAGGGGGGCATCTACCACGATAATTAATTGCTTGAAGAATGTGATCAGCCTGGTGAGGGGCAGGTCATGTGTTGTGTGTAACTGGAGGGGAGAGAAGTTGAACCCCGGGGCCTGGTGCTACACTCTTTCTCAGTGTGCCCCATGTCTCACTGTGCCTATACAGGGCATACATAAATCCATGAGCATTTATCAAGTGCCAGAAGCTAGGCACAGTCCAGGGGTAAAAGAGAAAATGAGACACGGGCTGGGTTTTCTGGTACCACCTTCTGGTAGGAAGACAACACAGAAACACTGGACTCTAATGCTTACATTCGTTGTTCTACTGTGAAGGCTCTCCTTCGACAGCACCCATTGGCAAGGAGGACCAACAACTCTTTGTTTCAATTTGATTCTCTCACTTGGCTTCTTAAATAATGAATGTTTTGTGGTACAGTATGAAGTATACAAGCTTTGGAATCAGGCAAATCTGAGTTTAAATCCTGACTCTTCTATTTTATAGCAGTGGGACCATGAGCAATTGACTTTGTTTGTCTAGGTCACATGTTCCTCCTTGGTAAAAGGGGGGGTACTAAAACCTAAGTTTCAGGATTAAATATTATGAGGATTGAAATCTAAGGTGCAGATGCCATGATGACCATCCCCCTGTCCGGGCAAGCAGGGGCCTGGATAAGACTGGGGAGTGATCCTGAGGTTGGGGCAGGATATGGAAGGAGAGGCCTTCTTCCTCATTCACAGCAGTGGTGCTTGACGCTTTAGGGCTTTCTTGGGGAAAAAAAAATGCACCAAATGTTCATGGCATGTAGTAGTTGCTTGTTCATGCTTGCTCAATGAATGGAATATGTTTTTCTTTGAATTCTGGGGAAATGCTCCTTAAAAGGCTCATCAATACAAGTTAAGCAAGAGAGTGAAAGAGAGAGAGAGAAAATGAGAGGGAGGGAGGGAGGGAGGGAGGGAGGGAAGGAGAGAGGGAGAGAGAGAGAGAGAAACCAGATATAAAAGCAAACAAGACAGAAATGGAAAGAAGACAAAATTTAAAAGGCTCAAGGCAAACAGCAAGAAATCCCTTAGCAATCCTTGAGCCTAAGTTTAGAAGGCTGACCTTTTATCAGATGCCTAAAATCACTGATATTGAATAGTTACAAATATTTAAAAGACCAAGCAATGAGCCTATGCTTAGTAGGCACTCTGTAAATTGTTACTTCCTTATCCAAGTTCACTTGGCAACCCCTGAGCTGACCCACGGGACACTTTTCAAACACACGTTGAAAAGCCATCACTGTGTTTCCAAAATAAAATACATCTACAGAGACTCCGTTTCTTCTTCTTGCCTTCACCATGATATCCATGGCCTTACACCAAAGATATTACTTACTGGAAACTACAAATTCATTAAGGGACAGGAAGAAGGAAGCATATCAGGAAAAGGTTCATTGTTTTTCAGAAGATGAGCTCAAGCACTAATAATAATAAAAATACCAAACAGTGGCGGGAGGGTGGAGAGCAGAACAGAAGTAGATACCAGCTCTTCCAGAGTGCAGGAGCCATTTAATTTCCAAAGTCGTGTGTGTGTGTGTGTGTGTGTGTGTGTGTGTGTGTGTGTGTGTGTGTGTGTGTGTGTGTGTGTGTGTGTGTGTGTGTGTTACGCGGGCCTCTCAGTTGTGGCCTCTCCTGCTGCGGAGTACAGGCTCTGGACGCGCAGGCTCAGTGGAGAGCAGAACAGAAGTAGATACCAGCTCTTCCAGAGTGCAGGAGCCATTTAATTTCCAAAGTCGTGTGTGTGTGTGTGTGTGTGTGTGTGTGTGTTACGCGGGCCTCTCAGTTGTGGCCTCTCCTGCTGCGGAGTACAGGCTCCGGACGCGCAGGCTCAGTGGCCATGGCTCACGGGCCCAGGGGCTCCGTGGCATGTGGGATCTTCCCGGACCGGGGCACGAACCCCTGTGCCCTGCATCAGCAGGTGGACTCTCAACCACTGCGCCACCAGGGAAGCCCCATCTGTCTTACTCTTATAATCAGATGGTTCTTCAACTTTCATGGGAGTGAGGGGGCAATCTGAGAATTGTTACTTATATTTTTATTTTTATTAGGAAATTTTAACCCACTTATATCTGATATGAGGGCTATTAAGTTTTATATCACTAATGTTATAATAGTTGTTGCTTTTATGTTTCCTTGCTTTCTCTTTTGCTAGGGTAATGACTTGTTTTAAGGATCTTATTTATAAGGAACAGAAAGCACCACACTTTCTCAGAGGTGAAGTAGTATTTTGTATTTTTTAATAGATCTTTATTGGAGTATAAATGTTTCACAATACTGTGTTAGTTTCTGTTGTACAACAAAGTGAATCAGTCATATGCATACATATATCCCCATATCCCCTTCCTCTTGAGCCTCCCTCCTACCCTCCCTATCCCACATCTCTAGGTCATCGCAAAGCACCGAGCTGATCTCCCTGTGCTATGCTGCTGCTTCCCACTAGCTAACTATTTTACATTTAGTAGTGTACATATGTCGATACTACTCTCACTTCGCCCCAGCTTCCCCCTCCTCCACCCCGCCCTGTTATTAGAGAAAGGCAAATCAAAACGACAATGAGGTTATCACCTCACACCAGTCAGAATGACCATTATCAAAAAATCTAGAAACAATAAATGCTGGAAACGGTGTGGTGAAAGAGGTGAAGTAGTTTTATTTGATGGATATAGAAAGACAATATCTATGGCCACAAAACACTCATCTCTCCCTTCTGGGTGCCTGCTCCATTCTTAAGCTTCTTTTGGCAAACCACCTTTCCTATTTACACACAGCCTTCTCACCTCTTATTACCTACCAGCTCACCTTAGGCTTAGGTGACCCACAGAGCTACTCCAGCGGGAGTGTAATTCCCAAGCAGAAGAATGAGGTGGTTCAGGCCTCTGATGCCTCTGAACTGCATCCCTTGGTTCAGTACTCATCCTGTTGTGTGGGTCCAGTGGCACATTCTGGCTGCTGGGGCTCTGAGCAGGTACAGATTTTCAGAGAGGGAACCTTTACGAGGGGAGTTATGATTGTTGATTGTTGTTTCTAATAATGTCTCTTTAAATTTTTACTCTTTCAAAAGGAATATATTACTTTTTATTCTGTTAGAAATTATCTCAAGTTACGTTTTATTTAAGACTTTTCATCAGTGTTGAGAATGAAGCAGTGATCTTTTTAAAAATTTTATTTGTCTTTTATTGAAGCATAGTTGATTTAGTGTCATGTTAATTACTGCTGTACAGCAAAGTGACTCAGTTATATATATATATATATATATATTTTTTTTTTTTTTTTTTTTTTTTTTTTTTTGGCGGTACGCGGGCCTCTCATTGCTGTGGCCTCTCCCGTTGCGGAGCACAGGCTCCGGACACGCAGGCTTAGCGGCCATGGCTCACGGGCCCAGCCGCTCCGCGGCATGTGGGATCTTCCCGGACCGGGGCACGAACCCATGTCCCCTGCATCGGCACACGGACTCTCAACCACTGCGCCACCAGGGAAGCCTATACATTCTTTTTTATATTCTTTTCCATTATGGTTTATCACAAGATATTGAATATAGTTCTCTGTGCTGTACAATAGGACCTTGTTGTTTATCCATTCTACATTTACCAGTTTGCATCTGCTAATCCCAAATTCCCAATCCAACCCTCTCCCACCCTACTCCCCGTTGGCAATTATGTCTATGTCTATTCTCTATGTCCATGACTCTGTTTCTGTTTCACAGATAGGTTCATTTGTGTCATATTTTAAACTCCACATATAAGTGATATCATATGGTATTTGTCTTTCTCTTTCTGACTTACTTCACTTAGTATGATCATCTCTAGTTACATCCATGTTGGTGTAAATGGCATTATTTCATTCTTTCCTTAATGGCTGAGTAGTATTCCATTGTATATATATACCACATCTCCTTTATCCATTCATCTGTCGATGGACATTTAGGTTGTTTCTATGTCTTGATTATGAATCAGTGCTCTTGATTCACAGATGAAGAACTGAGTACACTTTTCCCTTTGCTGCTGTGATCTTGGATTTCAGACCCTGATCATTATTGGATTACTACTGACACTATATATCATTTTTAAATTATCTCCTCTCAATATACATCTATCTATAGTCTATGTACAATACTACACAAATCTATACTTTGTTGATTTTCTTTGTTCACCATTTGTTATTTTATACTGTGATATTTCAGTTCCAGTTCTTTATACTATAGTGCATATCTTGGCTGAAACACTTCCTCAAGTCATAAACATTACCTCACTTCACCACCATACACATTTTGTTTTTCCTCAGAGAGGGTTCAAGAGCAGTTTACCAGCTCAGCTCTTCTAAAATCAAGAATACATTTTTCTTTCATTCTTATAGGAAAGACTTCTTAATTTGTTATATAACCTCTAGTCACAATCCTAATTCTTTTTCTTATATTCTGTAGAAGTAATTTTTTGACTATTGGAATTTAGTGGGTTTGTTTACTTGTTTTTCCGGAAGTGTCAAGCTAGCTTGTGTTGTTTACTTCCTTTTCTGATGACTGTTTCTCTACTTGCCTGTTGTGCTTTATTTCTGAATTTTTTTTAAGTTACAAGAATAAATCCAGGTGTTTAATTGTTTTTATTCAGTTTGATTGGTACACAGCAGGCCCCTTTAATCTAAAGACAAATTTTGTTACATCATGAGTATTTTTTTTTCTCTCTTGTTCTTCCGTTTACACAATTCTCTCCTTCTTGAATTTCCCTACCTATTTTGGACCTCCAGAATCTGCTTGCCACGCCCATTCCCCAATTATTTCTTTTTCTCAGATAATTTTCTTAAATTTATCAACTATCTCTGTTATTTAGAATAGTTTGGGGAATTTGTTTTGTTTTAAGCTGAAGGGTAAGACATTCCAACAGTTCACAGAGTAACCAAAGTACATGAAAAAGATTATGAAGACGTCAAAATTCTATGGAGATAATAGTGAAGTTGATGATTATCTATGATCTGGCTTGTATAAAAAAGGCCAGAATTGGGTTGAAAAGAAGGACTTTGGTGTGAAGAGCGAGAGAGTTTTTACCTTATGCAGGTATGGACACCACAATAATGAATAACTGTCCAGAATTCAAGTACCCTCTTTTGGCTGTAATGGGTGTATATGCATTATTAAAATGTGAATCTTAAAATGAGAACCAGTTCCTGAGGCCAGATTGGAATGAATTCTGTCAAAAAAGAGAAAAACTAATACAGTTGACCCTTGAAAACCAGGAGGATTGGGGCACCAACCTGGCACAGTCGATGATTCACATATAACTTTACAGTCAGCCTTCCATACCCCTGGTTCCACATCCACAGCGTCTACCAACTCCAGATAGTATAGTACTATATAGTATGATTTTTGATAAAACTCCACACAGAAGTGGACCCACGAAGTTCAAACTCATGTTGTTCAAGGGTCAATTCTACATTTAAAAGGTTCCACTTGCTGTTTAAAAGGAAACAATGTGGAGGGTTTTTTGTACTGCCCAAACAAACGATTCATCAATTTTTTAAAAACCACTTTGTGTCTTTAACACTTTGTATGTCTGTAACCTTTCCCTAATTTCTAGCAGTAATGCTTGCTTTTCTGTTTTTTATTTATTCTCTTGATAATTTTAATAGGAACGTAGAAGGCAGGGGAGAGTTAGACTCATGATCTAGCCATCATCTGATCTTGCAATCCTTCTAATTTCCAGCTGCTGTTTCTAGGTATCTGCTGTCAAACTCATGGCAGGAGAGGGAGATAGGATTTAATGCTGACAAAAAAAATTAACAAAGCCCAGAACTGGCTTGGGTTAAAGACCTATTCCAGGGAGGCAAAAGCGAGGGATCAATTTAAGGTAGAGACAGAAGGATAGGTCAGATTTAAGTGAGTTTCCAAACAAGAACTGGACCATCTGAGAGAGGACCTTAGGTCAGGGTCAGTGACAGAGCAGAATCGAGGAGAGAAGAACCAGGAAGAACATGTGGTGCCCCACCCTGCACAGGGTCTTTCAGCGTTGCTGGCCCCCAGACCTCTTACAGAGCTTACAACACAGGAGTCACCACTGACTACTGACACTCCCTCTCCTACCCTCATTCAGCTAATTACCTGCTCTTATTGATCTCATGTCCTAAACAATGAGAAAAACACATTCTCATCTCTTTCAGTCTATCACCACAATCCCAGCCCAGGTTTCCTCAACTATAATAGGTTCCCAACTGATCTTCTTACCTCCATGGCTCCTTCTTACACCTAAGATGCAAATTATATCCCTTCTCAGATTAAAACTGCCTGCGACTTCCCCTTATCCTCAGGATATAACCAAACTCTGTATAGTCTTCCAGGCCCTGCTTTATAGGGCTTCTCAATCACCACAGCCCCCATGCTTTCTGCTCTCCCTTGGTCTTCTTTCTTCTCCCAGATGTCCACCATCTGTCACCCTCGCCTCTGGGCCTAGTCATAACCTGTTTCCTCTGCCAGAAACTCTCCCTCATCCACCTTTATGAATGCACTAGCTCTTCCTTGACCTTTAACTTTTTTTTTTTTTTTTTGACCTTTAACTTTTCATAAAATACACCACTTAGTTCTTCTCCACCCCATAGATGGTGCTCCTAAAAAACTTGCCCAAGGTGAGCTAAAAGCAAAATGACTTGTAGCAGGTTGAATGGTGACCCCTCAAAAGGTATGTCTATGTCCTTATCCCCAGAAACTATGAATGTTACCTTATTTGGAGAAACGGTTTTTTACAGATGTGGTTAAGTTGAGGATTTTGAGATCGTCCTGGATTATCCAGGTCAGCCCTAAATCCAATGACAAGTGTCCTTATAAGATAGACAGAAGAGGAGAAGACAGACACACACAGAAGAGAGGGCAGAGGCAGAGACTGGCGTGATGCAGCCATAAGCCAAGGAAGCTGGCAACCACCAAATGCTGCAAGAGGAGCACGTTCTTTTCTAGTGCCTCTGGAGAGAGTGTAACCCTGGAGACACCTTGATTTTAGACTTATGTTCCCCAAAACTCTGAAAGAATAAATGTCTGCTGTCTTAAGCCACAGTATTTGGAGTAATTTGTTATGGCAGGAATAGGAAACTAATACATGGTTGTTTGGGTCATGGGTGTGCATGGACTTGCTTTATCTGTGATTGACATTCTTTTTGAATTTCATTTCATGCTGGTCTTGAAAGGGAAAGAGCTGGAGCCCAATGTCTGACATTTTCTTCTATCTTCATCACTTTTTTAAAAGGCAATCTGAGCCTACTGTCTTAGCATTAACCTTGAATATTTATGCAATTTTATTGGGCTAATAAGATCCTTTCAACTGTTGCCTTCTCTCTATCTAAACCAATGGTTCATTCTAGCCCACTGGTTGGTATCTTATGTTTCTTAAGCTCAGCTCGCTCGCTCTCCCTCTCTCCCCTCTCTCTTCTTTTTCTGACTCATCTCCACCCTTCTCACACTTCAGCAGTTTCCTTGAAATTAAAGTACACAGCCAGTGTGCCCTGTCTCAAGTGGAGAGCCAAATTTCATTACCACTTGGAACACTTTAAATCAATATTTGGGCATTTAATGATTTTGCCCATTTTATTTGAATACATTAGGGAAATCTGATAGGCCTATTAGGGTCCCTGTGATTAACATCTTTGAATCAGCAAAAGGTGCCAATTTTAAAAAATTGGCGTGTTTTAAGCCCACCATAAAAATCTACATAATTTAGCAATTATTTTATCATTTTGAATATATATTAAAAAGTAGTTTTCAGCATTTAATTAGAAGATACAGTCAACATATTTTAAAGTGAGCTACTTCCTCTACAAATTCAGAGTTGAAAGGAAGAAATATTTGGAGCCAGCTCCAATTTGTAAACTAGCTTCACATCATATTTCTGCCCAAGGCACACATGACCCTCAATCATCTTATGTGCCCCTCTCATTAGGAGCAGATTTACAACTAATCAGATAAACTAGAATCTCCCCTAGAGCCTCTGGATCATGACACCACAATTAGTGAAGAGGTTATGTCCTCAGAACTCAAAAACTTCTTTAAAATCTTAACCCTAGAGGCTGAAATCCTAGAGGCTTTCTGGGGTGCATTCTAGGAGGCATAGGCTTAGCCATTATGCTTCTGCCTTCCTGCAAGAATTAGAATTTGAAAAGATGAGTGTCACCTACCCATGCATCCTTCCTAGCCTCCCTCACTCAGGGCCCATGATACAGTCATATCTGTCAAGTACAGGCTTGTAACTAAGTATAAAAAAATACTGAATGATTGTCAGTAGTAGCTGTCTGGACTTCTGTTCAAAGAAGCTTGGATAGGACTGGTTAGGGCATCAACAAAGCCAACTGACCGGCTGACCAACAGGGAGATTTGGATCCAGTCTTAAAGCTAGAACAGGGAGCTTCCCTGGTGGCGCAGTGGTTGAGAGTCCACCTGCCGATGCAGGGGATACGGGTTCGTGCCCCGGTCTGGGAGGATCCCACATGCCGCGGAGCAGCTGGGCCCGTGAGCCATGGCCGCTGAGCCTGCACGTCCAGAGCCTGTGCTCCACAACGGGAGAGGCCACAACAGTGAGAGGCCCGCGTACTGCAAAAAAAAAAAAAAAGCTAGAACAGGGCAGTGACGTGGTATGATACAGATATTGAGAACCAGAAAACATCATAAAGAAGTACAAAGGGAGGGGTACCTAATCATTTAATGCTGGCAAGAAAGATACAGAACTGGAAATAAGAAACAAACATTGGGCAGAACTGGAGCTGAATATCAACAAGGCTGGGTTGGGTGGTTGCAGGGTCTGAGCAATGCTACCTCACAGGCAGTGAGCACATGATGTGTGGGTTGGTTATGCTTACTTAATGATCTGGGCAGACAACAGAAGCAGGCAATTCACACTCAGTTGATTTCATCTCAAGTCCTGCTCCTCATTCATCATCTCCATTCCTCCTCTAATTCTCGACTATCACCTATAATTCACCCACCAAATTTGGCCCTAATTTCTTTGCCAACCCTTTTAGCTTGTTTCAAAAGCAACTCCCCTTGCAAAGTTTGAACCCAGTTTCTTCTGTTATTTGATTCCTGCTCCTGAGCCTCCTGGAACCTCAGCACCTTCTTCTAAAGTACAATCATAATAGTATCAGCCACGATAGTATAGAAGAGTGATGCTTTCACATAACAACTCAGGGCAACAGAAAAACAAAGAACCGGGAACTGCCATGAGATCACCCTGAGAGGATGAGGGAAGAACCAGGAGGCAGACCCAGCAGGCAGCGGGGCTTCTGGTGAGCAGGTGAAGCAGTATTCAAAAGGTTTCATGTCTGGCTCAGTTATTGCTGTCTATATACTAATAACAGATGAGTTAGACAGGTATTTACTATGCAAATATCACCTTGGAAAGCTACAAGCATTAATAGAGCAGAGCAAGTGGTTACGATGACAGGCAAGTAGCCAAGGAAACTTCTGGGAAAGAGATGAAAGGCAGGGCTGAGAAGGAAGAGTCATAGAGCTCCCTCAGTAAAGAGAAAACCTTCTAGTGTTGTGATGCCTCCAACCTCCCTTGACCTTCAGTTCCCTACCTAGTTAACAATCTTTGTCCATCTCTGAGCAGAGGACACATCAGCCAGTGCTTATTCACCTGTATCAGGAAGACCACTTTAAACAAAGGAATAACACCAACATTCTAAGCCTGGATAGCACCATGACTCTGGCCACTGTGCAGACTTACCCATCTCTTCCAAAACCTGTTATGCTTAATACTGTTTCCTAATATGAATTACATTTTTCAAATGTCTTATTTGAAACAGACACCAGCCTGTGACAGTATAAAGCTGAATTCTGTTACCATTTGAATCTACTGGTCCAATTTGGACCTCTGGATATTGAATCTATTGAGGTATGAGGAAGTCATTCTGGCTTATCCATTATTTGCCTTGAACTTTATGCTAAGTAGAGCAGCCTATCAAACATACATTTTACATATGCTCTAATCATTAAAGAAAAGGGTGCATTGTCTAGAAGTAAAGAATATCTGTTTTGAAGCTAGAAACAAATGCTTCCCTTCCTGTGACATTAATGCTAGTACTCCTGCAATGATAAGGCTTCCTCTCCCAGGTGCCAAGGCCATATGATTTGCTGTGTATGTGCTGATCTGTCTTTTTTAAATCTTGAAGGAATGTACCCCCATCATATTTGATGTTCTTTGTTCTGACAAAATATAAAACTGTGCTGAAAACCATCCTTCTTTGGAACAGCTCCTCAGAGTTATCTGACAGGCTGTCTCCTGACTATAGTCCTCAGTTTGGCTAGAATAAAACTCTTCTCCATCTTTATTATAGATTGGTTATTAATCACTTCCATTGACATTGGGCATATGCAACAACCCTAAAATGACACAGTTAGCAGTACTGCAATTTGAACCAAATTTTGTCTTACATCACAGCTAGGATCTATATTATATGTGGAGAAAGACACTGTCTCTAATTTTGAGATGACCATATTCTAGTAATAAAGACAGATAATAATTATTGTACATTACAATAATTCTATGATAAAGATAGTTCATTTTGAAAGAGAAGAGCTATTTCTTGTTCATCTCTTAGTACCAGGGTCACTAGGCATTCAAGTTAATATTTGTTGCTTCCAAAACTATAATAGAAACACAGATGAGAGTGTTTGCTCTGCCTATGCCTGAGGCAGACAGTGGAGGTAGAAATATGGTCAGAATATATCACTATGTATATTAAAGTAACCACAAAGAGGTATATCCAATAAACAAATAATGGAGATAAAGTAAATCATTAAAAAAAAAAAATTAAGCAATCCCAAAAAAGGCCAGAAAAGAATACAAAAGCATCAAATAACAAATATCAAACTGGACAAACAGGAAATAAGCACGATGATAAAATTAACTTAAGAATATTAATACCTACATTAAACATAAGTGATCAAAATACTCCAATTAAAAACCAAAAAAAATGTAATATTGGATGAAAAAACAAGGAACTGTATGATGTCTACTTTAAATATAGAAGCACAGATACTATAAAAGTAAAAGGATGGGAAAAATATATATACCATGCAAACACTAATCAAGAGAAAGCTGGAGTGGCTATATTAATACCAGGAAAAGCAGACTTTGAACAAAGAATATTACTAGGGATAAAGATGGATACTAAATAATCAAAAAGGAGTGAATTGACCAAGAAGACATAAGAATGCTAAATCAGTATCCATCTAACAACTGGGGTTTAGGATATACAAAGAACCAACTGATAGTACTGAAAGGATAAAAAGACAAATCCAAATCTACAATTAGAGCTAGAGACTTCAATACCACTTGCTCAGTAGTAGACAGAACAAGTAGGCATAAAATCTGTAAGGATAAAGAAAATACGAACAGTTCTATCAACTAATTTGACCTAATTGACATTTATATAGAACACTTCACCAGACAACGGTAGGATACATATTCTTTTCAAGTGCACACGAATGTTCACCAAGATAAGACCATATTCTGGGCCCTAAAGCAAACCTTAACACATTTAAAAGAATTAAAATCAAGCTGAGTATGCTTTATAACAAAAAATTAAATTAAATTAGAGGTAAATAACAGGGAGATATCTTCATAATATCCAAATATTTGGAAATTAAACAACCTATTCCTAAATAACATATGGGTCAATGAGGAAGTCTCAAGAGTAATTAGAAAATATTTTGAATTGAATGAAAATAAAAATACATCAGGGCTTCCCTGGTGGCGCAGTGGTTGGGAGTCCGCCTGCCAATGCAGGGGACGCGGGTTCGTGCCCCGGTCTGGGAAGATCCCACATGCCGTGGAGCAGCTGGGCCCATGAGCCATGGCCGCTGAGCCTGCGCGTCTGGAGCCTGTGCTCCGCAATGGGAGAGACCACAACAGTAAGAGGCCCGCATACTGCAAAAAAAAAAAAAAAAAAAAAAAAAAAGATGCTAAAAATAAGAGAAGAGGTGTACAAAACTATGGTGGTATAACCCTCAAGCTAATAAATTGTTTTTTCATTTTTAAATGGTTGTAAAAAGAAAAAGAGGAAAAAGGAGGAGGAGGAGAGGAGACTGTTCAACAGGGGCCATATATAACCCATAAAGTCTAAAATATTTACTGTCTGGCTTTTTACATAAAACATTTCTCAACCTCTTGCTCAGAGGGAAGTGAACAGCAACAAATACTTATATTAGAAATCAAGAAAATTCTCAAACCAATAATCCATGTTTCAATCTCAAGAAGCTAATAAAAAGCGTAAAACTCGAAGCATGCAAAAAGGATATAATAAGAAAATCATCCATATCAAAAGAAGAAAAATTATAGAGAGGAAAATCAATAAAACCAAAGACTGGTTCTATGAAAAGATCATTAAACTGATCTTAAACCTTTTGGCAGACTGATCAAAAAAGAGAGAGAGAAAGAGAGAAGACACAAATGGCCAATGTTAGGAAAGAGGGGACACAACTACAGATATTAAAAAGATAAGTTATAAAAAAACTTTATGTCAATAAATTGGAGAATTTAGATCAAATGGACACATTCCTTGAAAGACACAAATTATCAAAGCTCACTCAAGAAGAAGTAGATCACCTGACTAGCTCTATAGCCATTAAAAATTTATATCTATAGTTAAATCGTTCCTCCTTACCCCATCCCCGAAAAAGCCCTTCAGCCCTCTCTGCCAAATTCCAGCATACAGGAAATTTTTAAGGAAGAAATTATGCCAAGTCTATACAAACTTTTCCAGAAAATGGAAAAGGAAAGAACACTTTCTGACTTCTTTTACTCCAATACCAAAACACGATAAAGATATTAAAAGAAAACTACAGAAAAATTTACAGACAGGGAAGCAAAAATTCTTAACAAAGTATTAACAAAACAAATCCTGTAAAAAGATAATATATCATAACTAAGTAGGGTTTATTTCAAGAATGTGGGATTGGTTCAGCATCTATCAATAAAAATCAATCAACATGGGCTTCCCTGGTGGCGCAGTGGTTGAGAATCCGCCTGCCGATGCAGGGGACACGGGATCGTGCCCCGGTCCGGGAAGATCCCACATGCCACAGAGTGGCTGGGCCCGTGAGCCATGGCCACTGAGCCTGTGCATCTGGAGCCTGTGCTCTGCAACGGGAGAGGCCACAACAGAGAGAGGCCTTTGTACCACAAAAAAAAAAAAAAATCAATCAACATAACTTACCATGTCAACAGATTCTAAAAGAAAATTTCTAAGATTATCTCAATAGATAAAATCATTTGACAAAATCTAACGCGTAGTTATGATAAAAAATTCTGAGTAAAATAAAAATAGAATGAGCCTTCCTCAAACTGAAAAAGGGATCTGTATAAGACCTTCAGCTAATATCATATTTAATAATGAAAAATTGAATATTTTCCTCCTAAGATAGGGTGTCTGATTTCATCACTTCTATGCAATGTTGTATTGGACATCCTGGATGTTGAAATAGACAAGAAAAAGAAATAAAAAATATTTAGATTGGACACAAAAATGTCCTCATTCATAGTTGACATAATTACATAAAAAATCCCAAGAAATCTTCAAAAAATTATTTGAACTAATAAGTGACCTTAGTAAAGTCACAGGATATTATTAGCTCAAATATAAAAATGGCATTTCTACAGTCTAGAAAGAAATAATTAAAAATTGAAATTTAAAAAATAAAACCAACAATGTTATTTATAATACCACCAAAACCCAAAATTTAGGGTTAAATTTCACAAATATGTGCAGAATCTATAGACAGAAATCCAAAACAATGTTGAGAAATTATAGAAGACCTACATAAGTGGGAAAATAAATATGCCATTCAATATTGTTAAAATGTGAGTTCTCCCCAAATTAATCTATGGATTCAATGTAATCCCAATCAAAAGTCTAGCATGATTTTTAGACAACTTGACATGCTAAATCTAAAATTTATATAGAAATGCAGACTTTGAAGTCAGACTGCCTATTGTTTGAATGTTGGCTTCACCACTTGCAAACTTCAGCAGACTCTGAGAGGTGTTTTCCCAAAACTCCATTCTCCCTACCCTGCCTTTTCTTATTGGCAGTCCATTATTTTGTTTACATGCCTACCCTTCTGTTTGGTGGCCCTATCACTGGTTCCCAGGTAAATCTTGAGATGTAATCTCATTCCTCCTACCATTGATTGGTTTAGAGGTGAGCATGCCTGCTGTATGTCTAACTGTGTCACAACAGGTGTGAATGAATCCCTGTCTTTCAAAGCTCACAGACTAGAGGGGAATAGAGTCAAGAAAAGAGGCAACACTCTTATGTATACAACACCTATGGTACAGTACTTCTGCAATTTACAATTGCTTTGACTGGTTAAGTATAAGGTGTTGAGGTTACAAAGAGAAAGAGCTTTTAACCATGGCTTGGTAGAGTGTTAAGTCAGTAAGACTTATTGTAAAAGGTAGCATGTAAACTAGGATCTTGAGAACCTGAATGAAATATCCACATGAAGGGAACCCAGATGAGTATTTAGAAGGTGTTCTAGGCAGAGGAAAAAATATCAACAAAGGTTGGGAGACAGGGAAGAGCACATGGCATTTAGGGAACTCTAAAGCAGTTCAGTGTGGCTAACCTATAGATTGTCAGGCTGAGAGATGTATGAGCACATTGAGGACACTCAGGTAGAATCTTTCTAAGCCATGAAAAAGAAGAACCCACAGTCTCCTTGGAAGGGTTTCTAATTTAGAAACCAGCATAAAGTAGGCATTAGTAATGAAAACTGTGCTGCTCCTGGTTCATGTCTCTAAATATGAATTTGACCTGTTATTTATTTAAGATGCGAAGCTCTTGCCTATAGATCAAAGACTTCAGTTTAAAAAAAACATAAAATCTGGCTCAAGTTAAGATTGGAACTTTTAAAGTGGGGCAAGTTATAAATTAACCAGTTTCCTACTGTATGCATGAATTGGAGGCTTACACCGAATTAGGTCACAGACCTGGACCAGACTAATTGGCCTTGATATTTTGGGTCCCCAAGCTGTGACATATTCTGGGAAAAGCAGAGAGGGAGACTGGGGAAAACGGGCAAGTAGTAAGGTCTAGACAAGAGTAATCAAATTTAGAGACAATCAGTTCGGAAAGCCTCTCAGAGATGTTCTGGTCAGAGTTCTCAAACATTTTTAACAATACGGCACTCTTTCTTTGAATATTCAAGTTTATCTTGGTAGGCTGCAAAAATGGCTAAATATTCCTCCAATTAATCCCTGTATGCATGCCTTCTGTATTGTGACTTTGCAGCTTTTCCTATCAAGAGATAGAGTCTGTGTCTCCACTCCTTAAATCTGTTTGGCCCTCTTCTTTGTTTTGACCAGTGGAACGTTGGTAAATAAGATGCAAGCAGATGCTTGGAAAGCATTTGCTCGTTGTAGTTAGTCCTGTTTTCCTGCATTTGGGAACCTTGAGATCACCATGTAAATAAGCCCAGGCTAATCTCCTGGAGAAAAGTAGACTGTATAAAGAGAGGTCCAAACACCCCAGCCATCCCAGGCAAGGCTGTCATATACTGACCACCAGCTGCCCTCAGGCTCATGAGGGAGCCCTGATGAGACAAGCAGAAGTACCACCCAGCTGAGCTCAGTACAAACTGCTGATCCTTAGAAGCATGAACTAAACAAACCACTACTGTTTTAAGCCACTATGCTTTAGCATATTTCAAGATGCAGCAAAAGCTAACGAATACAGTCACTAAGGGCTTCCCTGGTGGCGCAGTGGTTGAGAATCTGCCTGCTGATGCAGGAGACACGGGTTCGTGCCCCGGTCCGGGAGGATCCCACATGCCGTGGAGCGGCTAGGCCCATGGGCCATGGCTGCTGAGCCTGCGCGTCCGGAGCCTGTGCTCCGCAACGGGAGAGGCCACAACAGTGAGAGGCCCGCATACCGCAAAAAAAAAAAAAAAAAAAAAAATACAGTCACTAAAAACTTCAACATCAAAAACAGGTGAAATAAGACCTGATGACTGAAATAGTGAAGAAGGAAACAGGGTTTAGGCCACCCTCTTCCTAAAAGCCAGGAGCACATCCCTCTCCCTCAGCAGTCACTAAAAGGTGACTACTGATCCCTGCAGAACTACTAGATCCCTGAATAAGACTTTGCCGTATCTGTTCAAGTCCAATGTCTATTTTATAGATTAGGACACTAAGGCCCTGAGGTGACCATGATTGGCTTAGGTCAATCAGTGCACTGTAAATGTCTGGCCAAGGTTCACAGTTGGGTACCTGAAAACAAGTTAGACCAATGAGAAACTTATGCTGAGAGGATGTAAGGTGAAAATCAATTTCAGCTATCCATGAGAGACAAGCCTGCCTAAGAACAGAGTCATCACAACATATGGCAGAGAGGAAAAATGAAGAGAAGTCAAACCCCAATGACATCACATGGGCCCAGTTGAAGCTAAGCAAGATCTGCCTTTAGACTTTCCAGTTGATGAAAAAATTCCCTTTTGTTGATTAAGCCAGTATGGGCAGTATTTTCTGTCACTTATAACCAAGATTCCTAGTTGATTCACCTATTCTGATATACTTATTCAAGTTTACTTGGCTGATCAGTGCCCAAACTTAAGTCTCTACCCACTTGATTCCAAATCTTTCCTATCTCTCTCCAACAGGACAAGACAAAATGTAACACTTTCATCCTTTGTGTGCCTTCTTGAAGAGAACAGAGATATGGAAACGTTTTCACATGAAGAAGGGAGAAGTGGAGATCAAGAAGGAAGAATCTCAGAGTGGTGCACCTGGAATCAGAAATACATGGAAACCCACAAGGGTGAACTGGCCATATAAGGAAGTATGTCAGCAGGTAGAAACTGAGTCCAAGCAGTTAGCCTGAGCCACTGAATTATGATTCTTAAAATCTTTCTCACCTGGGATCAGAATTGGTCTTAGGATGTGGGTGGGAGGAAGGGGAGCTTGGCTCCTTGTGAGGTTTAGGTGATATTATGTATAAGGAAATAGTGGCTGCATGGGATAGGAAGCCAGACAGACTAATAATGCAAAGGAGACATGAACATGACATGCAGAACAATGTTACCAGCCTGAGATGTCAAAACTCGGAGCAGAAACCTGTGTCTCTGACATGAACCCACACCACTGTTGGACAGAAGTATGCTCTAATCATCAGAAAGTAAAAATAGGCCTTTCCTTCTTCTACTTGTTTGCAAATTGAAAGTCTAACAACTTTAACACTCAACTGCTTGATGATTAGTAGGCGGTAATTTAAACTATACACATTATGCTAAGTATCCTTATATTAATTCAGTCTGAGTGAGTTTTTATAAAATGCTTTGTTCTGCTCAATAAAGTTAATTATATGTTCTATGTTTCATAACTGAGTGTCTTGATTTTTTTAAACATAATGGCAGCTTCAATTGCATTTCCTTATAAACTCAGATGTGTAACAAAAAGCAATCCATATAAGGAAACAGAGCTGGCCACTCCCACCACCCTACCCCTCTACTCCCAATGGCCTTACAGAGGTAGGGAATGTCCTATATGTTTATAACGGGCTGGCTGTACCCAAGAGCCAAAGTCCTGAGCGAATAGGATCCTGGGAAACCTCTCTAATGTGGAAGAGGAAGATGAGATCTGGTCTCAGAGCTCTGAGCATAAGCGCCCAGGGTTGGTTCTAGTGGGTTTTGAGAACAAGAGGTTAACAGGTGGTACTTAGCCAGTATATATGCAATTTCACAACACAGGCTGTTCTGGAAAGATTAGCTACTTATGGATCCTGTTCCGATTCTTTCACAGAAAAGCAGGGGTGTGTGCTATGCCCAGCTTGGGTCTAAAATCCCAAAAAGGCATGAAGAAGAGATCACTTATATGAAGGTTATAAAAGAAATATGAATGGCTAGCAATTATTGAGCATTTATTCTAAGCACTATATATGTATCAAACCATTTAATCCTCCTTAGAATCCTAAGAGGTAGTACGTATTATTACCCCCAATGTAGAGTGAAGAAAACTGAGGTTGGGAGAGTATAGGTAACTTGGGCATAGAGCCAGGTAACTAGCACATAGAGTCCACAGGGCTGATCAGGAGTCAGCATACAGAGGAGATGTGAAATCAAGCCCGGCATCATTACAAAGATATTGGACAGAAACAGCACAGCTAAAGAGCCCCCATAGTTCCCCAGGGAATCACAGGGAAGTGGGAGGGTTAGAGGCAGCGGTGGGAGAAGCAGAACCCCAATGGGTTTTCCTCTCTCCTTGCACTGAGCACAGTTGGCTTCAGGCACATGCAGGAAGAAAGCCATTAAGGAGTCAGTAGATGATGCTAAAGAACAAGAAAACATACGGCCCAGGAAATGAAAGGAGAGATATGCACACTGTTATTTATCTCATTTTTATAATAATAACCTCATAATGTATTATTTATTTAATCAACACAATGTACATATTTGGTGAATCGGTTTATTTCATTAATGATGTAATCACACTCCACCCAGCACAGGATTTGGCACATGGCAGAAACTGAATAAATATGTGCTAAATAAGTAACTTTATTGGTGGTTATTACTAACAATAACTTACAGGTACACTGCTATATGCAGTTTAGTTTAGCAGAAAGATGATAGAATTGATAGAAGAACAGTATTCAAATACAGATTCAAACATTTTTTTTTTGTCCATGTGCTCTTGGACAAGCCATTTCACCACTCTGAGGCTCATTTTTTGCAACAGTAAATGGGAATAAAAAATTAAACTTACCCTCAGGCCTGTTTCTAAGATCAAGTGAGATAATGCATCTGAAAGCATTTTAGAAACTATAAAATACCATCTCCATGTTAGGTTCCATTAACCTAATTAACCTTCCTATTTACAAATACATTGCATTTTGACAGTTAATATTTCACTTGATTTGTCCATTGGCAATAACATTCAGAGTAGAGCTACAGATCACCAGCCAGGGGAGGCCATACACAAGCTACTGTTTCTTGACCCATTTGTGGTGGACAAATCCCTGGCCAACCACTCAGAAAATTTAGGGTTTTAGCCCCTGGCTCTTCCATTCAAGTGCTGTGTGACCATGAACAAGTTAATAAAATTTCTGAATCTCAAGTTTCATCCCTCAAAAATAAAAGTGAGAATGCTATCTGCCCTATTCACCTTACAGGGTTGTGGTAGGGAAACTAGGACAGTAGAAAACCCAAGTGTTAAAAGGTATCTTTTACCTCCTCTCAATCCGCCAGTAGATAAAGCCATAAAACACCCTAGGTCAGCTGTGGGCACTGGAAGAAGCAGGGACAAAACAACTGGACTTAAACAATCAATAAATGTTTTGAGCACCTCTGAGTTCTCAAAATCCAATTAGGGAAATGAAGGTGCATTTCACAGAGGAGAAAGGTACCAGAAGTAATCCAAAATATTAGATAATCCCCCTCACCACCAGAAGTACTGCCAACTAAAGCATTCTTGGTCTAGATTTAATACACATCTTCTGTCAACCTATGAAGTGCTAGTGTCGGATTCTGCCAGGCACATTTTCATCTGTATTTTCAGTAATCCTCCCAGTAAGCCAAGGAGATCAATGTTTTAGACCTATTTAAGAGGGAAAACAGCTTCAGGAAATGTAAACACCACGTGTCAGATTCACCATCTCCAGGATGATGGAGAAAGTTCAGTGCAGTACCAACCTCCAAGTCTGGGAGTAGAGAGAGGTCCACAGCCCAGCCGGCCCTTCTTCTCCAAGCCTCAGTCTACCCATCCACAACAGCAGGCAGGGGTGAGAGGTTTTTGCCTGCGACTGTGGTGGTCTGTGATTCTGAGAAAGTGGCAGCCTTGTTTCTATTCTGCTAGTGTGAAGAACCCTCTGAGTGATTTATGGCCAAAGCCTTTTCTTCTCTCTATCCCTCTTTGAACTTATTTTTAGGTATTTTGTCTGTTTGGTTATGGGTTTTACTGAGAGCTGACTTCATCAATCACACCTTGCAAACCCAGGGAAAAAAGACACAGACTGAATGTTCCACTCAACTGTCTTCTCCAAGGAGAAACTCCTTTTTTCCTTCGCCTTCTAAGAAAAAAAAAAAAAAAAAAAAGAGTAGTTTTAACCACTAATCAGAACTAATGGAAGACGCATTCTGCTGTTCCTGACTACTGTGACTGGAGGCATAGTGACTTCCCTCGCAGGAAAGTCACCATTAGATCAATTTGCAGATAGAGGTTGGGGAAAGTTGTAAAAAGCTCCCATGGTGGGTCCAGTGTAAAGCCCTGTGAGGGCTGCACTTGACTGGGAAACGTTGAAATCTATTCTCTTTTGACCTCTGAGAACTCTTAAGTAAAGTTGGGGGAAAAAATAGCCACCGTTTGCAACAAGTCTGGTGTTTTGACATTCATTTCCCAGGTCACAGGGTCTTTCTGAAAGAGGAGAGGGCAAATGCTTACAGTTAATGGAAGCCATGATGGGCAATTGGTGTCATCAGATTCCCTGACTAAGCTCAGAGGCAGGGCTAAAAAATTCAAGGAGACACTGAGGGGTGGTACAAGGCTGCACCCCACGGTGAGTCAGGGGAAGAAAATGAGAGATGTGAACAACCTCAACCAAAGACAGTACCCAGAGAGTGGAAGGAACCCTCAATAGTAGATGAGGGCACTTGGCTTCTAATTGCAGTTAGCATTTAATAAGCACTCAGTATGTGCCTGGCACTAAGGGAATGACTATGTGTTGTACCTCACTCAGTCTTCCCAGTAACCCCATGTGGCAGATGTTATTGCTATCCCCACTTTAAAGAAAAGTGAGATCGAGAGAATTGAGGTATCTAGCCAGTTTACGGAGCCAGAGAATAACAGAACTGGGACTCAAACATGGACCTGAACTTAATACCCATGCTCTTAGTCATTATGTTATCCTGCTTTCCTGCTTTGTCACTAACTCACTGCGTCCATAGAGCAAGATTTCGCTTTTCTGAGCTTCATTTTTCTGGGTTTTATGTAACCTACAGGTCTGTGATTGTTAATTTTATGTGTCAACTTGACTGGGCCATGGAGTGCCAAGATGAAACTTATTTTTGAGTGTGTCTGTGAGGGTGTTTCCCAGTGAGATTAGCATTTGAATTGGTGGACTCAGTAAAGTAGATTGCCCTCTCCAAGGTGGGTTGCATCACCCAATCCACTGAGGGCCTGAATAGAACAAAAAGAGGAGGAAGGGAGGATTTGTTTCCTTCCTGCCGGCCTTTTGAGCTGGAACATAGGTTTTCTGCCCTTGGACTGGAATTTGCATGATCAGCTCCTTTGGCTCTCAGGCCTTTAAACTCAGACTGCAGTTACACCACTGGCTTTCCTGGGTCTCCAGTTTGCAGATGGCAGACGGTGTGATTTCTCAGCCTTTATAATTGCATGAACCAGTGGCTCAAAACCTCTTTCTCTCCCCATATCTTTATATCTATATCTCTATATTTATATCTACCTAAATATTCTATATCTATCTATATATTCTATATCATCTAAATATTCTCTATCTATATAATCAATATAGATATAGATAGATACAGATGTGTTCTGTTTCTCTGGAGAACCTGACTTGCCTCAGCCCTCTATGGGCTGAATGCTGGAACCCTACTGAGGACTCACTGGGCAGGGCTTCTCTCCTGCTAGAAGATGAGAATATTGGGGTACAAATAAGGATAGACATAGGGGACCTGTTGTTTGGTTACCCAATGTCTACCTCTGGTCAACCGTTTCTCCCTTATTTGGTTGTCTATAAATTAAATCTCCAAGGGCGTAGTCTGGTTCTAGTTCAAAGAGATTTAACCTATTGGCCTGAGCGCCCTTGAATCCTGGTAAGAAGACAACATTAGAACTCAATAGTAAAGGACAGAATGGCTGCAAGTCTAATTTCCTAGGTTGTTTGAGGGACTTAGAAATGGGAAGAAACTAGATAAGATCCAGATGAATATCTTGAGGGCAGTTGTTTTTGTGGATGGAAACAAGAAGAAACAATATGGTATAGTGGTTAAGCACACAGCACTGTGGATTCAGTCAGACCTGGCTTCAAATCCCTATCCCATCCATTACTAAATGGGCAAATTATTAAATCTAGTTAGGCCTCAATTTCTGCATCTCTAAAATGGATATCTGTGAATAAGATTTACTGCCTAGAGATTTGGAAGGTGCAGAGATGAAGCATATACACACATTCAGCTTAGTATACAACACATGTTAGTCACTATTGTCACCTCTGATGAATAAAATTCATATTTTATCACAAGACAAGAAAAATTTAAACAAGATTTTTCCTTGCCTTTCTGGGTCTCCTCCCTCCCCTTTAGCATGTGTTGTGCCTCTGCATTAACCAGGCCTCCTTAGGAGATAACATTCCTTCTTAATCTTGTAAAGGGTCAGGATGACCCACTACTCACTGTGTAGTACAGACTTAGATTGTATAAGCTGTCAATACCTCCTCTGACATATAACCCTTTGTCTCAAAAACCTATGTAACTGTGCTTTGATCTCTAACAGTCCTCAGAACATTCTGAAAGTCTGTCTCCCAGACTATAATCCTCAGGTTGGCTTGAATAAAATATTCCACTTATATCTTAGATCAACTACTGATTACCTTTTTTCACTGACACCGCCATAAGAGCAGGTACACTGGTTTTGGAGAAGGAAACAGCATTTGAATGTACTAAGAGCATCGGCAACGAAGTGGTGGTAAACTTAGCAGAGAAAGCTCAACCAGTGCATTTGGGGTAGCTTGGTGGCTACGGCCCCCTTATGCAAGGAAGAGAGGCTGGGTTATCCCAGCTGTGTTTGTCTTACTTTCAGTGAGCACCTCTGGCACTTGAGCAGAGCAGCCTAGAGTAACAGAAGACCCAGAGAAGAATAGGACAGCAGTGGAGGAGATGGGGTGGAGGTGGCGTAGGGACAGGACTTGCTAGAGGTAAACTGAACCCCAAGTAGGATATTGTAGAACGAGAGGACGTCAGAACACAGCCACCCTGTTGTGGTGAGAAAGTGCAGTGTGAGACGGACCTGCAGGATTATCTGTCAATGCAAACATCAGAGAAGAAATTATTCTCTACAGACTATGGAATGGGGTTCTCTCCTCTGTATCCACTCTCCCTGTTCTATAGCAGCTTTAAAGTCTGGATAGGATTGACTCTACCCCAGCTCCAGGAATGGGACTTGATTAATCTAAGCCAAGGATCAGCAAATTTTCCTGTAAAGGGTGAGATAGTAAATATATTAGGCTTTGTGAGCCAGACGGTTGTGACTATAGTACTCAATTCTGCAGCTGCATCATGCAAGCAGTCTTGGGCAATAAGTAAAATAAGGCTGTGTTCCAATAAAACTTTATTTACGAAAACAAACAGCAAGATGAATTTGGCCTATGGCCATAGACTGCTGGTCTAGGCCAATCAAGGTAACCCCATCCATCCTCTTCCAAAATGATGCCTAAACCAAATAATGCATTACATTCCAGTGGTTACAATGATTGGCTCTGGAATGATCTAATCAGAGTAAATGTCAGGAATTTAGTTGGATGGTTGACATGGAGTGGGGTGCTGTGGAAGGGAAGGAGGGATAGAGGGGCAATTCACTGTTTCTCCCTGTACCTAAGTAAGAAATAATCATAAGGAAAGCCAGGCTGAGAAAGAAGCCAGTAAATAGAGAAGGAAAAAGCTAGAGTGTATCAGAGAAACCAAAATGAAAGAAGTCCTAACTAAACAATGCCTGAAGCCTGCCCCACATCATAATCATGGCTTCATAATTATAAGAGAAAATAAACTCCCATTTTATAAATCATTTTGAGTTAGATTTACTAATACTGTCAACCTAAAGCATCCTCACATACTAATGTTAGGAGATCATATTAACTAACTAATGGAAGGAAAACAATACTGTGTTTTTCCCCAATTTAAAAAAAATAAAACACTAAAAATGTGTGATGGTTAATTTTACGTGTCAACTTGACTATGCCATGGAATGCTAGGATATTTGGTGAAATATATTTCTGGGTGTGTATCAGGGCGCTTTGGATAAGATTTAAACTTGAATTAGTAGACTGAGTAAAGTAGATTGCTTTCTTCAGTGTGGGAGTCAGCTGATGGCTTAAATAAAATAAAACGCTGAGAAAGAAAGAATTCTCTCTCTCTCTCTCTCTCTCTCTCTCTCTCTCTCTCTCTCTCTCTCTCTCTCTCTCTCTCTCTCTCTCTCTCTCTCTCTCCTTAACTGTCTTCCTCTACCTGGGACATTGACTGGTCTTTTCCTGCTTTCAGACTTGCACTCAGATGGAACATATACCATTGGTTCTCCCAGTTCTCAGGCCTCAGACCTGGCCTGAAGCTTACATCTTCAGTTCTGCTTCTCAGGACTCTGGACTCAGACTGGGACTAAATCACCAGCTCTCCTGGGTTTGGACTTCTCAGCCTCCTTTCTCTGGAGAATCTTGACTAATACAAAATGGAACTGCTTCTGATGCAGCTCAGTTAGGAAATCAAAGTGGGCTGGGCTCCACCCACCCCCTGCCCATGCCCACAGTTCCTGAGGCATCTTCCCTGTCACCTCAAGTTCTAAAAGCATGCTTTGTAAACAAGAAGCTGAAATTATCACTCTAGAGCCTTTGTTTTAGAAGATATCTCTGAGAAAAGGAAACTGTGAAATCACAGAGTTTCTGACCTGCATTTCTTCCATATGTTCTGACTTGCTGTGGGAGTCCCTCTGTGGACCTATATTTCCTCATTTGTAAAATAAGCATCTTGGATGAAATGAGCAGAGGAAAGGCTCTCCTCCCACTGCACACAATATCAGAGTAAGAACAGGCTGATCATCTCTCTGGCAGAATGAGACTTTGGGTAGCTACAATTATTTTTATTTCTTACACAAAAGTGATACAAATTCTCTGGAAATATTTAGAAATAAACATAAGGAAAAAAGTAGAAAATCCAAATCACTCATAATACCTCTCTTGAAAATAACCACCGTGAACACTTTGGTGTGAATACGTTCAAGCTTACTTCTGTCTCACACACACACGCACACAAACACACACACACAAGAAATCATATCTGTAAGTATGTATGTGCTATTTATAACCTGTTGAATTATCTTAAAGATATAATAATCTTTCTATACCAATAAATATTCTTCCATAATAATGTTTTAACAGCTGTAAAGAATCTCAGTTGCATAGATATACCAAAATTTATTCAACTAATCTTTTCCTGTTGGAAATTTAAGTTTATCCAATTTTCTGCTATTTTAATAGAATGATGAACATTATTGCAGCTAAATCTCTACACATTTGCATTATTATATCCTTAGGATTTATTTTTAGAAATGGAATTACTAATTCAAAGGGTGTAAACATTTTTAAGTTGTTTGATGTATTTTACCAAATTATCCAGAAAGTTTATGTAAATTTAAACATTCTTTCCCTGCATATGGGAAAGTCTATTCACACACACTCTCACCACTATTGGGCAGTTATGTTTTAAAATCTTGATAAGTCAGAGGAAGTGAGAAAAATGGGGCTCGGCATTCCTTATGAGATGATATCTTTTTTTTTTTCTTTCTTTCTTTTTTTTTTTTTTTTGGTACGTGGGCCTCTCACGGCTGTGGCCTCTCCCATTGCAGAGCACAGGCTCGGGACGCGCAGGCTCAGCGGCCATGGCTCACGGGCCCAGCTGCTCCACGGCATGTGGGATCCTCCCGGACCGGGGCACAAACCTGCGTCCCCTGCATCGGCAGGCAGACTCTCAACCACTGTGCCACCAGGGAAGCCCATGAGATGATATCTTGTGCTTTAATTCATGTGTATGTGGTGGGTACAGGTTTCATTGTAACTGAACCCTAGAGTTATATTAGGATCTAACTCTAGTTATGTGCCTAGAATAAAGGGTGGTGACACATGAGGACAGTTTGATTCCTCTTCCAAAATCTAAAAATAAAGAAGAAATAGCCTCATGAGAAAAAAAGGAAAGGATGCTTGATGGGTCAGAGGAGGACAGTGGCTCATGGATAATAAAGGCAATGCCATGTTTTCTGAATCCTCCTACATATACCCTTCCAAGTCTTAGAGACTCAAGTCTTTGCTGATCAGTGCTTTAATTGTGACAAAAGAGCTGATCCATATTCAAATGACAGGGCCATCTTGAATTTGGTTATCTTCCCTGTGACTCTTCATAATAATTTTTTTAAAGCACAGTCCTACAATGCCCCAACTGTATTTACCTGAGGACACTGTATGACTATACATAAAACAAAAAATCTGAGCAAGAATTTAGGATTTGGTATGTCATTCTCCTTCATTAATCAGTCCAGTACCTTCAGAAGTAGCCATTCCACTCCAATATCTTATATTTTCCTTTGTACTGTTGTGTCAGTAGCAAGATGGTCTTCAAAGCCTTGACGGCCACATCACTGCACATGCCTATAGGTAATAACTGCTCTGCCCCTATGTGAGGTGAGCCTCCAGGTTTTCTGTCCTTGAATACTAACAAAAGTTTTTAATGCTTTCTATCCTAGCCAAGCTAAATAGCCAAAAGCATCTTCCTTTCTGTGGCAAATCCTAAGGTGGCACCCCAAAGATCACTTGGTATTCACACCTTTGTGTAACCTTGAGTGTGGGCAGAAGCTGTGACTTGTTTCTAACCAATAGACCATGCAAAGGTGATGAGATGCTATTCCCATGATAAGGTTACCTTATATGACAAAAATCATGGGCTTTCACTGTCATGAATCTGTTACAGTATACTATATACACTATACATACTATATTATACATATATATGTATGTATATGACTTGCAGAAGTCTCTGCTCTCTCTCTCTCCTCCCCCCCCACCACTGGCCTTGAAGAAGCAATCTTGCATGAGTTCCTCTGCAAGGTCATAAATTCTGTAAACAACCTGAATATGAGTTTGGAAGTAGATTCTTCTCCAGCTAAGCTTCTGATGAAACCTCAGCCCTGGCCAATACCTAGATTATAGCCTGATGAGATCCTGAGGCAAAGAATTCAGATAAGCCATGTTCAGACTTTTGACCTACAGAAACTGTGAGATAGTAAGTATCTGTTATTTGAGGCTGCTAAGTTTGTGGGAATTTGTTATGCAACAATAGAAATCAAATACACCTACATATGCCTCTTTCTGTTACCAATTTCTATAACAAGGTTCTCAATTGCAAACCAATTCCAATTTAGACATAAAGCAATTCTGACTTAAACAAAAAGCAATTCACTGAAAGCATACCAGATAGGCCAAAGAATCAATAGAAAGGCTACAGAACTGGTCTTGCTCAGTGGGTAAGAGGCAAAGGAGAGAAGCAGCAAAACCCACAGTCAAGGTGCTTCAGCATCACTCTGGTAAGATACCACTGGCACAGCTACACTGTTACCACCCTTTCAAGACAACACTGCCACAGGGCCTTGTTGCTGCTGCTGTTGGACCCTGAGTACCAGTGCTGTCACCCCTGGGTGTGGTTACCATGCAATTCTACTGTTACATTCCCTACTGCCTTGCATCTTTGCATCACTTTGTTAAGATTCAAAGCATTAGGTGAGAGTATACTATTGGCCAAGTTGAAGTCACACACCCACAGTCCAGCCACCAGTAGGCTGAAGTATCTTCTCAGGGCCACAGAGTTGCTCAAATCTGGAGTACATGTTCATGTTTTATATTAATTTAGTCAGTTTGGGCTGCTATAAGAAAAATACCATAGAGTAGGTGACTTATAAACAATAGAAATTTGTTTCTCACAGTTCTGGGGGATGGGAAGTCCAAGATCAATGTGCCAGCGGATTTGGTGTCTAGTGAGGGCCTGCTTCCTAGTTCGTAGACGGCTCTATTCTCATCATATCCTCACATGGAGGAGGGTGCAGAGAACTTCTGGAGTCCCTTTTAAAAGGGCACTAATCCTGTTCATGAGGGCTCCACTCTCATGAATTAATCACCTCCCAAAGGCTCCCTCTCAAAATACCATAACATTGAGAATTAGATTTCAAGAGATGAATTTGGAGGGGACACAAACATTCAGTCTTCAGTAAATGGCATGTCCTGGAGTTTTACAGAGTTTTACAGTTTTTCAGCTATTTATAGACTGTACTCCCTAGAATTATGCAGTATATAGCTATTCGTAGATGTTATGATGAGAATAAGAGCCCCTTGGAGTTGCACAGTACAGAACTCTGTACTGCCCTCATCCAGCTTTGGTTGTGGAAGTCGAAAGTTCCAATGTATCAAGACTTACACTATGAAATGCTCCCCCCCCCGCCCCCTATCCCTGCCATATGAAGGTGTTAAGATGCAGGGAAATAATGAAAAATAAATTTTCTTTGAAAAGATACATGACTAATATAAAAGATAAATTACTCATATAGTAAACAGACGGTAACTGAAGCCATATGTGTGGTTAAGATTACTTAATATAAGAGTAAAGCATGGGGTTAGAAGAGAAACACGAAAAAGCTTCAAGAAACTCCAACATTCCATGGCCAGGGAGAGAATTAATAAGTGTTCAGAAATGGAGAAGTGATCCATGAATCTCCAGGTGTGACCCTGAGGAAGAATTTCCCAGGAGGGCTTCAATTTTATACAGCAATTATTTCTAATTAAGAAATATCACTAAGTGTTCAATAAATATAACTTGTTTCAATAAAAATAACCGTAAAAACAAGGAGAAACAAAGTGTTTCTTTTAAACTCTGTGTCCTGACTTGGAATTTGTAAGTTCTGGTTACTTCAGAGGCAATATTCAAACTTAGGATTATTGAGAACATGATGTGGTCATGATATAAACCTGAAAAGTTAATCAAGAAAAGTTGCAGAACTTAACAAATTGGACATGGCAGGCCATCTCATTTCTCTACAGAAAAGCAAGGATGATATCAAATTTTAATCAACTGTGTCTGACATCTCTGGTTCATAGAGAGAATGGGAAAAATCTACTTTAAAAGTTGAATGGAGAAGAAGACAGAAATGAAATAGATACCTATGCATGTGAAAGGAGAATGTTCTTGCTAGGGGGGTGGATTTCAAAAACAGTGAAGAAATTCAAAAGAAGGTGAGGGAAGATGGCAGAGAGGAAGAGCTTCTTGACTGAACAGGCATGAACTCAGGGAAATAAACAGCATACAGGACAGGGGGACAGGAGGCAAGTGCTCTAGACAGCTAAATGGCTCTGGGTAAGTTATAGGGATAGACTATTTTTACAAGATGGATTATTTTAAAGCATCTTTGTATTGGAAAATCCCATGGACTTTCAAGTCCAACATCTTTCCTTTGTCTAGGAGTAAATCCAAACACCTTTGTGCGACCTTCAAAACACTCCAGTCAGACTGTCTCTACTTCTCTCTGCTCTGACCACACTGTGGTCAGCTGTGCTGTTTTTCTTCCAAACCACTGTTCACACCAGAATCCTGTCTTGATTTACTATTTCAAACCTCCATTTAGCAACTCCCTGCCCTTGGAAATTCTGTTCCTGTCCAGCTTCCTTCCAAAGGCAGCCATCACCCAGTCTTCTGTGCCACTGTCCTAGCAGTTAACACAGATTTCCTGGTATTATTTGTCTTAAAGGAAATAGAGTTTGTCACAAAGAAAGGCAGGGTCTTGGCAACAGGAACAAGTAGCTGAGGGCAGATAGGACCGTTTTAGGAGAACCATGCCAATTTTGAGGCTGGTCCTCAGCTGGGTTATCCAGGAGCTCTGAACAAGATGTTTTAGGAGGTACAGTGAATTCATGATTGATTAAGGCTAGTGTTGACCATCAAGCAGGAGCAGACGGATGTTCTGATCAGCGTATTTGGAAGAAGAAATCAAACTGTGTCTGAAGAAGACGTATCTAGCCACAACAGGAAGAAGCTGGGAAGACCACAGACCTGGTAACAGACCTTATTCACTAGAGTAGGAATCCATTCTCTGTGGGAAGATCTACAACTATTTTGGCTACTACTAGAATTACTTCTACTACTACTACTACTAATAATAATAATAATAACAGCACTAATAGCTACCATCAGTTGAATCCCTTCTCTGTGTTAGGCTCTATAGCCAGTTACCTCAATAATTCCTCATAACATCCTTCAAGTGGCAAATTATCATCTCCTTTTTGCAGAAAAGAGTTACGTATTGGATCAATACAGCTAGAAAGTGACAGAGGCAGGATTCAAACCAGGACCACCAGACTCCAAAGTCCTATAAGTCATGCTGCCTCTGCAAAAACTGTCAAGCTGAAATAGAAGCCGAGGCCAACCTGTGCCTGAGGAGGAGCTAGGAGGAGTCTTCAATTAAAGGTCAAGATGATTTGGGGTAAACCCCAAGCACATTGGATCTCAGGCTTTCCCTGCATGCAGGAGGAGCTGAGCGTTTACTCAATATTTCCTGTCCAGTAGGAAGTGGGTCAGGGACTGAGTATGGTTGAGTCTGTAGCTAAGAGTGGCTGGGGAAGACAAGGGCTGGCACATTCTACTCATCTTCCCAGCTGGATAATGAGCCCCTTGATAAGAGGGACTGAAACCATGTACAAGCCCCTATGTCCTTGTCTTCTGAAGTAAAATGCTGACTCAAGAGTTAATGATTGGGAAATGTGAAGATGTAGAAACAAGGAATAGCTGTTGCGCTAGGGAACTGGTAACAATTTAGACTATAATTCTACCACACTGCAGAGTCACCGAACACCCAGTTCCCTGAAAGATACAAATACAGGCCTGACACACATTCCTAAGTTATTTTTACAGGAAGCTGACCCCCTCCAGATGAAAACTGTGACCACAAGCACACAGACCCTGGACCGGTTGGAACCAGAAGGTTGATGATGCTTGAAACTTCACCTTGATGCCAGCCAATCAGAGAACTGTCCACGAGCTGATCACACCCTGCTCCTCCAGGGTGGGTCACACAGTCTTGAGGGCATTAGCCTGCTATGGTCCCCTTTGCCTGGCACAGCAATAAAAGCTACTCTTTTCTACTTCACCCAAAACTCTGTCTCTGCATTTCTATTCAGCACCGGTGAACAGAGGCTGAGTTTCAGCAACAGGACCATAGCTTGGATCATTTCTATCCATCTTAAGGGCTGGCCCACACTAGGTCCTCAGTATGTGCTTGCTGATGGATTGATAGGCCAACTGACTGAATAAAAAGCATTAGGGAAAGCCACAATGGGTTTAGTTCTTCCATTATCCATTATCCCTCTATGCTTCCTCAGACCTGCTTCACAGAGATGTGACTTATTACTCCCCCTTCTCCCCTCCTTCTCAGAAAACATGACATGACCTTTCTAGTTCCACAGAATATATTTACTTTCCCCCTGGGTACTTTCAATTTGCATTAAGTGAAACAATGCTTACTGTGCTTTCTCCTCTGTCCTTAATAAATGGGAGCCCTGACTATCCTGTGTCCAGACAAATAAATGGTCAAAATCACATGAGCTCTGAGCAGATCTGCTGGCCCAGCTCAACAGGGCCAATGGCTGCACGCACACCCCATCCTCCATCTCTCATCACCACCCTCCACCCTCATCCCACACTGCAATACTCTGGCTAACTTGTTTAAGACACGAAGGATGGTACATTAAAATGAGTGCCGGCAGGACAACATATACCAATCTCTTATACTAGCCAATGGAATTGGTTAAACACCAGTGTACAGAAAGCCAGAGGTCTGATGGGGCAGACCTGCATCACAAGTTTCTGTCATCAGTAGTACTGGGTATCAGCTGCATTAGCTCACATCAGACAAGGTTAAGTCCTTGTTGGTTCAATGCCAAACAAGTTCTGACCACGGGGCTACCTCACTTACTAGGATGCTGCAAGTCCTCTTCCAGGCATCTTGAGGTTCCCTAAATCCTGAGAAGTGCAACTTCTTTGTCGCAAGCCCTTGGAGCATTTTGTCTTCTTATCCTTCAGAATATTCATTTAAGAATACCTTATTACTAATAGTAGCAGGGTGAACCTTTAGTTTATTTTTTTTAATCGAGAAAGTTTTTATAGTGAAAGAGGTCACCATTAGTAAGTATGCAGGGTTAAGAGGCGTAAGTTGGGACCATCTTAGGCAAACCCGGACGTGGTAACGCTACTACTGCCTTCTCAAATTACAATGTGAGTTCCCTACAGGCTGGGTAACTGGCCCTTCCTCCTCTGCTGCTCCACTTTGCCCCCTTAACCTCCAGTCCTTATTCAGGGCACAGAGAGCTCTCTACACACCATTTTTAATAGCCCCTGTTAATCTGCAGGTTTAACTGTATAAGAGTGTCATCTTTAAGCTCAGGACCACCTACTCCCGACCAAAGCATGAGCATGAATGTTCCAAAGAATCTCAAAATGCAGTTTTCCAAGATCTTGGTCAACTCTGATGAGTTCTTTTTTCTTCCCCTATAAGCAGTGTGACTGTGGCCAGAGAGGTCTGACAGCTCCGTGAGTATCATAACAGGTACGAGAACTGGGGGAGTGGGCAGGTAGGATGCCAAAGCACCAAGCTGGACCTTTCTGAAGCATGGATCTTGAGCAGCAAATGCCAACGTCAGACAAGGCCCAGGACCTGCCAGATAAATGCTCTCCCCCTAACAGAGTTGGATCTGGGGACCCCCTGCAGTGGTGCAGCTACTGTAGAATTCCTGGCCCTCCTCGCACAGCTTCTCAAGACCAGCCCTTTCGTGTGTGCTGTCACACCACAGCCTTTCTCTATTTCACACTCAGAGCCAAAGGCCCTGCAACCAGTTTCTGGAGCCCTTGCACAGCAGCAGGAGGTTAAAAGATCATCTATCAGTCTCACTGGCTTCCTGGCTTCACAGTACCAGTCCCGGGTGTCCTGTTCCAGGTCCTCCCCGGGTACTCTTGAGGCTGGATCTGGAGAGTGTGGTCCCTCCATCCTTCTTCTGAGGATTCACTCTATCCCTCTTTCATCCCATCTTTAACAAAAACAGCTGACTACTGGCAGACAATATCCATTATCTCTTCATCTCCTGGATCCTATGGGGATCTCTGCACCCTGGGGCTCCCTGAATTTCTAGGGACCCAGGAGAGGACACAGATTCTTCTCTTAGTAGCATATGTGGCCACTGTTTTAGGCAGGATGACCACATTATCTTACTGATATCCAGCCAAGCCTATAAGTGTTATCATCCCCTTTGTTTATACCTGGGGAAAATGAGCTAAGTGAGTTGAGTTGAAGTAGTTTGCCCAGAGTCATGGGGCTTTCTGCTACCCTGTAGATAAAGGGGAGTTACTTGCTAAAAAGAGATTGAACATCCTTGCTGAGGCACAAACATAGCTTCAGGAAGTAAAACTAGATAGGTCACTCAAGAAATCCAGCAAAGAGGCCTGAAAAGGAGTTACAATTTGGGAATCCTTGGCAGAAAGACACAACAGAATTATTTCACTGTGAGGGCGTCATTCTGTACCTTGTAGTCGGTGTTAAGTAAACAACTCCCCAGGGTCTGCTAGGACATGAGAGTTAGAAGATCTCTAGGTATAGAATTTCCTTGACTACTGTCCAATATTCAATAAATGGAGGCAAAAATTTTAATTCTGGGAACTCTGGCAAAAATATAGCTAAGAAAATATTTCTTTAAGGATTTGAAGTATAATGTTTCAAATGGTACAATTACAAAACTGTATCCAAAACCATGCAAATGGAAAAAAGACAGCAAGAAAATACATTAGAGAGCTAAATGTGGCAACAGACAATTAATTTCTTTTCCAAAAAAATCTAAGTTTTTACAAAACTATTCTAGTCTAATTGTTTTTTAAAGTTTAGTGAAGGGAAAGAATGTGACTTGACCAGAAGCTCCACTCTTTACCAGGTTTATGGTTTTTCTTTCTCTGAGCCTCAGTTTCTTCAATTTACATAATGGCTGTGTAATTCTGGGTATAAACAGTCTAATCCACTGTCTGATGCTCAGTGTTACTCTCCTTCTCTTCCTAACACTAAGTGAAAACGTCCCACCAAGATCCACCGGGTCAGTCATTTCCTGGTCTTTTCCTAAGAAATGTTCCCCCAAAGCCAGGAGGCTGGCGTTAGGACCCAGCTCAGTGCCCATAGTTCCATCTCCTTCCACCACATGCAAAGCATCAAAAGAACAGCTCTGTCCATGAAAATCATAGCACAGGGAGGAGGAAATCAAACCCAAAATTAATCAAACAGGATGTAATTCCCTGAGCAAACATGCATCAATTAGGGGAAATGTTACCGTCAGGTACCGGGTTTGGAATTTCACAAGGGACTCATAAGGTGAATAAACCAAGCTCTGGCATTGATTATGGAAAGCAGCAGCTGTATGATGTCAGGACTGCTGTGATCAGTTCAGCCAGAAATTCACTTTTCAGTACCTTGATTCTTGGGATTACCTTTGTGCTGACTGACAGCCAAAGAAAGAAAAACTGCATGGCTTAATGGAAAACTTTTTCTGATCTGTTCATCTAACAGTTGGCTGATATACCAGTGCTGATTTTCTTTGCCTGTTTTTCAGCTATACATGCTCTTTAAATCGGAGCAAGTCAAAATAAGAAATTCTTTATTGCCCTTTCTATGTACAAGGCACTATACTGACACAGTGAAGGATACAGAGATGAGAAATAGTCTCTCCTCTCTGGGAGGAGAAGGAAGAAAAGATGATCGCTAATGGGACTTGGCTCTATTACAAGCACTATTTCCCAGGCTTTAAGTCTATTATTATCTAACTTTTTCTCCCAACAATCATATGTGATAGGTTATATTGTTCCCATTCTCTGGATGAGAAAACTGAGGCTCAGAGAGGCCATTCATTCGAGCCCTGGCTTGTTGAACTCTGAAGTCCCTATACCACATGGCCGCATAATCTGTTCGTAGATCAATGTCCAAAAATCATCCTATCTCTGCAAAGACCACAGAAAGCAGTAGAAGATAGGGAGCATCAAGCCATTACATCAAATTCATTTGCACCTCCTGGATACCAGGCATCTGCCTCTGCAGAGGCTGAACTGAAAGTCAGAGAGTTTTCCCTACTCACCTGTCCAAGTCTGGGCAACATGACCCATTCATTCCCTGAGAAAGTACCCTCATCTCTCCAGTGAGAATCAATCCCTCCTTCCTTTGCACTCTCATTGCATTTTGTGTGCACTTCTCTTAGGAAACTTATTCTTTTGCTTCACCAAACAAACAAACAAAAAAATCACTGGTTGATTGTGTGCCTATTCCTTCCCAAAGATTCTGCTTTTTAGAATCCTATTTATCCTCTAAGAGTTGACCCAAATCATGGATTTAGCAACTAGCTGCTCTTCACTCTGAGTACATGCATACACACACACACACACACACACACACACACACACACACACACACACACACGGTAATTCGTATTTCTCAAATCAGATGTGAATTTCAATCCATCAAATCAGTTGTGAAATGTGACTTCTTTCCCCTCTAAGTCAACTATCCTTTGACATCCTCTTCATCTTATTTCACCCTCATTGATGTCTCCCTGCTGTCACTGCAAAGCCATCCCTCCCCCATTCCCATCTGCATGGTAACTCCCCGCTTTACTTGTGAGCCGTGTTGGGGTTCAGGAGCTCTTTGACACTTTCAAAGTAGCCAATTCATCTCCTTGGCCTTGCCAGAGAGGCAGTGACCCTCTACTCTCAGATCCCACAAACTCATCTGCAATCCAAGTTCCCCAGGGCTTCTTCTGGCTGGGAGACGGAGTCTGGAACCTCCTTCTCCAGAACCTATCATCATCTTTACTCACATAGCATTTTCCTTCATTTTTCAACACTCCCAAGACCAGGAGAATCCTTTCTAGTTGGGAGTCAAGGAGAAGGAGAGAGAATCTTTTTCTTCAAAGCATCTAACATTTTGGCTATACCTGCAGTCCTCTTATTTCTCCTAAGAGCACAAGCATTTTGAAACTAAGGACAGTCACATCTTTTCTTGAGGAAATGCACACATAAGGAAAGGCTAACGTGATTAAAAAGAGCAAGAGAATGCTGAGAGGAAACTGGCAAGAAACAAAAAGGCATTGCTTTATATGTCAAAATACCTTGCTATTCTCTTTTATTGGCGTTTAGCTCAGAGCACTATGGCTTTTTACTTTTGGTTCTACCTCCAGTATGAGAAACAAACACTGCCTTATTCACTGTGGCTAAATGTAGGGACATAGCCTGGGAAGGTGCACAGAGATATGGATTGGGTGTTGGAAAACTTGGTTTTTATTTCCTGTCTGATACTAATGGGATGTGTGGCCCTGAGAAGGTAATTTCCTCTCTATCTCTCCTGTGCATGAACCATAAAATCAGAGGACTGTACCAGACTAATGTTCCTAATTCCTAGTCATCCTTATACCATCTTTCTAATTATCATCTGTATTATTTTTAATATTTTCCTTAAATTGACTCATTTTTTAAAAACTCAATTAGATTTACTGTCAAAGGAAACTTTATATTGCTGTCATATCACTTAACAAGCCTAAAAAGTAACCAAAAAGAAAAAAAAATTCACTGATACAAAATAATGTCATTAAATCCCAGCTGGGCATTTTTTGCCTGCCAAATGCTTTTTGCTTTGTTAAAAAGTGAAAAATAGCACCTGTCAGAGAGGTGTTAAAGACACAGTAACAATAACCTAAAGCTTTCTTCTTGGTAAATAGGAGAATTGGAATAGATCTGAAAATGAAGTAACATTGTTATTAGAGATTCGGTGTTACTTAAAGGCATGCCCTTACACTAGACAAAAGCTTCTCATGCCTCCAAAGGTAGGAGTCCTGGGTTGAAAGCACTAGACTAAATGATACTTGAGTCTCTTTAAAGCTCCAAAACTCTGCCTAATCTTATTCTCTTTGCACACAATCTATTTCTTGACCAGATCTTCTTCTCTTGCTTCTGTCCTCAGCCAAGCTGCCCTGCCTCCATTTCCTTCAGTTTTAATGCACCTTGAGAGTTTGGAGTGTTAGGGAGGTCCCACCTCTACCTCACAGGTCTAATAGCCCCCTCATGCATCTCCACAGGGCTGTGCTCTCCCTCTGTGCTCACCCTACTCCATTCCAGCAGGAAGAGCCCAGCCCCCTAGGGTTCAGTGGCAGATGAGCTCCTGACACACCTGGTCATGCTGCTGAAGCCTGTATTTTTCATATCTCACACTTGTCTGCCCATGTCACTCACACCTGTGGTCAGCCCTGTCTTGAAAACACACCTGCTCCAGAGCCAAGCCTGCAGAGAAGGGGTGTCAGGCATGACTAATTCCCCAGCAGGATCCAGGCAACAGCTTGCAGGAACTAGTTTTGATCCTTTCCTTTCCAAGGCCAGCCTGAACTCAGCCCTCCAAGGAAATGGTTCAGCATATTCCTAGTGGTAGATAGGAGAACAAAAATGCAGCCTTTAAATTGGTATCTAGAATGGGATAAAAGCTATAGGCCACCATCTCTTGAAGTTCCTCTTTGGCCACAGTAATTCCCATCCTTTCCAGTTTTGTAGAAGAATAAGGAAGAGTGACTTGGCTTCCGAGGGTATGGCAGTCAGGTACTCAGCAGTGCTCTCAATGCACACCAACTATGTGTTGTATGAAACATACTGCTGAGTACACTTCTGGGCTTCAGAAAGTAAGAGAAATCTCCAAGCACTGGCCCTCCCACTCAAAGGCAAAAACGATAAAAAACAAGAGCAAGATTTATAAGCAAATGCGGAAGGCAAAGATTTTCTGAAGTAAATGCCAATATTAGTGATATATCCTGATGAATATGCCTTGGGCCAGAGCTGTTTGCCCTTAGACATTCACACTAAGCTAGAAATCCAGGAAGAAGTTTAAAGAGTCCCAGGTAGGCGGTAACCCTCTGGCTCCCAGATGAAGCAAATACATTTTTTTTCTTGAAGAAAGCATCCTCGATTCAGGCTACACAGGATTCCCAAAATTTAAAATCAAGCAACCAGGAACTTATAATAAAAGATGAAGGATATACAGAAATAAAGCATCATGAGTAAGAATCAGCAGAAACAGCATATACCAGATGTAGACCCTGTACCACACATCTCTTAGATAGCAGTTCTGGTGCACCTGACCTCACCTTTCTCACATTCTGGTCACTGCTCTCATGACCAGTTCTGAGTGGGCTCTGACCAACTTCATGCAGGCACAGCCTGAAAATGTCCCACCTCATGCTTACTGCATGCTTTTCAACTCCTGACCCAGGGCTTCCCTGTTGCCACAAAGGTGAAAAACACTGAGAGACCCTGCTCAGTGTCCACACATGTGGAAACCAGGACTGTGGATGCCCCATGGGTCAACCTTTGACCAATAGGAAAAGGAGCCAATGGGCAAATTCTTTCTCATACCTTCCTCTAGATAAATGATCCTGGGAAGAAGTTTATATGGCTTCTTGAGAAGCTATTATATAGCATAGTTCTATGCTATGGAACAAACAGTTGCACTTAGTGGCAGCCAGCTGGTAACACACCCTCATTTAGACTGTCTCTTCTTCCCTGCCTCACTCCCTCTGCCTTCATTCATGCTCCCTAAAAATACAATTGCATATAACCTTTGATTTCTAGACAACCTAGGCTAAGCCACTCAGGAACTGTACACATCGCAGTTATCAGATAAAACATATGAGAACTGTATATGAAATATTTTTTAAATAAAAAAAGCAAGTGGGCTTCCCTGGTGGCGCAGTGGTTGAGAGTCTGCCTGCTGATGCAGGGGACACGGGTTTGTGCCCCGGTCCAGGAAGATCCCACATGCCATGGAGCGGCTGGGCCCGTGGGCCATGGCCGCTGAGCCTGCGCGTCCGGAGCCTGTGCTCCGCAACAGGAGAGGTCACAACAGTGAGAGGCCCACGTACCGCAAAAAAAACAAAAAAACAAAACAAACAAACAAAAAGCAAGTAACTAAACACTATAAAATAGCCAGAAAGATCAGAAAAGGTATAAAATAGAAAAATTTGTAATTTGTAATAATTTGTAATTTTTTTTTAAAAAATTCACTGATATGATAAATAACAGATACAATTAAACTGAAGAGAAAAATTAGTGAAGAGAGAATTTGCGAAGATATATCTGAAATAATTACCCAGAATGTAACACCAAGAGCATCAAAAATATGGAAAGTTGGGCTTCCCTGGTGGCGCAGTGGTTGAGAATCCGCCTGCCGATGCAGGAGACACGGGTTCGTGCCCCGGTCCGGGAGGATCCCGCGTGCCGCGGAGCGGCTGGGCCCGTGAGCCATGGCTGATGAGCCTGCGCGTCCGGAGCCTGTGCTCCGCAACGGGAGAGGCCACAACAGTGAGAGGCCAGCATACCGCAAAAAAAAAAAAAATAATAAATTAAAAAAAATATATATGGAAAATTAAAATATATGGTGGATAGAATGAGGTCTAATACATATTTAATCAGAGTCCCAGAAAGAGAGAATAGAGATATGATGGAAAATAAATATTTTTAAAGTAGGTGAGAATTAGGCATAACTAATGAAATACATAAATCCATAGATGCAGGAAGCACCACATTTAACAACTAAGACAAATTTAAAAAAAAATCTACACTGGGTAAAGCAGTGCCACTGACAAAGAAACAAAACCAGTCAGAGAGCAGGGAAGAAAGCAGGTCACTCACAAAAAAATGACAGTCAGACTTACTATATTAGTCAAGTTTCTCCAGTGAAACAGAACCAACAGTTTGTATGTTTGCGTATACGTGTGTGTGTATATGTGTGTGTGTGTGTGTGTGTATGTACATATATAGACAGACAGAAAGAGAGAGAGAGAAAGAGATTGATTTTCTTATAAGAAATTGCCTTACACAATTATGGAGGCTGACAAGTCCTAAAATCTAAAGCTGGAGACCCAGAAAAGCCAGGCTGGCAGGCTCCAGAACCAGAAATGTTTCAGTTTGAGTCTGAAGGCAGAAAAAGAACCAATGTCCCAGTTCAAAGGCAGCCAGGCAAGAAGAATACTCTCTTATTCAGGGGAGGGTCAGTCTTTTTGTTCTTTTCAGACCTTCAACTGATTGGATTAGGCCCATCCACATTAGGGAGGGCAATCTGCTTCACTCAGCCTACTGATTTAAATGTTAATATCATTCAAAAACACCCTCACAGAAACACCCAGGATAATGTTAGACCAAATGGGCACCTCATGGCCTAGTCAAGCTGACACATAAAATTAACCATCACACTGACTCTAAACTTCTTGAGTGAAATGATGGATGCTCAAAGACAAAAAAATATCTTCAGTGTTAAATGAAAATAACTGTGAACTTAGGTTTGTGTAAGCAGTAAAACTTTCTTTTGAGAATACAGATAAAATAGAGATTCTTATATTAAAATTTATCACCAACAGAAATTCATTTTTAAAAAACCTCTAAAAAAATGTTCATATATCTTAACAGGAAGAAGGGAAACTATCCCAGAATGAGGAGAAAAGCTATCCCAGAAGGACATTCTGAAAAGCAAGTAGATATGGTGAGAAAGAAATATTAAACATTAGATAAAGATAAGCAAATCTTTTCTGTTTAAAATAATAATAATAATATCTAGTTTGTATATAAAAGAGAGAACTAAGGGCTTCCCTGGTGGCGCAGCGGTTGGCAGTCCACCTGCCGCTGCAGGGGACGCGGGTTCGCGCCCCCGTCCTGGAGGATCCCGCATGCCGCGGAGCGGCTGTGTCCGTGAGCCGTGGCTGCTGGGCCTGCGCGTCCGGAGCCTGTGCTCCGAAACGGGAGGGGCTGGGGCAGTGAGAGGCCCGCGTACAGGAAAAAAAAAAAAAAAAAAAGAGGACTAAGATACTTGATAAGCAGGAAAATGTTTCAAATTGAGAGTTTTTCAGAAAGAAAATTACAATATTAATTCAGATTTCACTGTATATGAATGGCAAATATCACAGATAACCATCAAAAATAGGAAAATAATTTATAATTTCCAGATTATTAGAAGGAAAAAAATCAAAAAAGAAAACAGCAAACAAAAAAATTGCTCAATCCAGAAATAAAAGCAAAAACAGCAAAATGGAGATTAAAAAAGAAACATAGAAATATAGGACAAAAAAAGGTAAAAACATGCCCAAGTATATCAATAACCCTCATAAGCATAAAGAGATTAAACGTACCAGTTAAAGACAGCAATCCTCAGTTTGGATAAGAAAGCAAAATCTAGTTATATGCTCTTTGCATGAGATATATCTAACACATGAGAACTGGAAACTTTTATGTAAAAAGATAGAAAAAGAGATACCAGGCAAATATTAACTGAAAGAAAGCAAGGGTGTTTGTATTATTATCAGACAAACTACGTGTGGTAAGAGTCCTTGAAGGTGGCCCCTGCCTCCTGGTATTCACAACCTTGTACCATCTTCTCTTCTTGAGTAGCTTGCTTCTAATCAATAGAACACAGGTGAGACAATGACACCTCCATGATCCCATTACAAAAGATTATAACTTCTGTCTTGCTAACGGATTCTCTATTCCTTCTCTGGCTTGCACACCTTGAGCAAGCAAGCTGCCATCTTGGAGAGGCCTGCATGGCAAGGAAATGAGAGCAATCTCTGGCCAACCACCAGTAAGTGAGACCTTCATCCAACTTCCCATGAGGGATCAACGAATGCTATTGACAACCACAGGCTGACCTTCAAGATGAGCCCAGTCCGACACCTTGATAGCAGCCTTGTGAGAGACTGTGAAGCATGGACCTGGCAAAGCCATGCCCAGATCCTGGCTCATAGAAACTGAGATAATAAGTGTTATTGTTTTAAGTTTGGGGGTTATTTGTTACTCAGCAAAGATAACTAATATACTCGAAGCATTAATCGATATGGAAGTATTTTTATTGATGACTACTTAAGATAAAGGTTTATGAAGACATAGAAATTCTAAATGTATATGAATCTACTATAATAGACTCAAGCTACATATTGAAATTGGAATTTGCACATGCAGTGCAAAGGGAACTGGGTCAAGAATGACCAAAGAGACCCTAAGTTTCAGATCTGGTAAAACTATGGTACAGTTTTCCATATAATCTTGTGTAAATTATGTCATTTTCCTAAGCCTGAAATCCCTACATTTCTGTGACTGTATGTCCAACATATTTTGTTTCCTCTTCTTCTAAGTTTTTTTGCAGTCTATAAGCATTTACTAAATGAAATAATTGTTAAATGTTGTTACAGATGCATGTATTTCTCTTTCATCAACTAACACTGCTGTGGAAATTCTTTGGGGTTCCTGGGCCAGTCCAAGCAAACACTCCATAGTACACTGAATAGCAGGGACAAGTATTATTGCAGAAAGCCAAGAGAGTTTAGCTCAAAAAGAACCAAACAAGCCCCTCTGGGACATGGCCCACTCCTCACCCCAAGTATCACAGAAGAGCCCTGTGCAATTTGCTCCTCCCCGCCAACTGTTTAATCAATACTTTAAGTCATCATGATTGAAGAACCCAAGCCAGATGAGCAGCAAGTAGAATAGCCACATTCATGGTACGGCAGCATACTCCAGAAGATCTGCTTTCAGAGGTGAAGTAAAAGAATCCTCTGCAGGGATTAAGACCATGGAAGTATGATCACATTGAGGCTGACAGTACCTTGTCCCACCCAATAGGTAAGGACATTAAATAATGCAAAAGTCAGTCTGCCAGGTGTTGATCTGCCATAAAAAGTCTCACTGGTGAAACTATATATTTACGTATAAAATATATATAAAAAACTACAATACAAAAAAATAAATATACATTCAAAAATATATATCTATCTATACACATATTGCTTTTTCCTTCTGCTTTGTAAATATAAGCCCTGATTCTTTGTCTTCAGGTAGAAATTTAGCCATATTCTCCGGCAGGTAAGTTGTGTACAAATTCTAGCCTGAGGGTAGACTTTTCTACTTTGTATTTAATGCTGTTTGAAGATGCCTGAGTAGAACTTATGAAATTCCCAGCATCACAGAAGAGGTTTGTATTTTCCATTTAACCCCTGAGTTCTTCCTCCTTTTCACAGATTGTCTCTATGCTGCAGGCAGTCCCCTCCAGCCTAGAGTTGCCTAAGCCAGGAGAGGCCTGTCTGAATCTTTCAGGACAGCTTTGAGTTTGGCATAATATTTTCACCACAACCAATCCCAGGTGAATGTGAAATTTGGAAATCTTTGTATGATGTCAGAGCACATTTCTAGCCCAGAAACAGAAGCTGATCCTTTATATCCAGAGCAAAAAACAGACTGTTTAAGACTTCTGGCATCAAGCAGGCTTGTTTTCAAATCCTGGTTCAGCCACTTATTATTTAACTTTGGGTAAATTTCTTGATGTCTTATACCCTAAGCTGCCTCATCTGTAATATGGGAATTGATAGTGCCAGTCTCAGAAGCTTTCTCTGAAAAAATTAATTTTAAAATATATATAAAGTGCTGAACATAGAACTTGGCATACAAACATTTTAATAAATTCTAGTTACTATTAATAATATAATTATCACAAAAAAAGAAAAACATAAGAGTTTTATTGTGTCAGAACTCCCCAACCAGTCATAAACCAGCTAATCCAGTGCTGCAGGGACCACAAAGATAAACTTCTCACCCTATTATTTTATAGATCAAAAATCTAAGTCTCAGAGAGGTCAAGCAAATTGCTCAAGTTCACACAGCAAGGTCATGCATAGTCTTGCAGACAAATAGCAGGACTAATGTTAACCAAAGCAGAGTCAGTAGGGATCCTGTAACATTAATTCAAATAGCTCACCCCTAAAGTTAATATATTTTTAGGACCGATAAAGCTCATGTAATGGGGAATGCTGGGGAATCCAAATCTACTTGGCATTCTCAGAAGCGTCCTCAGGCTGCTTGAAGATTCACAGCCTATAGCTTTTGGCAGTCCCCAAAGAGGGAGCTCTTTCCACTAACAAAATACAAAATGCAAAATTAATAAAAAGACCCTTTGAAACTGACAAATGTGCCTCAGGCAAACTATCTGCCCAGCAGCTGGTTAAAATTTAATCAGGTTTTTTTAAAAATTTTTTTTTCAGGCCTGTACATCTTTTGTATGGAGCTCCCAGTCTGAGTGTGGTCAAAGTTTGTTAAACAAGAAATAATAGCCAAAGCTTTTTAATTCTGCAAAATAAGCAGTGGATGCTTTAAATGGCTCTGTAACATTCAAGAAACTAATTGCCCAGGTCTCAACAAAGCTGAATAATTCTTTAATAATTTTTGTTCTTTCTCTTAGAAAACCTAAATTGGCAACTATACACCATGCAGTGAATCTTAACAACAATTTAGGCTTATGAATTACACTGTGGCTTTTTCTGGGAAGTTGATCATGCCCTAGAGAAGAGAGGTAGAAGAAGAGAGGGAGGGGAAGAATGAGAATGAATATGAGAATGGATCAACTGGCATAATGATGAGAGCTTTGTAAAACAAACAAATACTCTATAAGAACTTAGTGAAGAGTCTACTGCTGTCACTGTCACCTGGACATTGGGGACCAGAGGATTTTCAACTCTTGGACTATCACGTATTTCCTACCAAAAGAACCAGACTAAAAGGCCCAAATTTGATTTGTTTTACCTACTCGGCTCCCATGAACATGTATGCAATTAAAGACCCATATATACAACCATCTAAGATGGAAAGTGTCCAGCAAGAAGTAAATTAGATTAGTCTCTGATTGTCCACAAACTGTAGCAACAATCATACAACTTCTCTGGTTCCAAATAAAGAAGAGAGAGAAGTTTTAGTCAATGGTGATCAGAGTTATTTTTGCAGTGTAGCCTTGCAAGAGATGAGGGAACTTGAGTCTAAAACACCAAGACCTTGGAACCGAATTCCTATGGTGTGACAGATGTATGTTGGCAAGTGGGGGAGAATTGAGGGGAAGGAGTCAGGTTAGAATGTCCTCCAGGTGCTGCTGTGGCCTGGTTGGGAGCAGTCCTGTATCTTGGAAGTAGACACTGAGAACTTTCTGAAGACATGAGGGTTTCTCATCTCAATTAATACACTGAGTAATTGCTATAAATGCCTTATGTTATCATAAGCATCCAAGTCATTTGTATGTTTTTGGCCAAAACTATATCCCAGGCTGCCCCATTCTGAGATATGGTCTGGCAACTCCCCTAATAAGGGGAAGGAGAATAGCCATACTGCCCAGCTCTCAGCACTGTAGGAGGCAGGCTAGTGGAGAAGGATGCTTCTGGGCTTGAGAGTTGGGTCTATATCTCAATCTCAGTCCCCCATGTACCAACTGCTTGACCTCAGGAATCGACTTCACCTCTTGAAGTTGGTTTTCTTCATTACACGTTGAAATAATAATACCTGACTTTCAGGGTTACTGGGAAGATTTAATTAGATAATGGTTAGAAAATGAATAGCAGTGTATCACCTATTACGAATGCAGAGTAAATGATAGCTTCTTACACGTGTTCATATATACATACTATCATACATCCAGGAGCTCAGACATTGTTCTTCTCCTGTCAAGTTTTGAGTTCTGTTAACTCATACCTCCCTAGTTCCAAATTCTTGGCTCCTACTTCATTCCTGCTCAGTGGCACTTGTGCTCACTGGAAAGCCCAGTAACTAATTCCTGGCTTCACTCTGTGATTTCACTCTTTGCATCTAAGGTCACACTTGACAGAACTCTGGAAAACTCAGACAGTCAAATAACAACAACAAAAATAATTGCTGACCATTACTTACTGCTAAATATACCAGGAACTCTTCTAAGAAGTTTAGGTATTAAGCCTCAAGACAAACATGTAAGATAGGTACTATTTTACCTCCATTTTGCAGATGATGAAACAAAATAACAGAGAAGTGATTTGTCTAAGCTCATACAGCAAAGCCAGAATTTGAACTTAGGCAGTTGAGATCCAGAAGCTTGTTCCTAAAACTAGAGCTAAAGTTAAAACTAAAGCCAGCCTGCAGTGGCTGGATGGGTGGCAATGGTTGAGCACTTAGTATGTGCTACTCACTAAATTAAATGCTTGATATGTTTTATATATTTAAATCTTCACAATGACCCTGTGAAGTAGGTGACATTACTAAGTTCATTTTCAGATCAGAAAACAGAAGCTGAGATATATTCAACGACTTATTGCAAGTCCATCAGTCTTCAGACTTGCTTAACTGAAATTGTGGCACTACCTACAAATGCATATATTATCTAAGTTGTCCTCTAGGAAAAGCCCTAATATATTAACACCCAGAAATCAAGTAAAAATTTCATATTCAAAGACCTTCATTCCGACTTCTAATTCATTACAACCCAGCCTGGCTGAACCAACTAGAAATTTTCTACAAATCAACTTTTGGGGTCCCAAGATTTATTTTGTTTTGTCTGTTCCTATTCTCCTGACTGTAATCATGCATGCCCCAAAACATGCCTGACTGTGCATTTTGCTCTCCATGTCTGGGCATTGACTCTGGACCCAACAGAAACCATGTGGAATATTTAAAAGTAAATTTTAATTTTAATAAAATTGAATTACATATATGAAAATATTAAGCAGAGTTTCATTAAAATGTTCAATTTTTATTTTGTTTCTATACATTTACTATTGTATTTTCTGACTGCTTATTTGCTTTATATATGTTGATTTTATGTTATTAAGCATGTAAAAATTCATAGCAGTTATATTTCTTTTTTTTTTTTTTAGTGGTACGCGGGCCTCTCACTGTTGTAGCCTCTCCCGTTGCGAAGTACAGGCTCCGGACGCACAGGCTCAGCAGCCATGGCTCACGGGCCCAGCCGCTCTGCGGCATGTGGGATCTTCCGGACCAGGGCACGAACCCGTGTCCCCTGCATAGGCAGGAGGATTCTCAACCACTGCACCACCAGGGAAGCCCAGTTATATTTCTTACAGATTGTAATCTTCATCTTTTAAAAATAATACTTTCTAAGGAACATCCATTATTTTTCCTGCCCAATTTCATCCCTTTTCTTCTACTAGTAATACTTTAAAATTCCTTATGGTAAACAACCCTATCCTCAACCTCCATCTTTGAAGTCTAGATGGAACTGAACAGGAATAAGCCCCTAACCTAAGAGAATCAGATGGTGTATTCCAACCATTCAGCCACTTTAATTTGATTTTGAGATACACACATGATCAAATTCAATGATCATGAAAGTCACGAACAGAATTAAAAAGAACAATCTCCAATTACCTACTTGAATTCTTAACTTGGCTGTCCAACAGATATGTTAATTTTAATATTACTAAAATGGAATAACAAAATTGATAGTTTTGAGTTTCTCATTTTTTCCCTCTCAGTTTTGCTCTCCCACATCCTTGCCCAAAACCCACTCCTTTCCCAGTCTATTCCAATCAGTAAATGACATCAATATCTTCTCAGGTGCTATAACAAAAAGCCCAGGGAACTCAACCAAGATGCAACACAGGAGACACGTGAATTTCCCTCCTCCCATGGATGCATCAAATGTTCAGATACCCATGAAGCAAATCCCTTGGAAAAAATCCAGAAACTAGTTGAGTGACTCTTATACATCAGGCAAGGGAGGAAACAGTCATATTGAAATGGGTAGGAAAGGCTGTGAGACACTCTCACCATAAACCCCAACCCCAGCACAGAGCCATACAATCAGGAGGAAACCCCCAATTCCCAGCTTCTCCCTGCGGAGGCAAGTGTTTGGACCACATAGTGCCCCAACTTTTAAGTCTGCCGCCCAAGGGAGGAGCCCCCAAATCACCTACCTCTGAAAGCCAATGGGGTTTATGTTCACAGGTCCTATAGGACTTTAGCAAACAAAGCAGCAGTTCTTAAGAACGTGAGTACTTGCTAATGGCTATCCCCCAAGAGATATTTTCAGTGATTTATTCCAAGTCCATCTGACTTCAGATCTGCTTAACTAAAATTACAGCACTACCTACAAATGCATACATAAATCATCAGAGTTGTCCTCTAGGAAAAGTCCTAATGTTAACACCCAAAAATTGAGTAAACATTTTATATTCAAAGACCTTCCTCCCAACCTCTAATCATTTCCTAGTTGGCTGAACCAAATGAATAACCAAAACAAATAAAAGGCATCCAAATTGGAAAGGAAGAAATAATCTCTATTTATAGGTGACATGATATTATATATAGAAAATCCTAGAGACTCCACCAAAAAACTGAATTTATAAAATAAATTCAGTAAAGTTGCAGAATACAAAATCAACATACAAAAATCAGTATCATATCTATACACTAACAGTGAACTATGGGAAAGAGAACTTAAGAAACCCCATTTACATTAGAATCAAAAAGAATAAAAGCTCAGGAATAAACTTAATCAAGGAAGTGAAAGGTCTGTATACTAAGAAGCATAAAACATTGATGAAAGAAATTGAAGAAGATACAAATAAATGAAAAGATATTCCGTAGATTAAAAGAGTACTGTTAAAATGTTCATACAACCCAAAGCAATCTACAGAGTCAATGCAATCTCCATCAAAATTCCAATGGTATTTTTTAGAGAAATAGCAAAAAACAATCCTAAAATTTCTATGGAATCAAAAAAGACCTCAAATAGCCAAAGCAATCTTGAAAAAAAAGAACTTGGAGACATCACACTTCTTGGTTTTAAACTATATTAGAAACTTGTAGTAATGAAAACAACATGGAATTGGCATAAAAACAGACACAAAGATCAGTGGAACAGAATAGAGAGCCCAGAAATAAACCCACAGATTGTCAATTAATTTTGACAAAGGAGCCAAAAATATACAACGGGGAGAGGGTAATCTCTTCAATAAATGATATTGGGAAAACTGGATATCCACATGTAAAAGAATGAAACCTGGACCCCTATATTATACAACACACAAAAATCAACTCAAAATGGATTATGGTCTTGAAACTGTAAAATTCCTAGAAGAAAATGTCAATGATCTCCTTGACACTGACTTGGAAATGCTTTTTTGGATTTGACTTTAAAAGCAAGTAATAAAACCAAAAATAAATAAAAACTAAATTAAAAAGATTCTGCACAGCAAAGGAAACCATCAACAAAAAGAAAAGGCAACCTATGGAATGGGAGAAAATATTTACAAACTACATATCAGATAAGGGGTTAATATCCAAAATATACATGGAATTCACATAACTCAATAGCCAAAAACAAAAAAAAACACACAAATAACCCAAATAAAAAGTGGGCAGAGGATCTGAATAGACATTTTTCTTTATATAAGTGAAACCATATAATATGTACATTTTGGTTTCTGTTGTGCAATTATGCTTATGGGATTACTTCATATTATTGTATGTTGTGGTTTATTCATTTCTATAGCTATATCTATCCCACTGTATGAATAATACCACAATTTATTTATCAGTTCTACTGTTGATAGACTTTTGGATTGTTTCCAGATTTTGGCTGTTAGTGCCACAATGAATATATTTCCACATATGTTTTGGAATGGAAAATCTATGCATTTTTGTCAGGTATCAGTTAAGTTCTTTTCAAAACCTTGTAAATGTCTTTCTTTTAGAATGCTAATACACATTTTGGAAAAATATTGCCAGGAATTCTGAAAGGTGCTTTCATTTCTTTGTGCATGTGGAGAACGCTGAAGGATTCTGTATCACACAAGTTGTAGCTGAGGTTCAAACAGCAAGAGGTCCCCATTAGCCCACTAATCTTCATATTTACCTGAAACAGTCACCACAGTGTGAAAATTTCCAGAGAGAAAGATCAATTTTCAATTTTCTTGGTGTTGGGTGCCATAGGGTCAGAAGCACCTACGAGGTGCTAAGGATTGTGGGTCTTTTTTTTTTTTTTTTTTTTTTTGTGGTATGCGGGCCTCTCACTGTTGTGGCCTCTCCCGTTGCAGAGCACAGGCTCCGGACGCGCAGGCTCAGTGGCCATGGCTCACGGGCCCAGCCGCTCCGCGGCATGTGGGATCTTCCTGGACCGGGGCACGAACCCGTGTCCCCTGCATCGGCAGGTGGATTCTCAATCACTGCGCCACCAGGGAAGCCCTGGATTGTGGGTCTTTAATCGTGTGAATTTAGTGATAACAGGGCTGCCAGTTTGGGGTTGTTCTGCCTAGATTTAGCATTATCCAGACCACCCTGGCTATCTTCCAGAGTTCTAATGGTTTTTCTTGTGCTTTGTACTAGACTGGGTTTTAAAATTCACAGGAAACACTCTCTTATGGGCTCCCTTTTTCACTTGCTAGGCTTTCCCCCACCCATCCTACTCCATTCACCTATTTCAATGCCAAGAAAAGGAAAGTGTGAAATTCTACCCAGCTGGAGTTTCTCTAACTACACATATCAGATATTAGCACGTATTAGATGGGGAAGTAAGTCCTTGGGGGCCAGCAAGTCTACATAAAATTCCTAGTCCGGCATTCGAGCCTCTTTGCCATTTGTGTCCCACGTAATTTTCAACATCATTTCCCATTGGTTCCAATATACCCTGTTCTGATACAGTTGTGCTGCTTTCCTCACTGCTTCCCATCCACTGAAGACAAATCCACACCTCCCTGATTTCTTCATACTATTTCTCCTTCCTAGAAAGCCTTATTACATCCCTCCTCCTATTCTATCCACTTAAGTTTTTCACCTTCATTATGTGTATATGTGTGTGTGTGTGTGTGTGTGTGTGTGTGTGTGTGCACTTTCCTATGCTTGAGACACTTTGCTAGGTGTTTGGGAATAAAAATGAGTAAAACATGGATCTACTTTTAAGACACTTTTATTTAGATGGTGGAACAGGACAGCAATATTGGATGCAGGTATTCCCTATAATTGGTGAAGGGAGATACCTAAGTAATACCAGGGTGACTGCTGCACACCTGTCTAGATCAGAACTAATCAGAAAGCTCTAGTAGACATGAATGACTACATAATTTGGAGGGTGCAGTGCAAAATAAAAATATAGAACTCCTTATTTAAAATTTATTAAGAATTTAAAGGTGAAAATAACAGAGCATTAAACCCAGCAGAGGGTCCTGTGCCACTACTCAAGTTGCCCATGAAGCCACCTCATTGTTAGAGAATACTTCAGAAAGATGAAATCAAGAGAAAACCCTCACGCATCTGCCTGTCTCAAGAGGAGATTTAGACAATCAGTCAAGATTGGGATTGGATTAGAGATGAGTAAATGGAAAACTAAGCAAATATCAACAACACAATAAGAAAACTATTCCTTCTAGAAAAAAAGAAGTTTGGCAGAAAAAGAAAAGTAATTGTTTATTTCCATGGCTCAGCTGTGAATACTGTTTGCATAGTATATTACCCAGGGTTCTGCAGAGAAACAGAACCAGTGGGAGATATATATTTATATCTATGTATTTTATATATATAGATATACATATATATACATACATACATATTACAGAGACAGAGAGATTGATTTTAAGGAATTGGCTCACATGACTGTGGGGCTTGCCAAGTCCAAAATCTGCAGGGCAGGCCAGCAGGCTAGAGACCCAGCAGAGGTGAAGTTGCAGCCCAAGTCCAAAGGCAACCTGGAGACAGAATTTCCTCCTCCTTGGGGACATCATTCTTTTACTCTTAAGACCTTCAACTGATCAGATGAGGTCCAACCACATTACGGATGGTCTTATGTTTTACTCAAAGTCTACTGATTTAAATGATAATTTCATCTAAAAAAAAAATGCCTGCACAGTGACATCTAGACTTGTGTTTAACCAAATATCTGGGCACTATACCCTAGACAAGCTGATACAAAAAATTCACTGCCATACACAGTCATAATAATTTAAATACAAGTGTGTTCTCCATGAAAATTCTTACTTGGCTTAAGTGAGTCCTTCTTAAAGGAAACTTCCCAGTCTCTCAATCAATCCTGCATGAGTCTGTCCTTATTCTCAGTGCATAAGCCTCATTCTATGTCAGCACATCATTGATTTCCACTGTTTTATATTTAAATGGTTATGTTTGTCTCCTGTGGATATCTTTTGGTTAGATACTTATCTAACCAAAGTTATGACAAGCTATATTGGAAGGATGAGGAGGACAGGAGGTATGCCTGTGTGTATAGTGGTAGGGCTGGAGGAGAAAGAAAAGTAAACCTCATCTTCCACACAGCACAGGGGGACCTCAAGGAATAATGACAAAAGTGACAAGTCAAAAGGAGGCAATACAGCCATGTTTTTAGAGGAAGGGAAGTCGATGCCAAGATGATGGGCTGTGCGAGGGTTGCCTTTGGAGAGGGGGGAAAGGATAGGAGAGTGTGGGAAAATGCTCTTTTACATAACACACCATGTAGATACATTTGCCTTTTAAAGTATGTGCATGTATAACTTTGATTTAAAAATATAAACATTTGAAGAAAGGAAAAGGAAGAAAAGATATCCACAGGAGACAAACACAACAATTTAAATTAAAATAATGGAAATCAATGATGTGCTGACATAGAATGAGGCTTATGCACTGAGAATAAGGACAGACCCATTCAGGATTGATTGAGAGACTGGGAAGTTTCCTTTAAGAAGAACTCACTTAAACTGAGTAAGAATTTGCATGGAGAACACACTTGGGAACGCCTGGCAGGCAGATGTCTTACATCCCACTTCCTGTAAGTTCCATTTTGCTCTGACACAGAAACTTACCGAGGGCCCTGCTCAAGTCTCCCCTCATCCTTGACCTCTTTCTGCATCCTCCTAGAAAGCTGATACTTCCATCCTCAGAACTCCTGCTTCATATGAAGTTCAGCCAACATTCATTGGATTGCTTAGTGAGTGGATCTTTCCTTGACAAGATCCCAGGTGCTTTGAGGTCAGAGTCCTGTCTGATATTAATAATATCCATGAACACCATTTATTAAGCATCTACTCTTGTCTGGTCCTAGGTTAAGTGTTCTGAATCCATATCACTTTAATCTATAGGCGCCCTGTGAGGGCAATATTGTAATGATCTCTGCCTTATGGAAAAAGGAAATTGAGGCTTAGAGAGTTGACTTGACTTGCTGGCTAGGAATCAGAATCAGATCTTTCTGACTCCAAAGCCCATGTTTTTTAACCTCTTTGTCATGTTCTTCTCCACTACCTCAGACTGTTTATTTTATCACACGTGCTTAGGACAGTATCAAGCACGTAGTACGTGTGTGGAAAATGTTGGTTGATTGAGAGAGAGGGGGAGAGAGCCGCGTTTGGAAGGTATCTTGCTGCCCCCTTGCAGAAACACAGGAAGTCAAATTTCCATAACCAAACTAGGCTGTCATGGTGACAGAACATAGCTCTTCTGACCCTACATATGCATCTAATGACAGCTCACTGTGTGTAAACAGATGTCAGGTTTAAATCAATCTTGCTTCCTGACACCTTACTTAAAAACAGTAATTATGTGCTCATTTTTGAGGATAATTTACCTAGGTAAATTTACCCTAGGTAAATTATCTATCTCCACCCTCTTCCCCAAGTTTTAATTTTTTAATATCAATTAAGTTTTTTTTTTTAAGGCACTCACAGCAGGAGACACACACAGTAAGGCCAAAACAAAAGAATGAGCCTCTGCAGAAAGTGGGAGAGAATAGAGGGTAGTGAGGCAGCACCAACTGTAGCAACAGAGCAGGGTGACATGAAAAGCAGAGGTCATTGAAAACACACAGGCAAGCATGAGGGTTGTGGTAAGAGGACAAGGGCTAGCAGGGCTCAGGGCAGGGGATCCAGGCTTGATCAGATGCAGAAATATGTTCAACTCCAGCAGAAACAGACATGACACCATGCTGAGAACTCATGGGGGATCTGCTCAGTCATGCTCTGACCTCTGAGGACTTACAGATTCTGGACCTGCCCATTTGAGACTCCTCAGTAGCCAATGCCTGAGACAGGGATCAGCCCCCTAATGATAATGACACCTCCTCCTTCACCTCCCAGCAAAAGATGCCATTGCAGGAGAAGAGGCATTCCCTTGTCCCTCAGAAGAGAGCAAGGGCTTTTCATTGCATCTCAGTTCTCATTAGCTATGTGATCACAGGCAAACACTTAAGCTCTCTGAATGAGGGAAGACTAACTCTGGAGCCTGGGAGGTTGTGTTTTCATTCAGCGCTGTGTAACTTTAAGCAACTTACTTGACATTTCTAAGCTTCAGTTCTTCAGCTGTAAGATTGATATATTAATTGTTCCTATCTCATAGGGATTTGGGGAGAATAAATGTCAGGCATGTAAATCTCTTACCATATGGTCTACTACTAATGACAAAATGATAATTTTAATTCTTTAGGACCTTGATGGGTATAAAATTGACAAGGATGTATTTGAAGCACCAGCTTCCTTCTCCTTTCTATAGGTGGATTAGAGTTTAATCATGGATTCCAGGTGCCCACTTTGAGTTCTGTTAGATGGGCAGTCCCGTTTGAGAGGAGGAGTACCTGCCCTTGGCATCAGTGTTTTACGATTGGCAAAGAGAGCCAAAATGGAAGGAAGGGATCCTAACAGACAGAAATGCAATGGGACAGACTGACCAACAATGGGATGAGATAGATCTGAGTAAGACCAAGGACACATGCTCAACCTGAAGACCAAACATCACAGGAAAAGGAGAGATTATTATCCACTTGTGCCCAAATCACACTAGGATTCCCAACCTCTTCCATTTACTCCAGAGTTTTCCATATAGCAAATGTGACTCCATCTCTTTCTTCCCAAATCTCATCAATCCAGAGGAGATGGTGGGAGGGACTTCTGCTACCCCAGCCATATTTAGCTCACTGAAAGTCTAAGCTAGGAGATGTGCACATTTCTCAAGAGGCAACTCTTCTCTCACCTCTGCCTGGTCCTGTATATCACCCTGTACCACTGCCTAGGTTCCAGCACTGGCACTGTTCATCTCAAGTCTGAACTACTTGCTAGGACTTAGACCCCCTTTCTCCGTTTTTAGTTTGTGCTGCTCCACACCTTCCTAGCTTCTGACCTGGTTACCTCCTCCCATTTTCAACCCTGGCTCATCTTCCAGATTGGGCTTTGCACTGGTTCAAGGGCTACAAGTTGGCCCCCTCTCTCTATTGCCACAGCTACCTTGGCTAGGAACTCCTCTTGTGTCCTCCAAGGTTTTGTATCTTCTTCTCAGTATCCCTGGGGGTCAATCTCCAGCTCTAAGAGTGAGCCCTCCCTGCATATCAAATGCATCCCAAACTCTAAAATGCCTCTAGACGATGGGGAATGTTGCTCTTCTGTTCCTCAGAGCAACACAACCATTCCTTGAGGTCCAGGATTATTTTCTGTAAATGTTTGCTTTGTTTTGTTTACTCAGGACAGAAGCCCTGAGTCATCATTTTAACAAGAAAAAGTGCTTGTGTAAACTCAAAGAAATTAAATGCAGGAGTAAGCCCAAGAGGACTCATCCAGAGACCCCAATATGTCCGAGCTGGAGGTACCCTGTGGGTTCACCTTTCTAATCTCTTCATTGTATAGAAAGGGGTTGTGGTCATTTGACCAAAATCCCCAAGCGCAGTGGGATACATCTAGGATTAGAACTCAGAACCCCTTTTCTTCACCCACTGCTATCCCATCATGTGTATCCAAATGGACACACCTGTTGGCATCTAAGAGCAAACCAGGCTCCCCCACAGTGTATACAGCACTCCTCAGGAATCTCCGCTGGTTTGCCGACTGCCCCTCACTCCAATCCAGGTCATCAGCTAAGTCAGTCATGGTTCCATCTACTTGGCCCTTTGAACTTGGATTTTGTTCCTTGTCTGGCTCCTCCTCCAGTACTCTGCAGCAGCTCCTCACTTAGACTGTCTCTCCTTGGGCTCCCTGGGACTCACACCGCTAACCTGGCCCACTGACAAGTGTCCAGTCTGGGCCCACCTGCTCCCTCAGGAAGGGGTCATCTTAATACCCCTTTAAACAATGCTCCATAAGTGTTTGCCTAACAGCCCCTTGAGCTGTACACAGGCTAACAGCAACAGTAATGACCCTAAGCAGGAGGATGGGTCGGTGCCCAGAGCCACATTCTATTTGAATCTATAGTTACTGAGGTATGGAAAGTGTCTCATCAGTGTCAGGGGGCTTATATTTTTCTCCTCCTTTACTTTTTAAATGCCTCTAAATAGCCAGGATGAGTGAATTGCTTAAAGAATCTTCAGTAAAGTGGGAGTTGCTTCGCAGATGATCACAGAGAGATGAGGAGTCCAGGATTCTCCCAGACAAGTATGGGAAGCCTTCCAAGTACTGAAGGGACAGGTTTATGAACACCCGCTCCAGTACCTTGCTGGGGACTCAGCTTCTCCACCCTCTGATGAGAAAGCCATTATCACTTCATAAGCATTCTTTCTCCCTGTGCCTCCCTTAAAGCCACTGCCTGAATGTGGTACTTTGACCAGGCAAACCCAGCCCTCCAGTCCTTCCCACATTCCTGGACAGAAATGAGAGAAAAGCCGCTAAAAACTTTCTGAGGGAGTCAGGTAACATACCTGCTCTGGGAACCATTTTCTTTCTCCCCACCTTCACAAGGCTGCAACACCACGGCCCGGGGCTTTCCTCTGAAGGCCACCCTGGGGCCTGGGAGGAGAAGACACAGTGGTCCCTATTGTTCTTCCCTGGCAAAGAAAGTTCCTGATGAAGTGTATGAGGTCATGGCTGCAGAGGCAAGGCATCTCCTAGGGCTTTTGCTCCAGTTCAGTTTTGCTTTCAGAAAATCCACTTTAAAGATTTGGCAGATATCAAGGTGTCCTGAGACCAGAGCAAATACAGATATGCATATACTCAATAGCATCCTCTTCATGTCTTCTGTCACATCTCTGATTTATTTGCGAGAGCTGCCACTGTAACAGATATTCAGCTGAGCCTGGAAGAGCCAGCACACTGTGTAAGCCAGCTGCCCTCTGGCTGTATCACTCCAGCACCTGAGACAGCAGGAAGCACAAAGCCTGTCCCTGACGCATGGTGGATCCTCCAAAAAGCTTCAAATGCCGGCACCTGAGACAGAGCATGCCACACAATGTCTTCATTCACTCATTCATTTGCCATCTGTTTACTGAGCCCCTGGGCACTGGACATGCAATGGTGAGCAAAACATTGTCCGCCTCATGAACCTTGTAGCCAATACTAATTAAATAATCACATAAATACATTTTTAAAAATCACCACTGTGCTAATAAGTACCATGAAATTATGCTGTAAGAGGATAAAATATGTCTCGTGTTGAGGACATAGAGCCCCCAGCTCAATTTGTAAGAGGACCTATACTCATGTTACCATGATCAATCAGATTTTACTATGCTTTGTCATTTAGCAGATACAAAATGTAAGACCTTTTCCCCAGGCCCTTCTCCACCCAGAGATGATGGTCACCCATTCTGGGGGCCACCACTCCTCTTGTTCAAGGACATGGCAGACAATGCCACTTCACACTCTCATCTACTGGACCCTATAGGTGTGGCTCAAACGCCAGCACTAGCCCTAATCAAGGGAAATGGGAATATCAGATGCAAACTACTGGCCATCCAGTGATCTGTAACATTACTTCTAGTCTTTAGCTGCACATTCTACTCACTTGAGAAGATTTAAAACAAAAACAACAAAACAAACATCAAAAACCAAAAAACAAAATCTTGGGCTCAATCTGGCCAATTAAAGCAGACTCTTCAAGGGTGGGACCCAGGTATCACTGCTTTCTAAATTATTCCCAGGGGATTCTAATACGCAACCAGGACTAAAAACATCTGAATGCTATTTTCATCACCAATGCAGCTTAAATGAGGCAACTCAACATCCCTAAGGCCCTGGCCTCTAATTCCATTACTAACTGCCGGTTCTACATCACAGGAGCACAGGCTCAGCAGCTGGACTTATGAAGAGTGACAGAGATACAGCACAAGATCTACTTACAGAGACTTTTTAGATACAGACATATTATTTTAGAAAGAGCATGGTCTTAACAGCATTTAAGAGTTGCCTTATATTTGAAAATTAAAAATCGCAGTCTTGGGCTTCCCTGGTGGCACAGTGGTTGAGAGTCCGCCTGCTGATGCAGGGGACACTGGTTCGTGCCCCGGTCCGGGAGGATCCCACATGCCACGGAGCAGCTGGGCCCGTGAGCCATGGCCGCTGAGCCTGCGCATCTGGAGGCCTGCGTACCATCAAAAAAAAAAAAAAAAAAAAAAAAATCGCAGTCTTTCGGAGCTGAAAGGAGTTTATTAGATATTACCTAAAGCCATTTCAAACCCTCATTTTTAAATGGTAGGAACTGAGATCCAAAGAGACTAGAATTTACACTGCTAGCTAGTGGCTTACAAAGAACAATGCCAGGTCCTCCAATCTCTTATTCCAGTGGCAAAAGTTGGACATACCAGCACTCACTGACCACCAGCCTCACAACCTAAACCAGCCTTTCCTTATCTACCTACTCACCTACCTTCTTAGCCCATGATTCCTACTATGGCACAGGTGCAACCTTTGGGTTATGCTGCCTGCTTTGCCTGTTTCTCAAAGAGCAGCAGTTTCTTGCCTCATAAATACATGTGTTCGTTGGCAACTGCTCCTTATATGCTCTCAATCAGGTCACTCCTGGTCCACCCACCACCCGGTTGCTGGGAATGCCTGTCTCCCCAAATACAGACTCTGTCCAGTGACATGCAGCCCACAGGAAGGAAGAGACAGACCTTCCTTAGCATCTTACTTCACGCACCACACATTCCTAAAAGGGTGAGATCATCCTTCTTCTAAACATTTTATGATTTACACTTAAAGCAGTATATGGTTTGGACACTATGCCTAATCTTTTTTTCTTTTTTTGTTTTTTAATTCTGCAATAGTTTAACATCTTTATTGGAGTATAATTGCTTTACATTGTTGTGTTAGTTGCTGCTGTATAACAAAGTGAATCAGTTATACGTATACATATATCCCCATATCCCCTCCCTCTTGTGTCTCCTTCCCACCCTCCCTATCCCACCCCTGTAGGTGGTCACAAAGCACCAAGCTGATCTCCCTGTGCTATGCTGCTGCTTCCCACTAGCTATCTATTTTACATTTAGTAGTGTATATATGTCCATGCCACTTCGTCCCAGCTTAACCTTCCCCCTCCCTGTGTCCTCAACTCCATTCTCTACATCTGTGTCTTTATTCCTATCCTGCCCCTAGGTTCTTCAGAACCATTTTTTTTCTTTAGATTCCATATATATGTGTTAGCATACAGTATTTGTCTCTTTCTGACTTCACTATGTATGACAGACTCCAGGTCCATCCACCTCACTACAAATAACTCAATTTCATTTCTTTTTATGGCTGAGTAATATTCCATGTATATATGTGCCACATCTTCTTTATCCATGCATCTGTCGATGGACACTTAGGTTGCTTCCATGTCCTGGCTACCTAATCTTTCTTGTAAGTAGCTTTTCTCCAAACACTCAAAACCTTGCATAGATGAGGTGGGTATCCAGGGAGTTGTTCTGTTGGTTCAACACGTGAAACAGAGAAGTGAGATGTGTGAGGTGAGATCACGTGTGGAGTCTGGGCAAGAATATCTGGGCAGGTATGAAGTCTGTGATTGACTCTGCTCTGTCTTTAAGATACCCATTCCCTCTGTTCCTTACCGCCTCATATACTGGCTTCACCAGCAGCCTCCTGAATTGCTAACCATCATCTCCCTGTTCAGCTCACCACTTTAAGCCTTGTCACCTCTAATTCATCCTGCATACAGCTGCCAGAATACTGTCCATAAGCTGGACTGTGCTCAACTACGTTATTGGCAAAGGTATACTTCAAGTTAAAAAAAAAAAAATTAGCAGATCATTGTGTAATCCTAACACTCGATGCAACTCTGCATGGTAGAGTGGGGGGCATGAATCAGGCCTCCAAAGGGGGCTAGGCTTGAGAAGCAACCTCATGGGACATCTAGAGAATGACCAGCCTAGGGCACAGCCTCAGACACATGAGTGTTAATGGATATGGATCCAGTGTGGGTTTATGAGGAAGGGGCTCGACAATGCTGCTCCAGGATTCAGCAGAGAGGCCTAGAGTCTGCTCCTTCCCTCAGGCTCTCACCTAAATTATGTCTATGATGATAGACATAATTTAGCAGCCCTGTAGACACGGCACCCGGTGCAAGGCACAGTAATGGTGGTCACGATAATGGTGAACACGATAATGGTGGTCCTGGGCAGTGGCTTCCTGCTGTCTTCTAAACAGAGTCCAAACCCCTAGGAAGGCCGTCTTCAATCAGCCCTACAGACTTGATGCTGCCATCATGTACCTCCTGCTCTAACTAATCTGAATTCCCAGTCTCCTTAACTTTCTAGTATTTCCCTCCATCATGCCCTGCTCAGTTGTTCCCTCTGCATGACACATCCATGCCCCAGTATTCACACGCCTAACATCTCCTGCTCTAATGACACTGCAACTGGAAGGACTCCTCTCAGCTCCTCAGCATTTACTCCTATTATACTTACCCAGCCCTTTCTGGTACTCCAGATGCATTCTCCTTAATTCTTGAACTGTCCTGAGTTCCTTGAAAATAGATTTCATGCCTCATTAAACTTAGAACACTTAGTCTCATGCTCAGACCCTTCAACTATCATTAATTTGGCCTCTACCCTGTAACTGTCCTACAAGATTTCACCCGACCTCTACCCTCTGACTTGTTAATGCCTTATCATTTCCTCTACCCCCTGACATTCTCTGTGCTCTGATCTGACATCTGCCCCCTAACTCTGGTAAGTTCCTATCTAACCACCGTCCTCTGGCCTTGTGTTTCTCTGTGACTTCTAAGCACCCTCCATCTCAAGTATCCTCTATCCTCACTTGTACAAACTTAGAGCTGGGAAATCTGGGTCCTAGGCTGGCTCTGTCATGCTCCAGCCACCTGATCCTGGGCAAGTCACTTAACCTCCAATGGACTCATTGTCTTCATCTATAAAAAGAGCAAGTTAACCCAGATAATCCCTGCAACTCCTTCTCAATACGCAACATTTTATGGTTCTAAAATCCAAGTGGTATATGTGTTAATCTTCTATATACATACATTTACACTATCATTATATTTATATTGAAGGGGGCATGCAACAAAAGGCAAGCAGCAGTTCTAATAGATTTTCCTGACCTCCCTGTTCCAACGGGCCCTTTCCTTAGGGAGTGCTTGTTTTTCCTGAGTCTTTGAACCTCTCGCAGGCCTGCTCATTATTTTGTTGTCTGAAGTTAGGCAGGAACATTTCTGTGATTAATTAAGCAAAAGGCCCCCATGCTAGTTGTGAAAGAACCATCAGATAATCACGCCTTTGGGGTGCTCACCAAGCCTGGGGAGCAGCCAGGCTGGGGTCCTCAGAGGGTTGATTAACTCTGGGAATCTCAGCCCTGCCCTAGACATGTGGTTGCCAGAGACACCATGCCACTTTATAGAAACAGTCAAAGGCTCACTTTGCAGGGTGTTACAGGGATTGGAGAGTCAGGGTTACAAGGTTCCCCTACTGTGATGGGCCCACTGGCAGATCTTGAGGACTAGTGAACCAGAAACTTTAAAACAAGGACTTTCAAGCTTTTCCTGAGGAGTCCAAGATCCACAGCAGCATCTCAGGAGCTGTCTGGGTTTGGAGAAGTAGATGAGAGCAAGTAGTGGGGCTCCACCCCCAATCCAGCTTAGCTTTGATCTGTGTATCAGTTTCCTAGGGTTGCTGACACAAAATACCACCATTTGGATGGCTTAAAACAACAGAAAGGTATTCTCTTGCATCTCTGGAGGCTAGAAGTCTGAAATCAAGGTGTTGATTATGTTGGTTCCTTCTGGAAGCTCTGGGACAATCCATCCCATGCCTCTCTCTTTGCTTCTGGTGGTTGGAACCAACCCTTGGCATTCTTTGGCTTGTAGACACATCACTTCAGTCTCTGCCTCTGTCTTTGCCTAGCCTTCTTCCCTATGTGTCTGTGTCTCTGTATCGAGATCTTCCTCTCCTTTCTCTTATAAAACACCAGTCACTGAATTTAGCATCTGCACTAATCCGGTATGAATGTATCTTAAGTTGATTACATCTGCAAAGACTATTTCTAAATAAGGTCACACTCATAGGTACCAGGGGTTGGGACTTGAGCATGTTTGGGGGAGAGACAAACTCTCTATAACTTGCCTTTTATATTGAGCACCTGAAGTGCTTCAAATGCTTTCATTTGAAGAAAGCATTCCATAACTAAAGTAAAGTTAGAAATCAAAGTTGTAAAATATTGGAGGGATTATGATAGAAATCTTCCTGCTCCAGAATCTCCATTGAGCCTGGGATGCTAGTCTCACAAGGACTCAATTGGCAGAAAATTGCCACTCAGACCACTCCTCCCCTTGGCCCCTGCCCCAACCTTTGGCCTGACGTTTAAGTCGGGGTTCAGTCAGAGAAGAAGAATTTTGAGTAACATGGCTAAGCAGACTCTGAAAGGCTGTCATCTTCACATCTGATGCTTGAGCTTGAACAGTGCAGACAGGAAGGGGAGATGGATGTAAAGTGGGGGATAAAACCAGTACTTATTGTGACCTCTGACCTTGTGGGTGTGGGTGTCCTGCTGCAGCCAGGGCCCAGGCAAGTGACAGTGAGTGTGGCTGCGTCCACACAAGAATTTCACCCTAACTGGAAACACAAAGGAAAAGGAATTCTGGGGAATGTAGTTCAGCTTAGCCAAGCGGGTACATTACAAAGCTGCCATATCTAATTAAGGCCTTCCTCTGTCAGTCCCTTCAAACCCTCTGTCCCTCTCAGTGAACTGTGAATTCAGGACCACAGACCAGGTCTAACTCATCTCCATAAATCCATGTTGTGCACAGTACCTAGGATTCAATATCAGGTGCTCACAGAATGATAATCGAATTGCACAGACCTGAGCAACAAGGAGACAGATCTCCAAGACAGATCCCAGGATAATCTTGGCATTTCAACTAGACTAGACTCAATAACCATCTACTGAGCACTAACTGTGTGCTAAAAACTGTGCTATCGTAGATATTGCCTCTTTAATTCTATGGCAATGCTGTGAGGAAAGGGCATGCATCTCTCTTTTCAGATAACAAATCAAGCTTCAGGGAGATTAAGTCATTTGTTTGAGGCCACATATTGAGAAAAGGGCAGGCTTAGGTTTATTTATTTCATTTATTTAGTTTTAACATCTTTACTGGAGTATAACTGCTTTACATCGTTGTGTTAGTTTCTGCTGTATAACAAAGTGAATCGGCTATATGTATACACGTATCACCATATCCCCTTCCCTCCTGCGTCTCCCTCCCACCCTCCCTATCCTACCCCTCTAGGCGGTCTTAAAGCACTGAGCTGATCTCCCTGTGCTATGTGGCTGCTTCCCACTAAGGCAGGCTTAGATTTAAATCCAAACCTTCTGAAGCCACGTCCACTTCAGGCTCAGAATTAGCTAAGGAAACTTCATCCCTGCTTTCAGGCAATATTAAAAATATCAATAGCATAACTCATAGAGGAGAAAATCTAATTTGACTTTGAAAGGCTGGACCCAGTCTCAGTGGTGCTCTGGAGAAAGTGGAAAGTGTGGTGCCAGAGGCAATTAACCCTGAGTAATAGGAACTTTTAGCAAACCAAACGGGCCACGTGCTAGAGCAGGAGTGGCTGTTTCCAGGCAGAAATAATGAAATTGCAAATAAATCCCTGTCACCCCTCCAAGCCCTTCAGACCTGGCTATGTGTTTACTAAATTAACTAATAAGGAGAGTTATTCTAGAGGACTTCACCAGAGAGAGGTGGCAAGCAGCGAATGGAGGGTGAGGAAAACAAGATTAAAAGATGGGAAAAAAGAAGCAGAGGAACAGTTCTTTCCCTGGAAGGCTTCCAGGTGGGGAGACTGGATTAGATTCCGGAAAGAGAATGAAGATTGGCCATCTTGAGCTGAATTAGATGGATGGGTTAGAGTGGGTCTGAAATATCAATTCCAAAAACTACTTCCTGTTTCCCTCAGCAAAAGAAGGAGTTAGGGGTTATCAGGAAGTTTGGGCTTGTGGACTTCCTGAGAGTATCTGTGGAACTAACAGGTCTAGATCTTAAAGTTCAGTTAGGAGAAAATGATAAAGTGGGGGTGGGGGGTGGGGAGAAGGGCTTGTCAGAATGATAAAGTCATCTGTGAGAAAAGATCAATTTCTCTGGCAAGACAAATCAGGAAATAAAAGTAGAACATGCAAATAAATATATACCAAATAAAAGAGGAAAACTAGCCAACTACAGAGCAGGGGATGGGGGTGGGAGGTTAAATAGGTTCTAGCCTTTTCCATTCCTGTTTGAAATGGCATCTTTGGACAGGCCATAGTCTTCTGCCAATCCAAGGAAGCTCTCAGACCTCCTGAGCTTCTGAGGGTACATGAGAACCCCTGAGCCACCTGCATTATCCAAGCAGAGGAGGGGAAGTCAGCAGCACTGCCTAGGCTTGCCTGTCTCTCAGCCCCCACTGCCCCACCTTCCCACACCACAGAGGAAGAGGTCTCATGGAGGGCTTTTCTGAAAGCCTCTAGGAAGTTGGACCTTCAAAGGATGCCTAGAGAAAAGTGTCACTTGTGCTGATGGCCTCAAAAACAAATCTGGGTGTTCCTATGTCCCCTTTCTGAGGTTGGGCATTGCAGAGGATGGGCAGGAAAATGAGAAATTTGAACACTTTTCCTCTTTCTTCTTTATCTCCACAAATCCCTCAGGATGGAAGGGGAAGTCTTTCCTCTTTTTCTTTCTATCAGGTCTAAACCTCCCCCGAATAAACTTCTATGATCTAGTTCACCAGGCCCACCTTTTCATATATAAAGGAACAGAAAGAGGAAATTAGAAATATTTTTCTGTCTTTGTAATTTCTGTACAGTAGTCCCTCCTTATCTGTAATTTTGCTATCTGCAGTTTGTTTCCACAGACAAACATAGTCAAAAGATATTAAATGGAAAATACCAGAAATAAACAATTTATAAGTTTTAAATTGCATGTCCTTATGAATAGCATGATGAAATCTCATGCCATCTCACTCCATCCCATGCAGGATGTGAATCATCCTTTTGTCCACTGTCCTGACTGCCCATTAGTCACTCAGTAGCCACCTTGGTTATCAGATCATCTGTTGAGGTATTGCAGTGTTTATGTTCAAATAACCCTTATTTTAATTAATATAATGGCCCCAAAGTGCAAGAGTAGTGATGCTGGCAATTCGGATATGCCAAAAAGAAGCTGTAAAGTGCTTCCTTTAAATAAAAAGGTTGTTTACATAAAACAGACTGCCTGTTATTCCTCCAGCAAAAATGGGCTTATTTGGGATCAACAAAGAATTGCAATTTGGAGCTTGCAACCGTGATGAGTCACATGCAAGTCCCCGCACAAGAAGGAGAGGTGAACTCTATTAAAGAGGGGAAAACGAAGTTTGGAGGGCTATAGAAAACAAAGAGTTCATAGAAGAAATTGAGAGTTTGAAGTATAGTGGCTTTTCATTGGCTGAGCTGTGACAGTTTCTAATTGGCTGAGCTCTTGCCAGGCAAGAAAAGGAAGTCTTCCTCCTCCTTGCTGTGCTCTGCTATCATCATAGGGTATGAGAACTCTTCTTCCTGTCTTCCCAACTCCATTTTAATTGAGGTTTACATTTATTAATTTTTACATTTCCCTCTTTTGATCAAGATCCTTCCCTGAAAGCACTGTTGATCAAGAGTCAGGTTTTCAGGTTTCAGTGGCTCTTTGTTCCTCAATGCCAGGAAGGACCTTTCCTGGGTGTAGTGTTCCACCACGGAGGGAAAGCATACAGATTAGAAACCTATTGAGGTCACATTTGAGTAACAAGGAAGGATAGGAGGGAGAACTCTCAGGCACTTTTTGTCTAAAGTTCGTAAGTTATCAAGATCATAGACACTGGAAATCATCTGAAGCATTATGTCATCATCAAGAGTTTAGCAAACTTGCAAAGTTTATATCTTACTATATTATTCCCATTTTTATCAGATGTTACGTGACCAAAGATGAAATTCCCAACTGACCCAAGCCCACTTTTAAAACAATTTTTTAATATAGTCACACAGCTAGACGTTATTATTCACTTTTAGTCAGTTTCAGAGTTTCAGTTAATTTTTTTTATCCTCATCAGGTTTTTTCCTTTGTATAATTTTAAACTTGGTTGACAATTATAATTTTATCTTAAAACTTATATAAATAAAAATACACTCTTTTTTTTTTTTTTTTTTTTTTTTGCGGTACGCGGGCCTCTCACTGCTGTGGCCTCTCCCGTTGCGGAGCAAAGGCTCCGGACGCGCAGGCTCAGCGGCCACGGCTCACGGGCCCAGCCGCTCCGCGGCACGTGGGATCTTCCCGGACCGGGGCACGAACCCGCGTCCCCTGCATCGGCAGACGGACTCTCAACCACTGCGCCACCAGGGAAGCCCAAAATACACTCTTCATCCTATATTTCTTGAATCATTTTGAGTGTTAAAAATAACACAATCTCTGACTTTCTTTTATTTGCATTTGTTTAACTTGTATTTTATCCAACCATATGTTTTGCCTCTTTCTGAGTCACTTTTTTCATATAATTATTTTTTAAATTTGAGATTGCCACTAAATATAAACATTCAACAAGTTTTCATTGGTTGTAATAACTGTTGTACTTCTATCATTGTTTTTAATGTTTCCTGGGGTTGTCTTGTGCTCTGTTTAGTTTTATATTTTAGTGTTTGGGTTGAGTTCTTTTATTGATTTAAAACAGATAAACAATGGTTACTTTAATACTGAAAAATGACTTGAGTGTATGTTTCTCCAACTGTCAACAGTAATTATAAACCCATGTTTACTAATCCTCTTTAAAAAGACAATGAGATTTCACATTTTTAATTCTTCTTGTTCTTGCCTCTTCCTATTATAGACTTTGGTTAAGAACTGTTTTTACATTTAGTTCATTACTACCTCATTTTATAGGTCTAAGATTTATCAAAGCTAGTGATAAAGGAATTTTATTTTATAACCAAATCATAGACTTGATGTTGGGTTTAAATCTGACCACTTATCCTTTTACAGAATATATTTTCCATTCATAAGTACCCAGTTTTGAATAATTTTTTGGTTGGCTGAAGCACAGATCTTCAGAGTAGGTTATGAGTACTTTGGGAAATATCAAGACTTTTCAAGGGCTCCATGGGTAGAGGCAGTTTGAATGCAATCATTTTCCAGATCTTCGAATTCCATATACACTTTTTTCTATAATTTATCTGCTGAGGAATTCTCCCCTCACTGAGGCTTCAGACAAGTTCTCCTTCCCATCACCCTTTTACACTTAACTTTGGCCATATTTTTCACACATCTAGTATCTTCCTATGGTGAACTAATCCATAATATGAACTTCCTGGACATGAAACATTTGGATAATTTTAAATATTTGGTATCAGGGAAGCTCATTTAAGCAAGAAACCATAAACTCACCACTTTCTATCTTATTAAAATATTTTTCCAATAAAACTGCTTTTTGCATTTATTATTTTTCAAAGTTTTAACATATTTATGTTTTTGAATTATGTGCACAGTAATAATTATTTTAATGATAAGTCCATTCAGAATAAATCTTTCAATACTTGGGGCCATATATTACCAGGAAATAAAAATAAATTTATATGTCCATATTTTTGGCTGCAAAGAAGTATAATAGAGAAGTTTTATATATAGTTCTAACAGTCAATAAGAAGTTATAATAGTCAATAAAAGACTCCTGAGCATAAAGATATATTAAGATATAATTCTGGAAGGACATAGAATAAGTGAGGGAAAAGAGAAAAAGAAGTAATACAGAAGTTCTAATAGCTCAAAAAAGAGCTTGTTTATTATTTTATAATAGGTGATATTAGGTAGCAAATCCCCATAGTTTTTATATTCCACTGTCTGCCGCTGTATGTATTTTTTTAAAGTGAAGTAAAAAGTTCACTTTTAAAATATTCACGTGACCCAGTTCTCCCTCTCCTCAGTATTTATCCAAGAGAACTGAAAACATGTTCATATAAAGGACTGTATGTGAAAGTTCATAGCAACTTTGTTTATAATCATCAAAAAGTAGAAATAGTCCAAATGCCCTCAGCTGGTGAATAGATAAACAAATGGTGGTACATCCATACAATGGAATATTACTCAGCAATGGAAAAGAACAAACTTCTGATGTAGATGTAACATGTAACAAGGATGGCTTTCAAATGCATTATGCTGACTGGAAGAAATCAGTCTTTAAAGGCCATCTACTATCTGATTTCATTTATATGCCATTCTGGAAAAGGAAAAACTATATATAGAGAAATCAGATCAGTACTTGACAGGGGCTGGGTAGAAACAGAAACTGACTATAAAGTGCATGATGGATCTTTCTGGGAGGAAAAATATATTCCTTATCTTGACTGACGTGGTGATCATATGACTACATACTTTTCTCAAAACCCATCAGACTATACATATAAAAAAGGCCATTTTAGGGCTTCCCTGGTGGCGCGGTGGTTGAGAGTCCGCCTGCCGATGCAGGGGACACGGGTTCGTGCCCTGGTCCGGGAAGATCCCACATGCCGCAGAGTGGCTAGGCCCGTGAGCCATGGCCGCTGAGCCTGCGCATCCGGAACCTGTGTTCCGCAACAGGAGAGGCCAAAACAGTGAGAGGCCTGTGTACCACAAAAAAAAAGAAACAAAAAGGCCATTTTACCTTTGTAAGTTATCGTCAATAACGCTGACTTTTTTTTTTTTTTTTTTTTTTTTTGTGGTACGCGGGCCTCTCACTGTTGTGGCCTCTCCCGTTGCGGAGCGCAGGCTCCGGACGCGCAGGCTCAGTGGCCATGGCTCACGGGCCCAGCCGCTCCGCGGCATGTGGGATCTTCCCGGATCGGGGCACGAACCCCCGTCCCCTGCATCGGCAGGCGGATTCTCAACCACTGCGCCACCAGGGAAGCCCAATAATGCTGACTTTTAAAAAAAAGTTAATATTTACTTTTTGTATCATTTGCAACTATTATAACTTATGATGCAAAATTTTAATCAGTTAAAATATGTGAAGACATTTTAGACAGCATTCTTTTTAAACAATAGGCAAATAAAAATTGAAAACCGTTGGGCTTTATAAAAAATGAATGTCTGAAAATGTATTTCTGCTGCACCTAAAGTGAGTGATAACTTAGCTGGATATAGAATTTCTGGCACATAACAGGTTGTCCTTCATAATATCAGAGATATTGCTCCATTGCCATCTTAAGTTTAGTTTTGTGATGAAAGAATGTGGTCAGGCTAATTCATTTTAGGGAATTTGATTTTGTTTTCTACATGGTTACATGTAGGATGTTTTCTTTGCCCTCAAAATTGAAATTTTCAATAGAACAAATCTGTTAATCACTTTTAAAGTTAGTTTTGCCTAGAGTTCTTTTCAATTGGAAAATTGAGAACTTTGGGGCAATCAAAGTATAATTGACTTGAAATATTATATTAGTTTCAGGTGTACAAATAGGGATACAATATTTGTATACATTACAAAATGATCATGATAAGTTTAGTTACCATCTGTCACCATACAAAATTATTACAATATTATTGATTATATTCCCTGTTGTACATTACATCTTTGTGACATTTTTTTGTAACTGGAATTTTGTACCTCTTAATCCCCTTCTTCTATTTTGTCCATCCTCCCATCCCTGCCCCTCTGCCAACCACCAGTTTGTTTTCTGTATCTATGGGTCTGTTTCTGAAACAGGAGAGAAGGGAGCAGGGCACAACCTTCAAAAGAATGACATAGCCATTGAGGATACGACATAAACTGGTTAGAACAAACTAGGTCCAAGATAGTGGAAGATTCGACTTCCAGTAGACCATGAGCCTCAGTATATGCTCATTGTAATGCATTCGCATGCTAAATGACGCACTCACAGGTGCCATGACAGTTCTGAGGGCAACCATAAAAGCCCCAAAAGTGGGCAGTGGCCCAGTTCCTGGAAACCCCCATCTCTTCTCCAAAATATTTGCAATAATCCTCCCACTCATTAGCCTATGAAATTACCCAGCCCATAAAAACTAACCACCCCATTTATCAGGGCCTCTTGTCTTCTGAGATGGTCCACACTCTGTGGAGTGTTTCTCTCCCAGGGTCGTTCTTGCTTTTTGAGACAGACCACATTCTGTCTATGGAACGTGTTTCTCTCTAAATAAATCCACTTCTTACTTACCACTTTGTCTCTCACTGAATTCTTTCTCAGATGAGGCATAAAGAATCTGAGCTTCATTAAGTCCTGAGACCAGGTATGTGATCTCAATTAAAAGACAGTGGATTCAAGTCCCAATTTGGGTTTTGGCTGTGTTTGAGTCCCAGCCTGTTTGTTCAAGTCCCAATCTGAGTTGTGCAGTTTCATTTCTGTGTCATTATGTTTGTTCATTTGTCTTATTTTTTAGATTTCACATGTAAGTGAAATCATATGGTATTTATCTTTCTCTGACTTATTCCTCTTAACATAATTCTCTCAAGGTCCATCCACATTGTTGCAGATGGCAAGATTTCATCCTTTTTTATGACCAAGTAATAGTCAATGGTGTGTGTGTGTGTGTGTATGTGTCTTTGTGTATGTGTGTGTATACACACTCCACATATTTTCATTTTTAACATGTCAATCCCAATCACCCAATTCATCACACCATCACCTCCAACCCGCCGCCACTCTCCCTTCCCTTGGTGTCCATACATTTGTTCTCTACATCTGTGTTGCAATTTCTGCCCTGCAAACCGGTTCATCTGTACCATTTTTCTAGGTTCCACATATATGCATTAATATACAATATTTGTTTTTCTCTTTCTGACTTACTTCACTCTGTATGACAGTCTCTAGATCCATCCACGTCTCAACAAATGACCCAATATCATTCCTTTTTATGGCCGAGTAATACCCCATTGTATATATGTACCACATCTTCTTTATCCATTCATCTATTGATGGACATTTTGGTTGCTACCATATCTTGGCTATTGTAAATAATGCTGCATGAACACAGGAGCACATATATCGTTTTGAATTTGTGTTTTCATTTTCTTCAGAGAAATACCCAGATGTAGAATTCCTGGATCTTACAGTAGTTCTATTTTTAATTTTTTGAGGACCCTCCATACTGTTTTCCACAGTGGCTGCACCAATTTACATTCCCACCAACAGTGCATGAGGGTTCACTTTTCTCCATAACCTTGCCAACACCTGTTATTTCCTAACTTTTTGATAATAGCCATTCTAACAGGTGTGAAGTGATATCTCATTCTGGTTTTGATTTGCATTTCTCTAATGATTAGTGATGCTGAGCATCTTTTCATGTGCTTGTTGGCTGTCTGTATGTCTTCTTTGGAAAAATATCTATTCAGGTCCTCTGCCCATTTTTTAATCAGACTGTTTTTTGTATATTGAGTTATATGAATTCTTTATATATTTTGGATATTAACCCCGTATCAGACATATCATTTGCAAATATCACCTCCTATTCAATAGACTACCTTATCGTTTTGGTGATGGTTTCCTTCCCTGTGCAAAAGTTTTTAAATTTTGTGTCTTTTATTACTGCTTCAGAAGCATTTTTTGTGGTTCTTATTATGGAAACCCAAAATATCCGTACATTAGACTTCTATTCTCTGCCCTCTGCATCTATCAACTTAGAGCTTAATATTTTAACCTCTTTATCCTATTGCTTCACATTTTAGGAAAGATTCTCACATTTGTCCCCTACACCACTGATTAGATTTTTTGCAATGCTTATTTTGTTCTTTAAAACTTCTAATACAATTGAAGTTTTGCCAGGGCATTTTCAGCATTCTTTCTTTATCTTATCCAGTTCCCTTCTGCAGTTTTGACTTTCTCTCACTCATCTTCATTAGTTTCTCAGTCTTGTGTCTTATACAGAATTTTATTAAAACCCCAGGGCAGAAGGAGTAAAAGATTTACTTCTGTTTCTGGTTTTACTCAGCCCATCCAGAGCTATGTTCTTCTTTTTCACTTTGTACATCATTTTGAATAGGTGTTTTCTGTTACTGTTGTGTTTTACATTCCCATTCTTGAATGACAAAAGCTCTTTCAAGACTAGATGTTTATCAAGAGAGGGTAGATGAAGGTATTCCCTTTGGATTGTCTCACTGTCCCACCTGATGTGGTTAGAATTTTCCTTTTAGATTGTAAGATATAGGTCTGGATAGATGTAATTTTGTTATGACTTGTTCAGAGATGCAGCCACCTGGGAGGCTTGGGGTAAGGGCCCAACCTGAAAGCACTCCCAGTGAGAAGTGTCTCTGCACATCCTGGTGTTTGTCAGAAGGTGCTGCAGGGCCACCAGACCATATTAGTTTTTTTGTTTGGACTGATCAAGTACCCCAGACCCTTGGCTTTGAGCCAAAGAAGCCCTGGCACCCACCAGCTTCCTGTGTGGATCTTCATGTAGCTTGTTCATATGCTGGTGATCTACCTACCACAGCAAATGTCACTGCAGGTCAGTGGCCCCCAACTGTTGTGAACATGATCCCCACGGCTGACCACTGCCATTCTAAAACAGGAAAGAGCACACCTTTCTTAAATACCCTGTTACCAAGCCACCACAACACTTCCTCAGGAGAATATGTGAGGGTCAGACTTTGTGCCCTCCTTCAATCTGGCCCCAGCTACATTCCATGCAGCAGAAATTTCCTGAAACTTCTGTGGATGACATTCTCCTTATTTTCTAGGTACAGGTTTTTATTTTATCTTTATTAAACCATTAAAAATATTTCTAAAACATTTAACTTAGGACTTGAAAATGGGGCATTTGGTGTCTAATTTCAAAACTTAACTCAGAAATCTGCTTCTGCTTTTAAGCATGGGTAACTGAAAGGTTAGGTGAAAAATCAGAAGAGAAAACAGTGACTGGATGAGAGCCTGGAAACTCTGCCATGGTAACTGTGACAAAAATGTGATGTGCCATGTTGAAAAGAGCTACTCAGACTCCCAACCAAGGCTCCAGTCCCAGCCATGCCCCATGTGTAAAGTACTTTTATTCAACCTCCACTTAACTGACTCACTGGATTAAGACACTCTTCAGTCCCTCTGAAAAGCATTGGCCGATTCCCTCCACACACTGAATTTCTGTAGCCACTAGTCTGCTCCCCATCAGGCTCCACACAACTGCTCTCATCATTTGGGTATGCTCTTCTGCAAAACTGTTTGTGTCAATACTACTTGTTTTTAACTGTATGTTTAATAAAATATCACACAATCAATTAAATAAAAATATACGAAAAGAAAATTTTGCTTCTATGAAAACTAAGTTAAACACTTCGGAAAAGTTGGGAAGGAGAGTTGCTAAAACTATATATTGCTGTGAATTAAAAGTAAGAAAACTCTAACAGCTCTGGAAAGTTAAGTGGTAAAATCTGGAAGGAGTCTTCTTTCAGATGGCTTTGAATGTATCATTAAACTCTAGATCCACTTCAATAGAATCAAAACTTAGCATCAGAACTGATACATTATGGAAATGATTGATGCAAGAAAGACTGTTCAGAAATCTAGTTAAATGAGCATAACGAAAGAAAGGTCTTATTAAAATTATGAAACTGTCAGTCTATGCAGGCTGCTATAATAAAATACCACAGACTAGTGGCTTGTAAACAACAAAAATTTATTCCTCATAATTCTAGAGGCTGGGAAGTCCAAGATCATGGTGCCAGCATATCAGGTATGGTGGCTGGTGACGGCCTATTGCCCGGTTCATAGATGTTGTCTTCTCTCTGTGTTCTCACATGTTTGGAACGGGCTAAGGAGCTCTCTGGACCATCTTTTACAAGGGCACTAATCCCATTCATGTGGGCTCTACCCTCATGACTTAAGCACCTCCCGAAGGCACCACCTCCTAATACCATCACCTTTGAGGGCTAGGATTTCAACATATGAATTTTGGGGGGACACAAATATTCATACTATAGCACTAATGTATATTTATTTTGCTGGCTATCACTATTGCTGTATAAGATTGTCCAAAGGCAGTTCTGTCTGAACCAATCTCTTTCATTCTCCCTCTCTCTCTCTCCCCACCCACTCCTCCTCGTCTTTCAGTCTCTTTTTCTGTCACCCATCTATTACTACCTTCGCTCTATCTTTATGTTTCTCTCTATATGACTTGTGTATTTTCCCTTCCCCCACTTTCTCCCTCGGAGACACGAGATGACTATCCCTTGTTCTGTATGCTACAGAATGACTAACGGAACATAAGGAGCAAACTACTGAGTAGCTCAGTCAAAGCCCACAGGCATTTTCTAGTGAACCACTGTTAAGCCAAGCTCCGACTCATCTGTACCAATAGTCCAGCTCTCTTATTCAGAATTAGACCTTCACTTTTTGGTCAATACCTAGAATTCAGGCCTGGAAGTTTTGAAGAATGGACATAGGGGAAACATATACTAGAAACTTACCAGAATCTGCACTGTTTGATCAAAAAGCCTATTAAGGTGTGGAATCATAAGAAAATACATATTTACTACAGTCTATTTTGATGGTGTGATTAAACCTGGTGAATGATGTCCTTGAGGGAACACTGCCCTTCCTCCAATTGCCCTCAGTTGGAAAGAGAACCCTCAGCAGGACAGACCAGGTTTTGATCTACATCTGTATTTCTACTGTGGTTCTATCCTATCTAGAATCTAAGCACACAATTATCCAGTCAAGGTATCTGGTGTTGTAGAAAGAATATAAAATGTAGAATAAGACAGAATTCTGACTCTAAGACCTTGGGGAAGTTCTTTTACTTCTCTCACACTCCATTTTCTCATCTATGAAATGGACATGCCATACACATCTCATAGGAGCTTTATGAGGATTGAATGAGATTAAGATACTCATGATGCTCAACCAACTGGTTCGGCCACCCAAGCAATAAATCCTGCAATAAATATTTTTGCAATAAATCCTGGAAGAGTTCTTCTCTCTTCAAGATTATGGCTACTGTAGATCCATGTGTGATCACAGAACTCCAAATGCTGAGGTTCATTCACAAAGATATCAGCAACCTTGAAAGGTATTGTGTACAGGGAGGCCTAGCAATTGAGTTCAGGTTAGGGTTTGGGTCTGTGTTATGTGGGTGGTGTCTGGGCTAATCCTGCTGTAGTAAGAATTTGCCCTTCAGATTCTTTCAGGGGTAGAGCTAGTATATTGCACACCACACCTGTTATACAGTGCCAGGGATTTGGAATGGAATCTTCTTCTTCCTCTCTAGGCAACTCTACACAGAAATGAGGCCCCAGAGGGAGAAGAAGGATCATTCTTCTGTCAAGAAAGGGCATGTGAGTAACTGTGCTACCCTGGCGGAAAATTCAGAACCTACTGTCTCTCTTTCCTCTCTCAACACACACACGGCATCCTGTCAGTTGCGGAAACAAAAACGTCTCTTGAAAATGAATTTCTGTGATAGTAGAACATAGTTAAGAGTGTGGGTTTTAGAGACAGACACACCTTAGTTTAAATCTGGATTCTGCCACTTAACTACCTGTGTGAGGTTGGGAAAATCAGTCAACTTCTCTGAACCTCAGCCAAGTGTCAAATAAGGCTAATAAAAACAACTTTGCAGGGCTATTGTTTGAATGAAGTGATATCACAACACTTGGTTTACAGTACTTAACACCCATAGTAGTACTCAATAAGTAGTCATAGTAGTCATAGTAGTAGTAGTAGTAGTAGTAGTAGTAGTAGTAGTAGTAGTAGAGTAGTAATAGTAATAGTAGCAGCACCAGCAGCAGCAGATGCAGATACAGGTATTGCTGATGTGTTGTTGCTGCTGTCACTGCCTGACTCGGGATCCAGGTACCACCTCCCTAGTTAGTGAGGGGCGTGGAGGAAACAGGTAGCTCTAAACATGGTATCATCCCAGAGTGAGGGCTCACCTGGGCTTTTTCTCTTTTTTCCTCCTCTTTCAAAGGAGAGGAATGAATGTTTTCACAGTCTCCAGGATGGGCATGAAATCTGCACCTGTGCCGACCACCCACACCAGGGATATACCTGGAAACCTCATATGCTTTGTGAACCTCTCACCAGCATTTAGGATTTTGAAATGGAAATGATGGACGACTTTATTCTGCACTCTGGCAATCTCAGCCCTTCCAACAGTGCCAACAGCTTCTAGCCATAACCCTGTGATTTGAGAACAATGACTCTTAATATAATTGAGTTAACTGTATCATTTTTAATGTAAGACAATCTTGATTACAGCCAAAGGGCACCATTAATACGCTGAAGGAATGGCCGAGATTTTAGCATGTGAATGTTGTACAGAAAATAGAACTAATTAGCACTAATTTAATTCGAAGATTAAAGAAAATTCTGCGTTTACTCTTTAAGACAAACCATTTTACTTCGAACAAAGAAAGAATAATAAGTACATTTTTTTCATCTGAAAGGCAATTTTTACTTTTGCATTATTACACTAATATGGAACTGTGGGAATCCTGACCCCATTAGAGATCAAATAATCAGCATTTAATTATTGACAGCAAATTAATATTTAATAAAGACACAAGGGTTCCAGTATATGAAAGGCACCAAGGTTCTGCTGACCCAGAAACGTCCAGAAGATCCCTTAGTCAGAACATGATCTTCTTGCTGAGGGTAACAAGTAGGGATCCCCAAAGGGTCCTGACAGTTTATTTCCATCCCAGCTACCAAGACGAGGAGCAGGAAGATCAGAGTCTAAGCAATTGCTCCTTCCAGTTCCTACTCCACTCCCCACCAGTTCTTCCTTAATCAAGCACTTAAGCTAAATAATACATCGAATGTCATAACCAAAAGGAGGACAGTCATAATAAAAAAATAATAAAAGAAGTGGCCAATCCCCCTTTTTATTCTGCAAAATAATACTGACTTTGCTGTGGGACTGCTTGTCAGGGATAATTTCTAACCAAAGAAGACATAATGGATTTACAATGAAACGCTGATGCTTTCCCCCAGCCTCGCAAAGATTCTGAAAATAAGCACTATTACATTAGCAGTCCAACAAAAGCCAAGAAAAAGCTGTTAGGCCATTTCCTGAGAAAGCCAGAGCTATGTGCAGAGAATGGCCTGTGGGTGACCTGGTGTTGGCTCTAAAAACCTATCTGCATTCCCTCCAGATCTCAGCAACAAAAATCAGACCAGGCCTTCTCTGGACCTGTTGAAGTGATGGCAGCTGCCCTGGGTGGAATATCCTTGAACCAGGTTAGAGGACTAAGTATTCATTCAGCATGGGGTGCCTGGCTCCAGGCCTCAGTCCCTTAAATCATTTCAGGTAGACACCTTCAGGGCTCACCATGTGGACATGCAAGGTAGATCCAGCCTAACTACTTGGAGATGCCAGGTTAGATCGATGTGCAGGGTTTGTGTTAATACTGACCTAGGGGAGCTTTCACTGGGCCATTCCATCCAGGCCTCTGGTTCCACTCGATAGTGCAGCTCCGGCTTGCCAAACTTGAAATACCCTGTGTCTTATTTCTACCAATTCCTCATTGATAAGCTATACAAGTAAGTTAATAACAAGCAAATACTTTAGTGGGACACTCCCTGCCAGGCCTGATTGCTTGTTGTCAAGACTAAAGAAGGAATTAGTTACACAGAGCACACAGCAGGCTGACTAAAGGAGTGTACATATTGTGGCTGTTTGGACTGGGAGGCAAAAGCTGGATGCCTGATGGTACTTGTCTGCCTCTGAGTGTGTTGAATTTATAATGTTTCAATAAAGAAAGCATGGGATTTAGAACGAGAAAGCAATTGGGCCTGAAATCCTGGGGTGCTTTGATGGATCCAGAAGCTAAGAGTGGCCTGTAGTACTATCTACAACAGGCAGCTACAAACAAGATTGCACAACTTAGGAGAGGCTCTTCAATGAAGACTAAATGAAACAATGCATGAAAAATTCTTAGCCCATTAATGCTGGATAAACCATAGCTATCAATATCATTTTTTACTGACCAAGATCTTCCTACTATTTCTTCATTGGGTTGACACGGAGTTGGAAGAACCCACAGTTGTGACCTAAGCCAACTCCTTCCTAATGGGGAGATGGAGGCCAAGGGAAACCAACTGTTGGCTTGAGGTTGCACAGCGAGAGTGAGGCAGAGCCAAGACATGAATCTGCATTGCTTCAACCACTCTGGAGTCTTCACTGGGAACCCTCCCCTTCCCTAGGCTGGGACCTACAGGAGTAAACTGATGAGGGGAACTGAGGCAGTGCCAACTCTGGATGCGGTACTGTGCTGTGTCTCAACTAGGGTTGGACTCCAAACTCTCTAAGGACACCCACAGCTCTGAGGCTCTGTCTCTGTAGAGCTCCCCTAACATATTCCCATGGGACCTACTAGCAAAGACCAAGGAAGAAAATGGTCAATGCATCTGGAAGAGACTTCTGAAATTGGTCATTTCTAAGGGACAGTGTCTTCTGGCTTGAGAGGGTGCTGCTAGCAAACCAGTCCCTGGAACCCCCTAACCACCAATGCCTTTTCCCACAAAATAGCTCCAGAGCCAAGAGAGGGGACTCATATGGCTGTTCTAATTTGACTCTTGCATGAAATAACAGTTGTATCTGGGATAGGCCCAGACCTGAAGGGGGCAAGTATAGAACTCTGCGGATAATTACCACCTTCTGCCCAACCACTGAAAAGGGATCTACAGTGCTATCTAAAGGCAGCAGACTATTTTAAAAGGGCTTTATTTGCTTCTTGCTCTAACCCAGGGACTAATGTAATGGCTTATATAGCCCACTGTATTCTTTCCCAATATCAACACCCTACTAAAGTATCCTGGGCCTGTGTACCCTTATATCTATTCCTTTCCCTTTTGGGGGGCTCTGGTCTTATAGCACATGGATGCTGACCCCTGCAAGCTATCTTTCCAGGCTCCCTTATCATCTAGCCTCCAGATGGATCTAGCCAATGGGAAGCACTGGAGGGAGATTGGAGAGGAGGAGGAAGGAATGGCCAGGATGTTTCTCTGCCTCAGGTAGCTTCTCGTGCAGCAGCTGCATTTTCTCTTGGGCCTCAGATCATACTAGACAAGCCTGTCTTGGTTGCAGATTCCACTGGGTGACCCCAAATGCTGCTTCCTCCCTCTGTCCCTTCAGGCTCAGAACAGTAGTGCCTTCCCTATTTTGCTAATCTTTGGCTACTTCTGTCCTGTTTGACTTAGCTCCTCAAAAATTTCCTGTATTAAAACTCATCCACCACATAAACACTGAAATGGTTTCTTTTTTCTGTTTAGGCTATGACTGATACATACAGTGCCTGGAATATGGCATATCAACAATATAATATTTGTATTCATATTCATTTAAGTATATAGGCTCCTATGACATCCATCAAACAGTATTTTAATTGCCCATCCCACCTCCCTAAGGGAAGGGAGACAGGGAATGGACATTTGTTTAGTGTATGTTTTATGCCAGGCTTGGTGGTAATTTTTCCACACATCATACTATTTAGTCCTTGTAACAATATCATGAGGTAGGTTTTAGTATCTAATTTTTAAGAATGAAAAAACTAAGGTCACAAAATATTACGTCACTAGTGAATTTACGAGCAAGAATTTAGACTTCAGACCCACAGAACTCCCAAGGAAGCCAGTCGGTATCATTTCTCCTCCACCAGAATTCTTAAGGTGTTCTTGTTTTTGCTTTAGTTTTATCATTGTTGTAGTTGGCAAACTACTGTGCAAATACAATCATACTCTGACCATCATTTTATGAAATTTAAAGAAGCTCAACTGCTCTGATGGCTCTGGCTGGACCAAGCATGGACCCTGGAACTTCACCCTCTCTTCTCCCCATCACCACCACCACAAGGGCTTCTTGAACCATTTTGGAAACACTTGCTCCTGTCCACAAGCTGACATCTATTTGGCTCCCTTGCATCAAGTCTCTTCCTTTCTCAACCTCTCCTATACTCAGATGCCCAATTGATTTTCACCTCTAATCATATTGCTCCCTAATCAAAGAAGGCTTCCATTTGCCTGCCAGATTGAGAACAAATTCCTCTTATAGGCATTAATGATCCACAACAGGCCAATCTTACCATGGTCTACACCCTTATACTCCACCCGAAGAACTAAGCCTGCATTCCAAATATTCCCATACTTTCTCTTAATACTCTTCCACATGATGTTTCCTCCTCCTGGAATACTTTTCTGCACCCTCACACTGGCACGTGTCAGACCACCATCTACCCTTCAAGGGTCATCTATAATTCATTTTCTCCATGAAGCCCCCACCAACGTGGTATAATTTCCCTTTTATTTCAGGTCCGTGATCACTTTTCGTGATATTCTGATGTGTATTAGAGTTATTCGTGAGCGTGTCATATCCTTGCTTGAGAACTGGGAATCATCCCTGGGTTCCCCACTGCACGTACCATCATCCCTGCATATTTTGGGCATTCAGTAAGGGTTTGTTGAATTGAACAGAGTTGACAGTATGTAATTTAATTTAGTGGCAGGTCAGGAAAGCACTCTCCCCTAAATTGTAAACTAGGCAAAGTTTGACATCCCTCCATCCCATCAGTGTCTTCTTTCCCTCACTGATGCCTCTCTCTCTTAGACATCATTTGTCTGCCCCTGCCCCACTGGCCATTAACAGATACCTGGGGGGAAAAAAGCATGAGTTTAGAGATAACTAAAAGCTTGAAACTAGGAAGAGCCTTTCTCTAGCCTCCCCAAGGAAGGTGCCACCTGAGCCTTCCAGCCCCTATGAAGAGAAACTGTCTCCCACCCACCCCCTCACACACCAGAGGCAGTGAGCTAATGATACCTGTCATGCCGCCTCCCAATGGCCATCACCCTTGCTCTTTGTAAATGAGTAAATCGGTCCTAGATGCCAGCCTCAGGCATTGCAATCTAGGGCCTGTCAGCTACTCCCACTTTCATGTTTACTGGACCACCCTTACAAGTATGACACTTTCTCATGTTACTTTGCAATTTTCATACCCTTGAATAAAATGCCTCCTTCCCATTACCCTTCTCTCTCTCTCCTTGCCCCATTCTCAGAGTGCCTAGTTTGTTCAATCAGGGAACTTTTTATTTCCTTTAGCAAAAGAACACTTAAAGGAAGTACAACTAGGCTTAATAAAGGTCAAAAATTCACTTGGAAGATTTATGTCTCTTTCTTTCGCTCTCCACATGGTTTCTCATCACTGTTTGAGTCCGCATCTCACTGCATCGTGGCTTCCCCTGATATCACAATTCCCATTCTCCCATCACAGTGACAGATAACACTGCCTTTGGTTTGCCTTGGTACCAGCTCTTGCCCTGACCCTACCACCAGCTAATTAGTCTTTTTCTCTTAGTACAGAGTCTCAATATTAGAGATTCTGATTGGCTTGACCAAGTTCAGGAACTGGTTACTACTGGACCAATATCATCTGTTGTCAGAGTCCTGGGCACATCCATAGACGTCTAGACCCATCCCTTTGGCAGGGGTCTCGGCTAACATGTAATTACAAAGAAGAGAGTACGGATACACAGTTTGAGATACTTGTAAGGATCTCTGATGAGACTAATAGGCTTATGAAAACAGACTAGAAGATGAAAGAAGGAAGAGAGGAAGGGAAGAAAGGAGGAAGGAAAAAAAGGGTGGCAGGAACGAAAGAAAACTCAGTAAAGTGCTGAACCTCTGCTACATGCTAAGCACAAATTCAGCTCTAAAACTAATATCACCCTATTTTAGCCTCACAATAATTCTTCCAAGTAATTATTATCAATTCCTCCTTCCATGTTAAAGGATTCAGTCTCAGAAAAGTGAACTGATTCATCCTGTAGTTAGTGGAAGAATAATGATTTGAACTGGGAAATAATCTGACTTCAGTTTCATCGGAGGTAGAAGTTCTGTGTGATAAATTGAAGAAATAACATCAAAAACAGTTTTCCTTAAAACAATCAAAACAAAAGAGTGATTATTGAAGAATGTTAATTGATATCTCACTGCACTGGTTACTTCTGCCTGATGGCTTAATTATTAGTAGCTCAGTGAGTTTCATTAGAGACCTATTGTGCCGATGTTGGTGAAACAACACTGGCATCTCATGTTCAATAATTAAAAGCAGGAAAAACAAACATTCTCTTTGGAGTCCTGGATTTATAAATAGCAGTGGTTTGTGAATCCTTTAATCAATAACTAGGCTATCTAGCCCATCTTGGACGATGGAGACAACAGACATTCTTGTCTCTTAATTCCCCTTGTCTGCTCTAAATTTACAAAATCCAACTGGGCAGAGACTGGGCTGGTTGGGTAGCCATCCTATCCTGAAGCCTGCCTTTTGGCCACATGGCTATTAAAAGATAATTTTCTAAAAAGGGCAATATCATGACTTTCATATATACATAAATAAAAAATATAAAATGAACATATATGGAAGAAAAAACTGGAAAAGATGCTACAATCTGTTCAAAGGAAAAATCAAAGAACTATAAATTGATATGGAGTAAAGGAATGCTGAAATGAATTTACAAATTGATGTTATTTTTTTTTGAGGGATTGAAGGGGGAGAGTTAAGTAAACCTATACTGCATAGAGTTTATTTGCATCTCTATAGACAATAATTATTTTGCAATGCTATCACTTACCTACAACTTACATTGTACAGTATCTCAAGGACAATGAAAAGCTAAAATCAGATAAACCTCAAGCAAGTGTTCTCTAAATAATGCGTATTTTTTTCCATTGGACACATCCAGTTATCTTTCTTGCTTGTTCCAAATTTCCTTTCATGGTATAGTGAAAAACATGTGCTTTAAGGTCAAATCAAATTAACTCTACTGCTTGATTCCTATAGGTGACCTCTGACAGGTGATTAAAGCTCTCTGAACCTCAGTTTCCTCATCGTAAAATAAAGGCACAATACTCACTTTACAGGCTTAAGATGAAGATCAAGCTAATAGCTAAGAGTTTAACATAGTATCTGACACAGAATAGTACTCAGTAAGTGTTCACTCCCACAGGTCTTTCCCCCAAACTCAGCAGCCCAGGGACTTCAGAAATCAGTCTCTACTTGGTGGTTGCCAGGAGGGCTGAGTTAATAAAATGGACACTGGACACCCCAGGTCTCTCTGGCCCTTAGCAAAATAATACAGAACCATCCCATCACAATAAGCCTTGAGCTAAGCTGAGATTTAGGAGTAAACATGTAATCAAATGCTACCAGAGGCTGTGATCCTTGGAGAGGAAGAAAGAAAAGAGGCAAAAAGAAAGAAAACAGCTCTCTAGGAAGCCCTTCAAATCCTCAAAGCTGACACACAAGGGATTCAGACCTGGGAAGGACGAATACAGAAAAAAATGGAAGTCCACCTGATGTGTTAACCTGGCAGTGCTGATTGTAAATGGTCACTGATGCTATTTCATTCAACAAACACATTGATCACTGATCACAGGAACAAAGCAATAAGGCACTGTGGGGGGTGGTGCAGTCAATGGTTCTAATCACAGGTGCTGGAATCAGGAGGACTTATGATGGATGGAATCCTAACTCTGTCACTGACTAGTTTTGTGATCTTGGGTGATTTCAGTCACATCCTTGGCTTCATGTTCCTCCTTGGTAAAAAGAGATTAACAATAGCAATTTACTTAAAGTATTATTTTCAGGATTAATGAGATAATATTTTTGATGGGCTTAGCAAGTCGATAAACAATAAATGGTAGCTAAAATAAATAAAGTTCGAGAGAAAAACTGCGTCCACACTGGCCTGTGTTATACTCTTTTAGAAGTTCTTACCAACCAAGCTGATGACAGACTTTAAAATTAAAAGTAAGGAGAACTAAGATGAGAATCTTCACCACCTGTAGTTTCTCACCTGTGCACATCCAGTGAGTTGGTCTTGGCACAAAGATAGAATTCCTCAGCCATTCAGAGGGGATATGACCACAGATGTGCAACCTGAAACCACTTTGGGCCAGCCTAGGTGTTCCAAATGTTCATACGGTAACTGTGGACTATATCGTCCTTGTAAATTTGTCCCAACCAGAAAGTAAGTATAGTTAGAGGCAGTGCTAGTGCCTTGTGCCTCTAGGTGGATCTCAAGCCATTAGTCCCCTCTGAAAAACATTATACTGTTTTGTTCTCACTCTACTAGACCACCAACATTGAGAAGCATCCTGCCAAGATATCAGCTGGCAGGGGTTTCCCATGCTCTGCTCTCAGCAGGGAGCGGATGTTGAAGTAGAGAGCAGACTGTCCTCCTGTGCCTGCCTCTCACTTGCATGTGAATCACTTGTCCTTCCTTGTGGTACTTCATAATATGTACACTTCATCTTTTTACCTAAGGGCTGTACCCCCTGTCCTGCTACCCCCTAATTACTGATGAGTGAGTCTGTGTAACAAACCCTCTGAGAGTTCATTAACACTGACCTTCTAGATAGCTCTGCCTTTCCCTCTCCAGGACCACCAGGAGTCTTTTCTCTTAGGAAAGACACCAAGGATAGAATTCCCACCTGTGTCTAGGGCAGATATGTAAGCCATGCCCTTGAATTCCTGCCCTTTGACAAACTGCAAGTGTCCTGCATCCACACTATGCTCTGCTGTGGTCCAAGAACCTTGAATGCCAAGGTGAATTGATTCCCTTTAATTCTGTGGGTCCTACGGAGATAACAAAGGTTTCCCACCTGGAGACTGACATTATCTGAATAGGTCATTGTGTATGTCAGTGACCTGTTCCAAACCAAAAGAAAGAAAGAAATTTGAGTATTGAAAAGGGAATGAGAAGGCTCTACATGGGGCTTACTTATTTATTCTGGAAAGAAACCACTGAAATTTAAACAAAGGGTATTCTCCGCAATGTGAAAAGAGAAATACTTTCAGAGATAGGTGAATGATACGACTTTTTTTTTTTTCTTGTGCATGTGACAAAACCTGCCCAGTGATGGAACACTGGATCGTTTTCCTAAACCAAAGAGCCAAGGAGAAAAATAGGCAATAGATTAAAAAATGGACATCTTCCCTGGGGCCTGAGCCCTAGAAGCACTGGTCCAGAAAGCCAGACAACTCCTTCTACTCTCTGAGCCCTGGGACTGCTCCTGGTCTCCCTTTGCCGCCCAGCTCAGTGGATGTCTGTGGATGGGGAACAAGTTAAGCAAAGCTAATGTCAGATCAGGCATGATGGAAAGTGTATATCCCTTCTTGAGACTCTTTATCACTCAGAGTGAGTGTTTTATGGCCCTGCATAGAGGTTGCCATAAAACACCATTTTAAGGAGCATGAGGCCATATTTCATCCATTAACGTCCTCTTGCCCCAAGAGGCAAAACAAACTAGCAGGTGGCTCAGGATTAACATCTTTATTACAGATGACCTCACTATTGTGTTCTCTATAAAGAAAAAATATTACAAAGCATTAACGCACTTTAACTATTAAATTAATACAGATTTACTGCTCATATCCGGATCTAAATTTCTAGGCTTGCAGGGTCGTTATTTTTCTGTGATTTTTTTTGACAATATTGCTAATGGGGCCCAGAGCAAAATTGATATGAACTGTGATGGTGGATGCATGAATTCAGGGAGGCAGCAGGTTATGCCTCTTCATAAATCACTCCAGTGGCAGTTTTGCACTAGGACTTACACAAGTATTTTCAATATTTGAGCAAAAGCCATAGAAGGACATTTAGCTGAGAGGACGCAAGAATTAAGATTCCAGTATTTACTTTGTTCTGACAAATGGCAAAACATGAAGACTGTTCTTTAATTACTTGGAGAGGCTTTGGTGCATGACTCCCGCTGCCCCCACTCTATCTCTAATGCTTAAAGTAGCCATTACTTATTTTATCTCGACGGGTCGCTACTGAATGTTGTTTGGTTTCATATATGCTTAGATTGAAGTTGTCCTCATTTCGACTCCTTTCTGGGGTTCTGAGTGATGGTATACACTGGTCATTAGTTAAATAGGAAGCAAAGTATCAATTATATTGTTAAGGACCAGCAAGAACCCAAAGCCCCAGAGTTTGGTGAAAATGGATTATGGAACAGGGCTTAGTACTGAACATAGTCTTCTTCCTTCCTTCCAAATCTAAAACTTGGGGATCCCACAGTCATTCACACCTTAAGGGAATGAAAGAGAGAAATGACGTCTAAGCCAGTCTATTGATCATGTCACAGAGGTGAGGAGGTGGCAGGAAGCTCAAGAGAAGGTTGAAGGTTAAGAGGGCATTTGCATGAGCTCTGACCTTGTATATTTTCCTTGAACACAGTGCCCCTGCCCCGTATATTTTCTACATTCAGGTTAGCAACTTCTTTGTAGGGAGATGTGGGTATGCAAGGTATAGAGGGGCAGTTATGGCCCCACCAGCACCCAGGGGGAACAGGGAGAAGAGGGTCCTTGAAAGAAAGCCTGGGTTCCCCATGGCCTTAAGGGAAAATACCCTAGGGAAAGGTAAAACATGGAGTCTCATTTCAGAGGATTTGCTGTTCAATTTATCACCATCTAGTCCAAGGGTGAGATAATATCTTGACACATGGACTCTGAAAATATATAAACCATGCCTTGGTTCAGTAACTTCCTCCCCAAAGTCCTTGAAAGAAGAATGTGTACATAAAACAACAACAAAGCATCTTAACTTGAAAGTAAAAAAAAAATTTTTTTCCTTTTTGGCATGCAGAATCTTAGTTCCCCAACCAGGGATTGAACTCATGCCCCCTGCACTGGAAGGGCAGAATCTTAACCACTGGACCACCAGGAAAGTCCCTATAAACACTCTTTGATAACAGTGATAGCTATGGCCCCAAATTCAAATGCTGAACTCTAGCCAGCTAGGTCAACCTGGGAGGAGGAATGCTTGGGATAATCTCAACCCCCTCCTCCCTAGCCCCACCGCTTGCTGGCTGTTAAGACAAAAAGGGTAGATCCATGCAAACCACAATGAGAGCAGAGAGTGCACATGTCCTAGAGGTGAGGTTGAGAAGGTCCTCCAGGTCCCTCTATAAATCATGGAAGCCCCTTCAAAATTTCCACTCCTGGAAAACAACAAAGGTCACCTTAAAAACAGGATGTGAGATGGAGACAGGGTTTGTTTAGCCAAGAACTGATTTCTAGAAAGGAAATGAAATGTGAGATTTTGCTAACCCCCAAACCACCACTGATAATAGCTACCATCCAAAGAGTCTAAATCTTTGAGCATGGAGTTTCCAAGCATGGAGTTTTCCTTCTTGCCCTATCAAGATCAAGAATCTCTCTCTTCTCTTTTTCACCCCCATCATGAGACTAGAAACCAGTCAGAAGACAGAGCTCCAGAAAACATACAAGCCCATCTCAAGAAAACTCAAGTCTCAGCAGAAGAGGTGGACAGATGCATGTCCTAATATCTTTGGCCCATAGTATTAGGAAGCCAACTGAAAAAGAAATGACAAAAAAATTCTTAGTAAGAGACAATCTAGCAATGTGGAAACCACTGGCTAGTGTTTCTTGATATCTCCCAGGAACATAATCCCAAGAAACGTAACTCTTTCCTTCTCCTTCCAACCATGAATATTCATGGGCATATAATCAGTGTGCACATGTATGTGTACGTTCTGTGTGTGAGTATATACAGCATTCTGCACTCTGGGTGTGCATAGGTAATCAGATGCATGCCTACTGGTGTGCTTGCGTGTACACCCCACGAACACTTAGGCACCTGTATGTACACTTGAGCATCAGTGATCAATGAATGCATTGTGTGCAGGTATCTTATGCATATCTTGCACACTATTTTGCATGTGAACACACCGAGGTGTGTCCTGTGTGACCTGGAAAGCATGTCATGTGCACGCACAGGTGCATGTGTAGCTTCTGTGTCTGCGTGTTTTTGTGAGTCTGGGCTGTTAAGCCCTACCATGCACCAGGCTGTTTGCAGCCGATGTTGAGCCGCTAATGATTTTAATGAGAGTGCCTTCTGGATTCATATTTTTTTCATAAAATACATCACACTAAAACCAAATCAATGAGAAACATTAATTAGGGGCTTTGTAGATGCCTTCTGTGGTGGTGTTTTTCTTTTGAGAAGCACCAGACGAAGAATGCTGGGCTTTATTTAAGCTAAGTTGTTTGACATTTAGATGAGATAAAAAAGGGGAAGAAACTAGCCAGCCCAGGAACCGTTTCTGACAGCTCTTTGTCATGCAAGGGAGAAAAAAGGCGCTGGCTGTGAGAGTCTACTTTGAAGCCCTGGAAATTTGTAATGAAAAATTTAAGATACAAGAGAGGCAGAAAGATGAGCTATTCACGGGGCTCTGCATATATTAACACTTGTAATGCAAACTAAAGGTTTGCTATGTGTTTTTATAATTTGGCCGCCAATAAATATCTTCCAGAAGTGCTTTGATTTTCTAAGCTCGGGTATGGAGTTCGAATCCATTAAAAAGTAAAAGAAACAATTGGCATTGGCCTTTGGTTCCTGATTGGGGGACCGTGCACATCAATTATTACACACAGACCACTGACATATTTCAAAGGATGCTGGAAGCCCTTGCACATTCGGAGGAAGCCATGCGTCCGTGGATATATCCTCCACTGCAACCGTCTTCTGTGTCGACCTCCAGGTCAACTCTTCCCGAGCCCCCGATCCTCTCCCCTTAAAAACCACCTGGGCATGATTAATAAAGATTCTTTCTCCAAGGACAGGCAGATGCTAGGGATCCACTGAGGAAGTTCTCAAAAAGCAACATCTTCATTACTGAAAGGGCAGACTTTCGGTGATGTCAAAGCAACTTTTACAAATTTGGGTTACCAAAGCAAATCAGTTCCATCCATGTATTACATCCCCACAGGCCTTGATCATGCTCATTTTGCTCAGCCTGTTTGATTACAGCCCAAGACATCTTTGTTTCCTCTCTTCTTTCTAGATCTTCCAATGATCTTCTTCTCCCCAGATCTTTTTTCTTTTGTCTGGAATTTCTATTCCCTGATTAACAAAAACTCAACATCTTTACACACTCTTCAAAATTCTTTTCTCTTTGCCTCATGAGTGGGCAGGCTAGGTTAGGAGGAATGTGGGCTTGGCAGTCAGATGGACTCAAGTTCCAACCTCGAATGAACATGAGAAGGAAGTGGTACATAGAGGCCAAGGAGTGTGCAGGGAGCAGGCTAGCATGTTTCAGCCTCGGCTCCGGGCTTTGGCCCCCCCAACCAAAGCAGCTCTGGGTGGCACCATCATTCAGTGCCCAAGGCCTTCATCTCTCAGGTCGAACACTCAATGCCACTTCCTCAGACTCCTGCTCTGTCTCTCTTAGAAAAGTGTTCATCCAGAATACTCTTGAGTCCTGGAACCTTACGCATCAATCCCTCAAAACACCCCTGTAAGTTCTTCCAATTCCTCAAGCAGAAACGGTACAATAGATCAGGGGTTTTGAACCTCTGTTCTATTGACATTTTGGGTCAGATAATTCTTTATTGGAGGGGCTATCCGGTGTATTGTGGGATATTAGCAGCATTCCTGGCCTATTCATCTTGTTAAAATGGACAACACCAAGTGACCTGCAGGCCACTGGCTATTCTCATGAGATACAATGTGGGGATCCAGGGTCCAAGCAGGGACCCTCTTAATCATAGTCATGGTTTGTGAGGCTGGACAAAAATTACCAAAGGACATGAAGTGGAAAGAGTGGCCTCAATGAGGGAACTGACAAAGAGATAGTACAGCTGAACTGGTAATTTAGAGAGTTTAACAAAAGAACTATTTGTAAGGGTGTGTGCAAGGTTTAAGGAAAGGAGACTGCAATACGCTAGAGCTACTGCAGTTGGGAGCCGCTCTCACCTCTGGACTAGAAGGGGAAGGGAAGGGAATGATTAACCAAAAAGCTGTATGGAGAGGGACTTCTGAGAAGAGCTGTGGTGAACAGCCCACTCACAGTGATCCAGAAGGAAAGGAGCAGAGAACAACGCCCCGCGCCAACCCATTTTCCTCCCAAACTCATTCCTTCCTCCAGGAGCGAAGGATCCACTGAGGCATCTCTAATGGGTCAGACTCCCAGAGAAAAGAGTACTGGCATACCTCCTTCTTTTGCGCTTCGCTTTAATTGTGCTTTGAAGATATCTGCATTTTTTACAAATTAAAGGTTTGTGGCAATCATGCATTATTAGATGATGGTTATCATTTTTTAGCAATGAAGTATTTTTTTAATTAAGGTATGTACATTGTTTTTATCGACATAATACTATTGCACTCTTACTACTGACTACAGTATAGTGTAAACATAACTTTTATATGCACTGGGAAACCAAAAAATTTGTGTGACTCACTTTATTGCAGTATTTGCTTTATTACAGTGGTCTGGAACCAAACCCACAGTATCTCTGAGGTCTACGTGCAGAGTGGGAAGGAGAGTGAGTAGACTGAGGGGCAGTGGAAAATATCCAGCACAGGTGAAAGGTGTCCAAGAGATAGTTTCTGGGCTGCTGCCCTGGCAAAAGGTATAGTCAAGGAAATTAGGAGAATAATTCGTGGCAAGGCTAAAGCACCAGCCAAAAGTGAGCAGTGAAGAGTGAGCCAGCCAAATCCTGAATGCCTGGTAATGGCAGTGGTGGCTTTGGGCTGGCTGCAAATCTCACATCCAAAGGGGTTAGGTTTGTTTCAAGGAGGCTAGAAGGAAGGAAGTCTCAAACAACCCAAACTCCTGGGCTGCTGACTAAGACGTTCATGATTAGATTTTATAATTGTCTGGCCAAAACTGAACTTGCTTTTGATTTTGACCTCCCTGAGGGCAGAAACCTTGTCTGACTTGTCTGTGTGTACTCCCCAGTGCCTGCCATGGTACCTGGCAGAGAACAATTGTTCGTTCGGCTTTTGAGTGTGAATGTGAAGGTCCAAGCTCTGGGATTCCCTTATCTGCCCTACATGGTCCTATGATCCATCATGTGTAGGAAGAGTTCAAAACATCAAGTTGTACACCTTAAATCTATATAATTTTTGTCAACCATACCTCAACAAAGATGGGGAAAAAAAGAGTTCCCAAGAGTCACTGTCAGAGCAAAGGGTCTACATTCTTTCTTTCCCTTCAGCAGACGGAAGAATCCTTCCCACAAAGTGTGCACAGTTCAAGCAGAGCCCTAGCAACCTGTCCACCTCTCATCTATTTCTCAGGGCACCTGGTGGGGGGTGGCAAGGAGTAGGAGCTTGGGGTGCAATGTTTCTTGTCTCCCGAACTGCACAGTCACCTGAGCCCTTAGGGAAAGCCACTGGACATCCTTCCAGCAGCAAGCACTACAATCTTGGCTGATTCCAGCTGGTAGGAAGGTGGGCAAAGATGTACCTCTCCATAGTTACAGCACCTAGTCCTTCAGACACATATCCAGTTTTATGGCACCAGGTCACTGGACTTCCTGAGAGTGATAAGCTTCCCTTGGTCCTGACTCCTGCAAAAATCCAGGCAGTCTACACCAGCCTCCTATGGTATGTTCCAATTGTCTCCCTAAGGAATCCCCTCCAAGTCCTTCTTTTCCTGAGCAGGAGGCTAGGGCCCAAGCACAAATTGCCTCTGCAAAGTTCTTCAGTGTGTTTGGAATCCCAGATTAAAAACATTCATTGTACTTCTACCCTGAGCTTAGTATGATGAGGGTCATGAAGGGACCTTAAAAATAATGTATTACCTCAAAAGGATTACAGTCCAGCAGGAAAGGTTAAAAAAAAAGTTTAAGTCAATTCCCAGCAGGAAAGGACTCCTGGGGATACCTCAGAAGAGAGACACCCCTTGCTGATAGGGATGAGTCATAATGAGGTAAAGAGGTTGATGTGGGCAGGTGAGGAAGGGATGGAGAAGGGGGTACTTAAGCCACACCTTGCCTATGAGCAGACTCTCATCACCTGGATGGCTACATCTTTTAAGTTATAACCAATGTGTCAGACCTTCCCCACTCCCGGCCTGCTGCCCCTTCTCCTACTTGTGATTGCTGGAAAAATTTTAAGAAAAAGATGTTCTAAAGTTCTGGTTAAATATCAATAGCTCTGTCTCGGGTTCTCCATTTGAAGCCTTCTTAATTAAGGCACCACTGCCTGGACATAAATGCATTTATGTCTATTAATTTTTGCTCCACTTAGCAGAGTGGTCACTTAATTAAATGTCTTCAGTTGTTTTATTGGAAAAAAAATAACCCATCCTCCCCCCCACAAGGCATTTGTCCTTCCCACTTAGCTCCTCTGTTGTGCTGTGAATTTAAACATACTATTTGTTGCTTTCCACTCAGTTCATTTGTAATCCCGATGCCACTGCATTTGTAGGAACTGATATTAAAAAGTAATATCTGAGACTAAAGTCGCTAGACTGTTTAGTAGATTTTTAAATTGAAACCAAAATTATACAGATTTTTCATTCTGATAATTCCACCAATTCACTAATTCTTTAATCTTTACAGGTCATTGAACAGTTCCACATTAATGAGATGTAGTTAAGAACAAATTTTACACTTTTTCCTTTTTTTTTTTCTTGAAAAATGTTTCCTATCATTTGTAAATTAGAAAGAACTTGTTCCATTTATGGTCCATTTATTTAAAATAATCGAATGCATGGGATCCGGCTGAACACTGTGTGTAATGATGCTTTTAAACAAATTACCATTTATTTATAAGCAAGAAATAGACTTTTAAAAAGCACCCAGACTTGGACTTGGTTACATTATTAATGATGTTCTACAAGCCCAACAGCTCTAGGGTGTGTGTGTGTGTGTGTGTGTGTGTGTGTGTGTGTGTGTGTGTGTGTGTGTGTGTGTGTGTACACGTGCATATGCACACACACGGATGTGGATTTTATTCCAGTGTGTGTGTGTGTGTGTGTGTACACGTGCATATGCACACACACGGATGTGGATTTTATTCCTGTGTGTGTGTGTGTGTGTGTGTGTGTGTGTGTGTGTGTACGTGCATATGCACACACACGGATGTGGATTTTATTCCACTGAGAAGGTTGAGGACTTGGGAGTAAAACTGAAGGAAAAAAAAAAAAAAAGCTTCTAGAAAAGCAGCATGTTTTTCCTTTTTCAGAAAGTTACAAATGTCACTGAAATTCGCCATGATGAGCTATCCATTCCAAAATCTTCACTGTAAATGTGTGGCTCTCATCACAAGCACCCAAAGCGAAAATCAACCCTAACCTTACTTGTTCAATGTGCCAAGGTTATGGAACAAACAGAAAAAGTCCTTCATCCCATTTAAGACAGACGCATGTACAAGTACGCAAAGCCCATCTCTTCCACCAGTGGCCCAAGAGTTCCTACTTAGAGAATAACTGTATTTTTATAAAATGCTGTGGAGTTAATTGCTTGGATTCAAGTATTGTATATCACTATTATTCCTTGCCACACACCACTGCAGGGAGGAAAATGTTTATCCCGTTAAGTGATAGTTAAAGAGCTTGCATTGTAGAGAACCAGGAGAGACGGCTGACTATGCTAAGAATTAATGGGGAGAGATTATTCTGGCTTCATCAGCTTTGGCCCTATCCATTCATAAGACTATCTCCATTCCCTTTCTATCTTTTTTCTCCTATACAGGCCAAATAAAGAATAAATAAATAATAAGTAGTGTCTGGGACTCCCAGCCCCAGCCCCGCAACTGCCAACAAGTGTGCCATCCCCAGAGAGCATGTGTCAGCTCCAGCAAAATCAACTGAAATAGCCCTGTTCACCAGGCTATTTTTTCTTTGAGAAGGGCGTCTACAGCCTGAAGGAGTTAAGGGAAGATAAAGGAGAAAGGATGAAAAGGGAAGGAAGAAGGTGGAAGAAAAAATATGAATCTAAGATACCAGAGGTATCAAAGCTGCCAAGCAGAGTAAGATATTAAGTCTCCAGGCCTGAGAGAATATGTGGATAGGACGACTTCATGCCAGTGATTTTTTTGAGAAATCATGAAAACAAAATTAATTAAAGGAAAAGTGCTTAAAGACAAGATGAATGCATGTAAAGACAACTCTTGTATTGCTAGCACCAAGAACTGTGGCTGACATGTAATGGACACTCAATAAATATTTGTTAAATATTAATAAATGAATGAATGAATGATGTGTTGGTTTTCCAAAAAAGGCAGAGGTAGATCTAGACTCTGAGGCTAGTTTCTTCAACCACTAACAAAACAATAATTATTAAATCAGTGGTTTTGAAAGCTTAGAAAATAAGCAATAATGGCCAGGTCCCATTAGGACAGATCTTGCCAAACAAATCTAATGGCCATTTTTCTCACTGAGTTATCAGTAGACAGCTATATCTTATTTTCAGTTAGGTGTTGGACAAACTATATTGTGATATGTTTGCAATCAGGAAAATGTGGGAATTTGCTGAACATCTATATTAAAAGTGATAATGACTAATAGACAAAATAAAATCTCTAGTGGAATCCTATAGGTCCATTGACTATTTGTTGTACCAAAAACTGAACATAATAGAAGACAGTATTTGTGATTGGGACATGATAAGAAATTCTGGAGTTTATGGTCATATTTAGTAATAGGGCTCTGTCCTCAGCCTTAACCTATTTAATCTTTTTCTCATAATCTTATATAGATGTATCTAACATGCCAATCAAAATTTGTAAATGACAAAAAGTTGGGAGAGTAGTCAGATAACTGAATAAAATATAGGCAACTATCAACCTGACAAGGACAAATATAATGTTTTCAATAGGTTCAAAAAGTCAGCTTCTCATAAATAGACATGGAGAATACCTAGCTAAATAGCAACAGTCACTGGGGATAAAAACATAAGCTTAAGCTGTATTAATTTTATAAGTTTGATATGCAAAAAGTATATAATGTGATTGTCAAGTAACCCAAGGTTGTTGGTATTTGTACCAATAGAAACTACTACTGACAGGTGGCAGTTGGTTGAGAAAACAGGAAGGGGATGTGATATAACAGGGAGAAGACAAGCTTTTGGCAGGATATGGCTGCTGTCTTTAAGTATCTGAAAGGCTATATTTTGGAAAAGAAAAAAAAATCATGTTTTTTGCTATCCCACAGGAAAATGTTCCAGTTGGAACTGTCTAGAAATGGAATAGAATCTTTTGTGAAAATCAATGATGCATTCCTTGGAGGGAGCCCAATGTCCTTTGTCAGAGCTGTTAAGAAGATAACCTAGCAGAGAGGTTATACTTGGTTGCTAAGATTCATAAAATTCTGAGATTCCTTGATTCTCTGACCCATTTCAAGATGGATCAAAGCATAGACCAGTGGCACAAAGACTTGGAAGTTGTGTGTTTATGTGTGCCATTAAAATAAACAAAAAATTAAGTTAGAGGCACTAACACCAAGCTATCAACTTTCTATTTTTTAACTGAGTATATTAATATTTAATAAAAATAAACATCCAAATACCACATCCATCATTTCACAGAAAATCATTTTAAACACTAAAATCTAAGATGAACAAAATCTCAGTAAAAGGATTTTTTTTATATATTGAATAAGCTTTGGATCATGAACACCACTCTATTTTCCCTACTTGTCTCATTTTTCCACAAATGAGTAAAAATTCCTTCAAAGCCAACACTAGCATTTGAAAACCACTGAGACAGGCAACATTAGTCAGGGTACTAAGGCCATTTGGCAGTACTAGTCATGGAGCTAGGATAAAAATGTCAGGTCATCCAGAAAGGATAAGTGTGGGGGTTTTTTTGTGTGTTTTTTTCTTTTGCGGTGGGCGGGTCTCTCACTGCTGTGGCCTCTCCCGTTGCGGAGCACAGACTCCGGACTCGCAGGCTCAGCAGCCATGGCTCACCGGCCTAGCCGCTCCGCGGCATGTGGCATCTTCCCTGACCAGGGCACGAACCTGTGTCCCCTGCATCGGCAGGCGGACTCTCAACCACTGCGCCACCAGGGAAGCCCGATAAGTGTGGTTTTAACTGCTGCTTCCTGGTTCACGGATGGTCACATTTTTGCTGTATCTTCACAGGGCAGAAGGGGCAAGGGAGCTCTCTGGGGTCTCTTTTATAAGGGTGCTAATCCCATGTATAAGAGCCCTGTCCTCAAGGCCTGATCATCTCCCACACGTCCCACCTCCTAACACCATCAAATTGGGGGTTAGGATTTCAATGTATGAATTTTGAGAAGATACAAATATTCAGCCTATAGCAGCCTAAAAGGGAAATTTCATCATTCCTGTTCATATGTTTCAAAATTTTCCTAGTATCTTCCTACATACAATTTTCCATGTGAATTGTAAAATAACTTAGTCTAAGTTTCAGAAAGAAAACTCTCTTTAGTGTTTTTTTTAATTTGAACTGTTTAAATTTGCAGATTAAACTGGAAAGAGATGACATCATTTCTTATTAAATCTTCTCATCCAGGAACATGACTACTCCATTTCCATTTATTTGAGACTTCTTTTATGTTCCTCAGTAAAGTTTTATAGATTTATTCAAATACAAGGCCTGCAAAATTACTCTTGTTAGTATTATTTCTAGTCCTTTAAAGTTTTTCTTGCTCTTACAAATGGTATCTGTCTCACTACATTTTTTTTCTGGTACATATGAAATCTATTTTTAAATATCATTTTATAAATGAACTTGTATTGAATCTTTGTATTTGAGTGGTGTTTTTAGTTGGTTCACTTGTATTTTTCCAAAAATCTTTGTCTATTCTTTGCTAATATTTATACTTTTCTTATTGCATCAGCTAGAACTTCACAAACAATATGAAATAAGAGTGATGACAGTGAGCATTTTTTTAGTACCCCTTATTTATCGGGATAACTGCAATGTTTCTCAACCAAAGGGACCTAGCCATTAGGGGGCTGTGTAATAAACTCTTGGTACAAGGGACATGGAAGTAGAGCTATCATACTCCTCTCCCTGTGAGATTTTTTTTTTTTTTTTTTTTTTTGCGGTATGCGGGCCTCTCACTGTTGTGGCCTCTCCCGTTGCGGAGCACAGGCTCCGGACGCACAGGCTCAGCGGCCATGGCTCACGGGCTTAGTTGCTCCGCGGCATGTGGGATCTTCCCGGACCAGGGCACGAACCCGTGTCTCCTGCATCGGCAGGCGGATTCTCAACCACTGCGCCACCAGGGAAGCCCTCCCTGTGAGATTTTGATAAGCTGTTCTTGAAGTGCTGTCAGTTGCAATTTAGAATCATTGCATAGTGATGTAACATCAGCAAAATTTGTTGTATCATTCAAGTACATCTGAGTGCAAAAAAATGTTTTAAAAAATGAGAAACCTGTGTTTTAGTACTTCACTACCTGTTTGATGTTTGCTATTCACTTAGGGTAAATATTCTATAGGATGGTATCATATACCTACATTACTAACAGGAGTTTTTGTTTGTTTTCTCAGTCTGAAACAGATATGGACTTTCTTGAAATGTGTTTTGGAAATCTGATGTGGTTACATGATGCATTTTCAAATGCTTAAAGAACAGGTTCTTACAGTGAGGTAGTGGTAATAGCTTCACTACACTGTTGCTCACAATTAGCCAACATTTTGTCTAGGACTTTTTCAGCTCTATTCATCTTTATACCCTTAGTATTTCATGTATCCTATGCTTTAGTCAAACTGATGTATATGCTCTCAATGAGCTTTCCGATTTCTGTGCCTTGACTTTATTTACTTTCCTTTATTTACTTCATTCTTCATTTCTATGTGCTCAAACCCAAATCAAACACAGCATCTTCCATGACATTCTCCCTGAAAACTTCAATTACATGCTTCTTTCCCCTTCTACACTTAATTTAACTTGTTTCTGCACCTTTCTAATGACACTTATTTCTATGTGTCATAGTTCTTGATTTAGCTTATCCCTCCTCCTAGTTGGTGAACTTCTTGAAGGATCTATGTCTGACTCACCTTTATTTCCCTTAGTGTTTTAGGATGGCAGTGAGTATATACAATGTGAGAACATCCAGCTCTGCCTCTTTCTAGCTACGTGACCTTGGGTAAGTTACTTAACTTTTCTCACCCTCAGTTTCTTCTCCAATGTGGAATATCAATAGTGAGGTAATGTATGTAAAGCACTTGGAATAATTCCTAGCATAACTTTAGTCCTCAATATCCTCTATTCATTATAACCTATTAGAAATAAGCTTAAGGAAGGCAGGTGTTTCCTCTGTTTTGTCATTTGCTGATTCTTAACACCTAGTACAGTTCTTAGTACATAGCAGGCATTCAATTAATATTTATTTAGTAAAGGTTAAATGAGTAAATAGATGTATGGATGATAAAATTGTCCTCTGCAAGTTTAAATTCTCATACTGGTTTCACTTCCCTGTTATTTTACCCAGAGAAAGTAGATCCCATGTCACAGAAACCACAAAGTTCCACCCAGTAATTTCTCTTTCCCTGGAAGTTATATACTAGCCCTAAGATAAACATGCAGCTGAGACAGAAGAAAAGGAGTTGGGGAACCTCTGATAGCCTACTAAGCAAAACTGGGATCTGACTTCCAGCAGACAAATACAGTATACTGTGCCAATCAATATCTTTGTGGTTACAATGAATAAACCTCTTTATTTTTGAAGTGTTAGATAGTTCAGGTTAATTTTCTGCTCTCTCTAAATGCATGAAGGATAAAACTTATGTGGCAAAGAAGGGAGGGAGAAGCCAAGTGCTAGAACAGAACATAATCCATTAGTAGCAAGGCAGTGGTTAAGACAAGAAGACTTTGAACAAAGACCTCTTTACTAACCTGTGAATAGCTATACCATGAGCTACTTCAGGAGGCTATCACATAAAATTGCTACAAGAATGCTTAATTTTGTTCTGTTTTCTTTTACTGTTTCTATATTCCACCTTAGTATTAAAAAGACTAGTCTCAGGACTTCCCTGGCAGTCCAGTGGTTAATAAGACTCTGTGCTTCCAATGCAGGGGACTCAGGTTCGAATCCTCGTTGGGCAACTAAGATCCCACATGCCACATGGTGTGGTTAAAAAAAAAAAAAAGCTACTCTCTGAAATCACACCACTCTGAGAATGAATTACATATAATCTTAAAAAATTAACTTCAACCCTCTGAGCCTCAGTTTCCTTATCTCTAAATATCTACCTCATAGAATTACTGAAATGACAAAATGAGATAATGTGTATTCCTAGCCCAGATCTGGACATATAACAGATGCTTGCTAAATGTTAATGCCTTTCTCCCTTCTACCACTGTCAGTTTTATCATAATTAGGAGTAACATATGTCTGTATTTCAGAAATATCCTCTTTATTATTGTCATCATTATGTTCAAAGGCTGAAAGATTATTCTAGTTCAAAGTACTAGATATCAGTTTCAGCCATAGAGTATAAAACATAGCATTTACCAAAAATTCTGGCTGTAAATTTTGGGCTTATAACAGAAATGCTTGATTTGTATTGATCATTAATTTTTTTTTATTGTAGTTGATTCACAATGTTGTATTTATTTCTGCTGTACAGCAAAGTGATTCAGTTATACATACATATACCTTCTTTTTTTATACTCTTTTCCATTATGGTTTCTCACAGGATATTGAATATAGTACCCTGTGCAATACAGTAGGACCTTGTTGTTGATCATTGATTATTTTATTCCTAGATGGTAAATGTAAGAAGTTTTCAAAGGCCCTTTTTTTTTTTAAGTTGAGCAAACTGGTAAAGATCAATCTTGCTTTTCAGTCAATACAGAATATTCTGAAAGAAACAAATGTTAAAACACAACATATCAGGGCTTCCCTGGTGGCGCAGTGGTTGAGAGTCCGCCTGCCGATGCAGGGGACACAGGTTCGTGCCCCAGTCCGGGAAGATCCCCTATGCCGCGGAATGGCTGGGCCCGTGAGCCATGGCCGCTGAGCCTGCGCGTCCGGAGCCTGTGCTCCACAGCGGGAGAGGCCACAACAGTGAGAGGCCCACTTACCGGAAAAAAAAAAAAAAAAAAAAAAAAACACAACATATCAAAAATCTGTGAGATGCTGCTAAATCAAGAGTTAGAGGAAAATGTATAAAATTAAATGCTTAAATTAGAAAAGAAAAGTATCAAATTAATAATCTAAGATTCTACCTTAATTAACTAGAAAAAGAAGAGAAAGTCAAACTCAAAGTTAGCAGAGGAAGAAAATAATAAATTAACAGTAGAAATCATAAACTAAAACAAGGGGGATGGGGACTTCCCCTGTGGTCCGCTGGTTAAGACTCTGCCATCCCACTGCAGTGGGAGGGGGTTCAATCCCTGGTCAGGGAGCTAAGATACCACATGCCACAGCCAAAAAACAAAAAAAAAAAGGGGGGGGGATAGAGAAAATAAAGTCAAGGGCTCACTCTCTGAAAAGATCAACTAAACTGATAAATCCCTAGCCAGACAATCCAGAAATAAAGAGAGAAGACAAACAGGCCTACAACAGAAATGAAAGACAGAAAATATCTACACATTCTTCAAATATAATGAGTATAAGAAAGTATTATGAACAAATTTATACTAATAAATTCTATATATCTTAGATGAAAGGAAAAATTCCATGAAAGATATTTTTTAAAAGCTCATTCAAGAAGAAATAGATAAGAATAGCTCTATACCTATTAAACTTACTGAGGGTTCTGTCAAATATGTAAGGAAGAAATAATGCCAAGTCTACACAAACTGTTTCAGAAAATAGAAGGGCAAACACATCCCAGCTTATTTTAGGAGGCCAATGTTACTTGAAAACGAAACCTACCAAAGAAATTACAAGAAAAAATACCACAGATTCATATTCTTCAAAAACATAGACACAAAATCCTTTAAAAAATGTTAGCAACCACTCTATTTCAACATTGTACTGGAGGTTCTAGCTAATCCAATAAGACAAGAAAAGGAAATAAAAGGTATAAAGATTGGGAAGGAAAACAGAAAACTGTGTTTGTTCACAGATGACATGATCATCTATGTAGAAAACCTGAAAGAATTGACAAAACAAAACAAAAAAACAGAAGCTCCTGGAACTAATAAGTGATTAAAGCAAGGTTGCAGGATACAAAGTTAATATACAAAAGTAAATCATTTTCCTATATACCAGCAATGAGCAAGTGGAATTTGAAATTATAAAAAAGAATAACACATTAGCAACCCCAAAATGAAAACTTAGGTATAAATCTAACAAAATATGTACAAGATCTATATGAGGGAAACTATAAAACTCTGATTAATAAAATTGAAGAATTAAATAAATAGAGAGTTATTTCATGTTTATGGATAAGAAGCCTCAATATTGTCAAGATGTCAGTTCTTCCAAACTTGATCTATAGATTCAATACAATCTCAGGCAAATCCCAGCAAGTTATTTTATGGATATAAGCAAAATGATTCTAAAGTTCCTATGGAGAGTCAAAATACCCAGAATAGCCAACAAAATATTGAAGGAGCAGAATAATGTTAGAAGACTGACACTACCTAAAACAATAGTAATCAAGACAGTGTGGTATTGGTGAAAGAACAGTCAAATAGCTCAATGGAATATAACAGGGATCCCCAAAATAGACCCACATAAATATAATTAAGTGATCTTTGACAAAGAAGCAAAAGCAATGCAATGGAGGAATAATAGTCTTTTCAACAAATGGTGCTAGAACAACTGTACATCCACATGCAAAAAAAAAATGAATTTAGACATAGACCTTGTACCCTTCACAAAAATTAACTGAAAATGAATCATAAACCTAAATGGAAAACACAAAACTATAAAACTCTTAGAATATAACATTGGGGGAAATCCTAGATGACCTTGGATATGGCAATGACTTTTTAAACACAACACAAAAGCCATGATCCATGAAAGAAATAACTGATAAGCTGGGCTTCATTAAAAATTATAAACTTCTGCTCTGTAAAAGACAAGGCCAAGAAAATGAGAAGACAAGCCACAGACTGGGAGCAAATATTTGCAAAAGACAGCTGGTAAAGAACTGTTACCCAAAATATGCAAAGAACTCTTAAAACTCAACAATAAGAAAACAAATAACCTGATTTTTAAAATGGGCCAAAGACCTTAACAGACACCTACCAAATAAGATCAACAGATGGAAAATAAGCATATGAAAAGATGCTCTGCATCATATATCATCAAGGAAATGCAAATTTAAAACAACAATAATATACTATTATATACCTATTAGAATGGCCAATATCTTGGAAACACTGACAACATCAAATGCTGGCTAGAATGTGGAGCAACAGGAACTCTCATACATTTCTGGTGGGAATGCAAAATGGTATTGCCACTTTGATGGTTTCTTACAAAACTAAATATACTCTTATCATATGATCTAGCAATCAAACTTGATATTTACCCAAGGGAGTTGAAAACTTATGTCCACACAAAACACTGGACGTCGATGTTTACAGAAGTTTTTTTTCATAATTGCCAAAAGTTGGAAGCAACCAAGATGTTCTTCATTAGGTAAATGAATAAATAAACTGTGGTACATCCAGACAATAGAATATTATTCAACTCCAAAAAGAAATGAGCTATCAAGTCATGTAAATACATGGAGGAAACTTAAATGCTTATTACTAAATGAAGGGAGCCAATCTCAAAATGCTATACACTGCATAATTCCAACTATATGACATTCCAAAAACGGCAAAACTATGGAGACAGTAAAGAGATCAGTGGTTGTCATCAGCTGGAGCCAAGGGCAGGGGGTTGGAGGGGGGGATGAACAGGTAAAGCACAGACGGTTTATAGGGCACTGAAAATACTCTGTATGATAGTATAACGATGGATATATATCAGTACACATTTGTCCAAACCCATAAAATGTACAATACCAAGAATGAAACCTAAGGTAAACTAGGGACTTTAGGTGATTACCACGTGTCAATCTGGATTCAACTGTAACAAATGTACCACTCTGATGAGGGATGTTGATAATAGGGAAGGCTGTGCATGTTTAGGGTAAGGGGTATATGGGAAATCTCTGTATCTTCCCCTCAACTTTGGTATGAACCTTAAATCGCTTAAAAAATAAAATCTTAATTTTAAAAAGTTAGCAAATCAGATACAGCAATATTTAAAAAGAATAATCCATCATGTTCAAGTGCGATATTTCCAAAACTGTAATATTGGTCTAACATCTGAAAATTAATCAATATAATCCACATTAACACACAAGAACAGAACCATATTATAAATTCAATAGGTGCCTAGAAAGATTTGACCAAATTCAGTACCCATTTATGATTTTTTAAAAATACCCTCAGTGTCTTAGACCATTTGAACTTCTATAACAGAATACCATAGACTAGGTGGCTTAAACAACAAACATTTATTTCTCATAGTTCTGGAGGGTGGGAAGTCCAAGATCAAGGCACGAGCAGATTTAGCATCTGCTGAGGGTTTCCTGGTTCATAAGTGATCTTCTTCTCCCTGTGTTTTAATATGGTGAAAGGGGAAAGGCAGCTCTCTGGGGTCTCATTTATAAGGGCACTAATCCCGTCTATGAGGTATCTGCCCTCATGATTTAATCACTTCCCAAAGGCCCCATCTCCTAATACCATTGCGTTAGGGGTTAGGATTTCAACATATGAATGGGTGTGGGGAGGATGTAAACATTTGATCCATTATACTCAGCAAACTAGACAAAAGGGAGGCTCAGTGGAAATACCCAGAGCTAGTATAGGATTCAATGGAAAAAACTAAACACATTCCCCACATATCAGGAATAAGGCAATGACATCTGTTTGTATATTTCTGTTCTAAATTTTCCTGGAGTTCCTAGCCAGTACAAAGGAAAACAAATAAAATTCATACAGATTTAAAAGAAAGAAGTATAACTGTCTTTGTAAGATGACATGATTACCTATGTAGATAATCCCAAGGAATCTACCCAAAACTGTCACTAAAAATAATAAGTGAGTTTATCAAAGTTGCAGGATACAGGGCCAATATACAAAAATCAATTGTTTTTCTATACACTAGAAATGAATAATTGGGAATTGAAATGAAAAGCAATATAATACAATAACAACAAAAAGATCAAAACCTATAGGTAAATTTAACAAAATATGTTTAATATATCTATGTAGAGAAAACTGTAAAACATTAGAGAAAGTAAAGAAGACCAAACTAGATGACAAATTATGTCATATTCATTGATCAGAAGAATCAATAGTGTTAAGATATAAATTCTCCCCAAATTTATCTATATACTCAAAGCAGTCCCAGTAAAATCTGAAGTTTTTTTTTAACACAAATCTAGGCAAGCTGATTCTAAAATCAGCTTGATTTTATATATGAAAATGCAAAGGACCCAAATTAGCCAAAATGATTTTGAAAAAGAAAAAAATTGTAGGACCTACAATCCCTGATTTCAAAACTTTTTATAAAATTATAGTTATCAGGACATTGTTTCAATGGCGTAAGAACGGGCACATAAATCAGTGGAATAGAATAGAGAGTCCAGAAAGAGCTCACATATATCCTCAGTTTATTTCTGACAGAGATGTGAAAGTATTTCAATGGAGAAAAATAGTCTTTTTCACTGGTGGAACAATTGGATTTCCCCATGTGAAAAAGAAGGTGAAGGAGGATGGTGAGGAGGGATGGGGGAGGGAGGAGGGTGGGGAGGTGAGGGAAGGAAAGGAGAAAATAACCTCAACCCGCACCTCATGTCACACACAAAAAATTGAAACAAACTGGATCATAGGTCTAAACATCAAAACAAAACCTATAAAACTTCTAGAAGAAAACATAGCAGAAAATCTCTGTGACCTTGGGGTAGGCAAATATTTCTTAGAACATAAAGAGCACAAAACATAAAATTAAAAGCCCAATAAATTGTACTTCACCTACATTTAAAACTTAAAAATTCTGGTTGTTTGAGAGGCACTGTAAAGAAAATTAAAAGGCAATTCACAGACTGGGAGAAAACATTTGCAGATCACATGACTGATAAAGGACTTTTATCAGAATATACAAAGAACTCTCAGAACTTTTAATAAGAATGAAACAACCAGTAAAATAATGGACAAGATATTTGAACAGACACTTTACCAGAGAAGATATATGAATGGCAAATAAGCACATGAAAAGATGCTCAACATAATTAGTCATTAGGGAAATGCAAAGTAAAAGCATGAAATATCAACACCCACTAGTATGACTAAAATTGGAAAGACATACAAAGTGTTAGGATATAGAACAACTAGAAATCTCATATATAGCTAGTGGGAAAGCAAAAAGATGAAGTCACTTTGGAAAACAGTTCAGCAGTTTAAGTATACACTTACTACATGACCCAGCAATATTACTCCTTGTATTTTCCTATGAGAAATGAAAATATATGTCCACACAAAGACTTGTACATTAATATTTCATAGAAGTTTTATTCATAATAGCCAAAAACCTGAAATCACCATCAACTGGTAAATGAATAAATATATTGTGGTATATCCATACAATGAAATGTTTCTCAGCACTAAAAAGAACAAACTACATAACATTACATAACATATATGAATCTCAAAAGTATTGTTAAGTGAAAGGAGTCAGACGCAAAAGACTGTTTGTATGATCTGTTCCTATAAATCTTTAGAAAATGTAAAACTGTAGTCATTGAAAGCAGATCAGCGGTTGCCTGAGCCTGGGGGTGGGAACAGGGATTGACTGCAAAGGGCACAAGGAAACTTTCTGAGGTATGGAAAATGTTCTGTATATACTGATTACGTTTACACCACTGTATATATCCGTCAAAATTCATGACACTGTTCATTTAAAATTGGTGAGTTTTATACCTCAATAAAGCTGTCAACCAATCAATCAATAACCGTAAGTTAGATCACATCATTCCCACACTCAAAATCCTCTAATAGCTTCCTATCATGCCTATAATGATATCCAAAATCTCTGCCACAGCTTATACTGATGCACATGATCTGGCTCCTACACACCTCTCCAGTCCCCTCCATCCACTTCTCCCTAAACGTTTTCTGTCATACTGTCCTCCTTGGGGATCCTAAAACACACCAAGCATGTCCTGCGTCACAGCATTTGCACATTCCATTCCCTCTGCTGGAGATATTCCTCCCCTTCTCATTGATTCCTCACTTTTCCAGGTCTCTGTTTAACTCTCAGCTTATCCCACCTCCTCCATCACTCTCCTTCTGCTTTATTTTATTCATAGCACCTATCATTGTCTGATATTATTTTATTTACTTACTCATTTTATTTTCCCCATTTGAATTAACTCCTTGAGGGCAGGGATTTCTAAGGTCATATCCCTAGTCAGTAGCACAGTATCTGGCACAAAGTAGGATCTCAGTGAATCCAGGTTATTCAATGAATGAAGCATCCTAAAATCTCTACGCATTGGAATCTATGTAATACAGCCAAAACAGTGCATATAGAAAGACACATAGTCATAAAAACTTATATTATTAAACAAGAATTAAGCTGAATGAATTAAACACTGAATTGAAGAAATTAAAAATAAAATGAAATAATCCTAAGGAAAACAGAAAGAAGGAACTAATAAAATAAAAATAAAACAATAAATTAGAAAATAGACTAGGAATTGAAATAACAAATCCAAGAGCTATTTTTTTGGGGGGAAATAATAATGAAATAGGTAAATCACCAGCTTATTTACTCCTGAATAAAAGGAATAAAATTAGAAATGAAAATCAGGGAAATTAGAATAGAGAGGAATTTTTTTTATTATAAGAAAAAGATTTGCTTTCTATGAGACAAATGTATTTGAAAACAAAATTGCTTTGACTCCCAAACTCCTCACTTTGTTTGACATTTTTTGGGCCCCTTGCTAATCACTGGCTCTCATGTGGCTTCATTCTGCTTTGTGGTCTCTGGGCATGTCTCTGCTATGTGGACCCCTGAGGGAGATCAGCTACCTTTGGTTAGGTGATACACGTTCTAAACATCTCAATTAGTCTCTTGAGTCAGACCATCCATGCTCTGCCAATAACTAACTGTGTGATTTTTGTTGTATCTCCAAATCGTAGTGTCCTTATCTGTAAATGGAATAATAATGCCTACCTCACAGGTGTGGATAAGTGAGGTGATCAGGTAAAGTGCTGTGCACAGAGTGCTCATTAAATGTTAGTTAGAAGTACTGTATGATATCGCTTACATGTGGAATCTAAAAAAGTTAAACCTATAAGGTCAGAGAGTAAAATAGTAGTTACCAGGGACCGGGGATGGAGGGCAGTGGATAAAAGCAATGATGTTTAAGGGTACAAACTTGTAACCAGCAGTAAATAAGTCACAGAGAGCTCACACACAGTATAATGAATACAGACAATAATATTGTATAATAATATTTTATATATAGTTACATCAGTGATCCTATTACATTATATAAACGTATCAAAGTAACATACTGTACACCTTAAACTTATACAATGTTACATGTCGAACTTATTCAATAAAATTTTTTAATTAAAAAAACTAAAATAAAAACGAAAGCCTAAATCTTAGTTGGTATTCAGTTACAGGTGAGTTCTGAGTCTGGTTGGCAAGGGTAGCCTGTGAATTCTGGGGAGGTCTGACCACTGAACCATCTAGGCGAGGTGTTGAGAAGCCTGAATCACCATACTATCCTGGTCCTCTAACTATTCAGCCAGCATTGGCTAGACTGCTACTGCAAACTCATCCTGGGTGTATTTAAGAGACATGGGACTTGGTTCAAGCTAAAGTCCTCATTAGCACTTGGCCTCCACAATTTGCAGAATGCATTTACAAAGATGTTTTCTGGTGCAGGCCACACCACCAGCTGCCTCTCTTGAATGGACAGGAGGAAACCCTCCCAAGCAATGTCTAGAAGGAAGGCTCCTGGCTACCTCAGCACACCAACCCACATGCACCTATTCTGGGCAGACTTGGGCACACACAAACATGGAGGTGGCAGTAAGCATCCCTCAGAGCTGCATGACATTCATCTGTGCTGTGCAGAAACTGGAGAGGATACTCACTAAGGCATTTAGAGATTATTTCCAATCACTTTCAAGGATAAACCAGCAGTATAAATAGCCATGTCCTAAGGCTGACTCACAGATGCCTCTGAGTCCTCCAGGGACTCAGCCAGATGGAAAAGGCAAGGAAAATGCTTTTTCCATCCCAAGGACTTTACTGCCATGAGGTTCCAAGTAGAATTGGGTTGACTGTTCTCTGATAAAGAATACAGAATAAAAGCTTCCAAAGTGACACCAGCTTGAGTGCAGTCACTCGCTCTTAAACTTGAGATGCAAGTTCTCAGGGATGTTGTTCTCATTTTTAAAATAGAAATTTAAACAAGTGAGAAAAGAGAAAACAGTTGCCTCAGCCCAAATCCTTCCCAGAATCCATACCAAGGAGCCCGGGTCTCAGTAAATTAAGAACTGCAGCTTGTCAGTGGCGGAAGGATCCTCAGAAAGCATCTCCTCCATGCCCCTCATTGTATAGCAGAGAGGTTGGGGCCAGAAAAGGGGTCTAGGTATGGTGTACAGCAGGTCAGGAATGAGACCACAGCAAGAAATCAGGTCTCCCCACCCTACTATGATGCTTCTCAACTGTACCGCTCCATAGACGTGTACTGACATAGCTCAAAAACTGCAAATTGTGAACTCAAGTTATCTGAACCACTTGGGAAATGTGGGTATCAGATGTTCTGCTCTTGTCCAGATGTTGTTCAACTTGTTAGAGGAAGGTCTCAGGAGATCTTGTGATAAAGTGCCTTCATCACCCACAAAGCCCATTAACAATTCTCAGGAAATAAAAATAGAATCTAGGTTATAAAGTCCAACTTTTTTTTTCCTTTGTGCTTAGTCTAGTTTCACTTGCTCATAGGGTGCCAAGTGCAGAGGCCTTACACCCTGCCCTTCAGACCAGAGTTACCCATACGAAACGGCTACACCCAACACCTCAGAGATGCTGCACCCAGCACTGTGATCTGGAGCTGAGAGCACAGCTGCACCTGACCCATCAGATCTCCACCTTCTCCTCACTGACAAGAACCCTATAGAGCAGCTCTACCAAGAGCCTTTCAGAGGGAGCATGTGCTCTAGAGTGCGAGTTTGCAACTCTCCATTCTTTGATCAAAGAATAAAGCTTTCCTTTGCTTCTGAACCAAACTCAGTCTTGTTCTATTGACTCAAATGACCCTGGGCAGAAGGACCCTTGTGGGAGCTGATTCGGGAGGGTCAGTAACAAAATTTTTGGCAACCATGAAGGGACAGACCTTGGCCCTTTTGCCTGCACCTATCCACTAGGCTCCAGGCTGGCCCTGGCTCCAGCAGGACGACAGTGGAGGCTTTGGGAGGTTCACATGAGGATGAATGACTCTGTTCTTTGAGTACACTCTGATAGGTTAGAACGGCGGCAGCCTTCAGCCAAATTCAGAGCAACTGTGTCCAGAAACCCAACACCTGGGTGTTGCGTGTGCACAGCATAGCCCCCAGTGTCATCTAGACTTCACCCCCTTGAGGGTATAACACTATGGCATCATTGGGGATTGAAGGCTGAAACTAATGCATGTATGCCCACTGTCTCTGGCTGGCCTTCCCACAGTGCCAGATGCCTGGGGATGGTGCAGACCTGTGGACAAGAGGGAGCCATGACAGTCTCGCCCACTGTCTCGCCAGTAGTGCTGTCCTCTCGTCCCCTTTTCAAGGCAGTAGTGGCCACACCAGGGCTTCTGCCTTCCTTGCTGACCTCCAGGAGTCAATGGTAGCATTCTCTATAGTCACTTTCAGTTTAGAAAAAGAGAGTGGCCAGTCCCGTAAGCCAAGAGGCAAGACTGGGAAAAGGCCCAGGTAATGAGGACCACCTGACAAAATGGAACAAGGATGCTCCATCTGAGCTCAAGAAAAGGTACCAGGATGCCCACATGCAAAAAGTTTCCAAACTAGGTACAGGACCAGTAACTTGACCTCTCCTGATCAGCGCTAGTTTCTCTGAAGTGGGCTGGGGAGCCCTGTGAACCACTTGCATGACCAGGAGCCCCATTATCAGTAAGCCCTGTGAGCTTCGGGCAAGAACAGGAGACACCCACCACCAAACCTCTCCCCTCCTCCCTGCTTGTGAGGTGAACCTTCGATGATTCTTTATCAACTGAGGTTCCACAGGTTCTCCTCCAGGTATCAGCACAGCATTGCAGCTGCCCTTTGATCTGGAAAGCACCCCATGGGAATTCCTCGTTTTTAGCTCTCACCTGGGAGGAAGTTCAAAAACTCCTCCTTTTCCGCTGAAAGGAGGAAAGAGAAGGCCTCTGCCTCAGACGGCTCTGCCACTCCCTAACAGACCAAGTTGGTCAGAAACGAACATAGCCAAGTTGCTCTGACTCACAGGCAATCCCATCTAAACTCTGGTGGGATATTCTGACTGTGGAGGGATTAACTATCTCAAGCACAGGCCATTACAAATTCAAGGGGGACCCACAGTTGTATCAGAGTCCACATAATTTGGGTGCCTCATTTTGGTCTTTTGAGGAATCCATGAATAGTCTGGGGAGGGTTCCAAATTTCCCAGAGAGGAAATCTTATTTGGGGTCAAATTTTGTGGAACGTGCATACCAACAAATCACTCCAAATTCCCGCCTACTCCCCGTAGTTGGAAACGAATCCAAAACAGAACTTCTAAGGTAGGGGGAACCAAATATCCAGCACACCAAAGGATAGTCCGTTAGAGTACATCTTGCAGAACTGGAAGTTTTTCAGGTATCATCCCCTGACCCTCTCCACTGGGAGGCCTTGTTGGGCATTGCCCCTGTTAATGCCAATCCACCTGTAATACCCCCATTCTCCTCATAAAGAAACCCAGTGAGGAGTACTGGATGATACAGGACCTCAGGGAAGTCAATGAAGCCACCAAGGATATACATCCCGTAGTCCCTAATCCCTATACTCTGCTGGCAGCTCTAACATCCATCAGGACCTGGTATTATGTATTGAATTTAAAAGATGCCTTCTTCTGTATTCCATTAGCCCAGAGTCACAAGAAATATTTGCTTTTGAGTGGCAGGACCCAAACACGCAACAAAAACAATACTGCTGGACAGTTTTGCTCCAGGGGTTAAAAAATTCCCCCACCATCTCTGAAGAAACTTTAGCTAAAGACCTAAAAGAGCTACACCTGGAGGAGGGAACCAGCTATTCTGATGGTCAGCTCTGCTAAGGAGGCATCTGACAAAAATACTGTAACCACCCCGAACTACGTAGTTGATAAAGGATATAAGATGTCCAAGAAAATGCCTCAAATATCACAGAGTAGGGTGACCTACCTAGGCTTCATTCTCACAGAAGGTCCAAGAAGCCTACCCCAGGAAAGGAAAGAAGTAATTTGCAGCCTCACCCTCCTAAAAGTAGAAGATGACTTAGGGGTTTCCTGGGGATGGCCAGGTTTTGCCACATCTGCATCCCTAACTATGGTCTAATAGCTAGGCTTCTATATGAAAAGTTGAAAGGAAAGGATGATGACCCTTTTGAATGGAATTCAGAATGTGAAGGGGCCTTCCAAGAATTGAAAAAGCAATTACTTCAGGCCTCTCTGCCCTTGTCCTCCAGATTTAGCTAAACCCTTTGACCTTGACATTCTTGACAGAAGGGAATCACCCTTAAGGTATTAGCTAAAAAACTGGGACACCTTATTAGCTCAAAAACTGGGACTGGTTGCTTACTTCTCTAAACAATTAGATCAAACTGCTAAGGGATGAATCAAACTCCTATAGGCAGTAGCAGCTACTACAACCTTGCTAAAGGAGGCTGAAAAGTTATCAGCCAACCACTATATAGACTCCACACCAGGTTCAGGCTTTAGTAAGTTCTAAGGAAATAGAATGGCTATCCCCCAGAAGTTCAATTCACGTTCAGGATGTGCTTTTAGACAAACCAGTAGCTGCCATAAAAACCTGTCACAGGCTAAATCCTACCACCCTGCTACCCACAGAAATGGGGACCCTGGAGTATGATCATATAGAAACAATGGACACGATCTATTCCAGTCACCCCATCTATTTCTGATCTAGGAAGTGAGCCTCTCCCAAATGCCAGAAAGGAATGGTTCACAGATGGGAGTTTTATGAGAAAGGGAAAAAGGCCGACAGCATATGCAGTAACCTCCCAGACTCAAGTCATAGAAGCAAGAAGCCTACCCCCAGGGACTTCAGCCCAGAAGGCTGAGGTGATAGCCCTCACCTGAGCCTTAGAGCTCAGGACAAGAGAGATCTTAAATGTTTACACTGACTTCTGGTATATGTACGCCATCCTACAACCACACGGGGCTATTTAGGAAAGAGGTATGCTTACAGGGGAGAATAAACACGTGGCTTAAGCATGTTGAAGCTCTTAGAAGCAGTGTAGCTTCCAAAATAGTGGCAATGGGCTTCCCTGGTGGTGCAGTGGTTGAGAGTCCGCCTGCCGATGCAGGGGACACAGGTTCGTGCCCCGGTCTGGGAAGATCCCACATGCCGCGGAGCGGCTGGGCCCGTGAGCCATGGCCGCTGAGCCTGCGCGTCCGGAGCCTGTGCTCCGCAACGGCAAAATAGTGGCAATGATTCATTGTTGGGGTCACCAAAAGGGGGATGCAGAGGTAATGAAGGGAAACCAACAAGGCAGAGGCAACTGCCAAAAGGGCAGCCCTAGAGCCAGTAACTTGGCAACTACAGCTCATATCTAAGAGGCCAAATCCATCCACTTATCCCTCAATTTACACAAAGGAAGAATTAGACAAGCCCCAAAACAGGACTTCAGTAGAGATCTAGGAGGCCATGGGTGGTTAGTTAATGAACATGGGCAATACTTCTTTCCCCAAACTGCAGCTTGTCAAGCCATCAGAGAGGCTCATCAAGGAACTCACTACAGGAGGGAAGCTCTGTATAATTGGTTAGTTGAGGTCATGGTAACTCCGGGCATGAAAAGTACTGTATAATCAGTTGGATAGTTGAGACCTGCCTCATCCGCACAATGAACAACCTCAACACCAGACGTCCCAGAGGCTCCCAGATAAGCCCCATTCAGACCAGAGGGACATATCCTGGGGAAGACTGGCAGCTGGATTTCACTGTCATGCCAAGAGTACTGGGCAATTTCAGTTATCTCTTGGTGCCAGTGGACACATTTTCAGGGTAGGTAGAAGCATTCTCCACTAGAATTGAAACAGTAGCCACAGTGGCTGAAGTATTACTAAAAGAGATAATCCCCAGGTTTGGGCTCCCACGATCCCTACAAAGTGATAATGGCCCAGCATTTGTGCCACAAGTGACAAAAAGGATAACAAGGGCACTGGGTTATCATAAAATGGACCTTGCACTCAGCCTGGAAACCCCAACCGTCAGGCAAAGTAGAGAGATCTAATCAGACCTTAAAACGAAACTTAGTCAAGCTATAAGCTAGGAGATTCAAGAAAACTGGATTAAATTGCTTCTAATTGCCCTGCTCTGCATGCAGCTAGCCCCAAGAGGTAAGTTAAAGTTAAGTGCATTTGAAGTCATGTATGGTAGACCTATTCCCAAGCCCAAGAGAAGGGACACATTAGCCCCCTTGAAATGGAACAACTCAAGTATACCCTCCAGATAGGAGAAACCATGAAAGCCCTCATGGAATATGATGATAAGGTCCTGCCTGCACCCACTGACCTGGCCCTCCACCCCTTCCCCTCCGGAGACTGGTGAACCTAAACACCTGGAAAACTGGCAACACGCAAGATCAACTCACTCCTAAGAGGACCGGACCCCACTCAGTGATCCTAACCACCCATCCTGCCCTGAAGCTACAGGTATCACTCCATGGGGGCATCACACTTAAGTGAGGGGGGCCGTCGAGCCCCAACCTCAGAGAGACAACCTGGGACAACAGACTCCCCCTGACTCCTCATGTGAACCTCTCTCTGACCTGAGGCTTCTCTTCCGAAAAACCACAAAAGTGTGACCAGGGATATTCAGCCACGGCAGTGAGTCTCGACATCAGGTCACACTTGTGCCTACTGGCAAAGACTAAGAAACTTTCATTTGTAGGAAAAATTTAATGCATACCATTATTCTCTTGCTAATATTTGAGCCATGCATTCTAAACTGTCTGGTGTCCTTGGCCTCCAAAGTTTAGAGTTTCTAAAACTCCAAATGGTGGTGGCTCAGGGATGCGAACAGTCCGGGCAGAGGCCTGTGACAATGTAAAGACAGCTGGGAGAAGCTCTGCTCCTCCACCCGCGGTTAAGACGACGCCCCAAATCACCCGGAAGCAGTTATAGACGGACTTGCGCTCCTCGGCACCCCTCAAGAGTGAGAAGCAGGACAAAAGACAGACGAGGTAAATTAACAATTTTCGAGAAATAAAAATAGAATCTGGGTAATAAAGTCTAACCTTTTTTTCCTTTGTGCTTCATCTAATTTCACTTGCTCACAGGATACTGCATGAAGAGGCCTCACACCCGGCACTTCAGACCAGAATTGCCAGGGCGAAAGAGCTGCGCCGGCGCCTCTGCTTGAGACAGAGAGTAGAACCGCTGTGCATGACACTGCAATTCAAGATGGTAGCGGCGTCAGCGGGCCGTGTGCAGAGAGGCTGCGCCCGGCACTGCTAGCTGGAGCAGCACAGCGCGCCTGTTCCGTGAAGCCCCGCCCCGCCCCGCCCCGCCCCGCCCTCCACCCCCACTTAAACCCTTTAAAGCAGCCCTGCTCTCGGCCTGCCAGGTACTCTAGAGGGAGAGCTTGCCCCTCCCCATTCTTTCATCGAAGAACAAAGCTTTCCTTTGCTTCTGAACCAAACTTGGTCTCATTCTGTTGGCTCAGATGACACCAGTCAGGAGGACCCTGTCGAGGACCGACTCAAAAGGGTCAGTAACACTTCTGATGTGAATAGAAACGTGAACTGGGTGAATTTGATGGCCTGTGAATTTCAGGAAGCAGTGTACCTACCTCAGGAGTCAGGCAGTTTCTGGGTTGCCTCCAGCTATCTCTCATTACCTTGCTGCTAGCACCCTGATGCCAGCCACCATTATATCTAGCCTCAAGTCTTACTGTGACACCACCCAACTGGTCCCCTGCTTCCACCCTGGCCCTCCTACAGTTGATTCTTTACACGGTAATCAGAGTGGTCCTTTTCAACATAAATCAGCTGTGTCACTCCTTCACTCAAAATCTTCTTGGAGAAAGCATTCTTTGGTCGTGTATATCCTAGTGGTGGACGTGATCCCTTGCTAGGATATATCCCCTTTTATGTTGATAGTTTGTATATAAAAGTCAGATGTTTTCTGAGCCTGAGCTGGCAGTCCTCCCCTTTACCTTCCTTGCTGCTCATTACCTGATGTCTAACCAGCCCAAGCTGAGACTGTCCTGTGAGTTGAACAGAGGGGTAAAAAACCTGGGCTCCAGCTTTTATGACCATATTTAATAGTGTCGCACTTGGAGCCCATGGCATCTACACAGTTGAAGAGAATGTTTCCAATATCACTAAACCTAGAGATTGTCCTCTTCTGCCTAACAATCCAGGAAAACTTATAAAAGTTCCACTAGCACAGTGCAGAGCATCAAAAAGAGAGACCCAAGTTCAGACCTGGGCTTCAGTCCAGCAGATAAGAGTGAAAGGAAGAGAGAGAAGGACAGAGATGTTCCCACAGTAATAATAAGCAGACATTTTTCAGAAGACGATCTCTAACAAAGAGCAAATACTTGAAATTCTAACATTGCATGGATCTGTGCAGCAGAAAAATCCAGAATAGGAATGGCCACAGCTACCTCTAGAAAGTTTAAGCTGGACATAAATTGAGGAGTTTGGGGCAGAAAAACTGAGAATTATCTGCAGCCAACAACAATTTCGATTACAATGAAGCAATAATTTCAGCCAGTATGGTAGAAGACATTGAACAGGAAGGAGTGCTGAAGAGAATGGAATAAGAGGAAAACAGGTTGATAAGGTCAGGGTGCACATGGTGACAAAACAGAGATATGTTGCTTTACCCACAATTGGCCAAGGGTTCCCTCAATACCATAATGAGAAGGGACTGGTGGTAAAACCTCCACCACCTTGAACTTTAGTAGATCCTCCAGGAGTAATGATCCTTCAACTTCAGAGTTGCTTCACTGGAGATGCTTGATGAAATGCACATTCCTGGGCCTGCCCAGACCAATCAAGTCACATCTACTGGGATCTATTATTGTTAATAAGCAAACCAGGTGTTTCTGAGGCAGCTGGGCTTTGTGTTGGTTGTCAGCAGATCTCACCTTGGAAACCTTTGCTCCTTTGTTTCGGCAGTTTGTTATATAAATAATGTGGCACCATGTACTCACATGTGCTCTTACACAAATAATTGCTTTGGGGAAAGAATCACTGAATAAACTGTTTACAGTGATTACCTTTGGGGAGATGGAATGAGAGCCAAAGGGGGAAATGGCAGAACTTTCCTTCAATTGTTTTTGTTTAGTTTTACTTTTTTCACTTTATATATTACTCATATGGGGACAGTAGCATTTATCTGGACATGGAGCTTAGGTCCATGGTTTTGTTTGTTTTCCTCTTTACACTTTAAAAATGGTAGCAAATTTTAGATTCACTGTTTCTTTATTCAAAATGTATTGAGTGTAGGGCTTCCCTGGTGGTGCAGTTGTTGAGAATCCACCTGCCAATGCAGGGGACACAGGCTCGATCCCTGGTCCAGGAGGATCCCACATGCTGCAGAGCAACTAAGCCCATGAGCCAGAACTAATGAGCCTGCGCTCTAGAGCCCGTGAGCCACAACTACTGAAGCCTGTGCTCCTAGAGCCCATGCTCTGCAACAAGAGAAGCCACTGCAGTGAGAAGCCCGCTCACCACAACGAAGAGTAGTCCCCGCTCACCGCAACTAGAGAAAGCCCGCGCACAGCAACGAAGACCCAACGCAGCCAAAAATAAATAAATAAATAAATAAATATTTTTTTTTAAATGTATTGAGTGCCCACTATATGCCAGGCACTGTTCTAGGTACGTACTTGGGTTACAGTGTTTCCAAGATAAATACACAATTGAGCCTAAACTATCTGCTTTGTAAAATATTTATAATTCAACATTTGCACATAATCAGCTATCAGTGCTTTTATTATCTCAGGTTGAAAGGGTTCCACCAGGTTGGTGAGCTGAGCCCTTAGAAGGCAGTGAGGCCAGCTGACAAATGTAACCATGACCTAGGAAGCAAGGGTGCACATACCAGGTAAGAGACAGCTTTGCCCACCCTGTCTTAAAGAATGGTGTGTGGAAAGGACTCTGCTGCATGTTATTCATACAGCAGAGCAGAGCCTGCAGAATTGGAATTGCAGACTTTTGGCACTGAAACTTATTGAGCAAGATAAAAGTGGGTATAAAAATGAAACTGAGATGGGATATTGAGCAACTAGCTTGAGAGACAAGAGTCTAAATTTTTCTCTCTTTTTTCTCTAGATTGGTCATTGTTCATTTTATTTTCTTTAGAATAGGAGATGACTGGGAAAGTTCCCATTTGCAAGAGGCCCCCTCTTCCTATACCACACCCACCTTCAAAACCGTGTATCGGGCTTCCCTGGTGGCGCAGTGGTTAAGAGTCCACCTGCCGATTCAGGGGACACAGGTTCGTGCCCCGGTCCGGGAAGATCCCACATGCCGCGGAGTGGCCAGCGAGCCTGCGCGTCCAGAGCCTGTGCTCCGCAACGGGAGAGACCACAACAGTGGGAGGCCCACGTACCGCAAAAAACAAAACAAACAAACAAAAAAACAACCATGTATCAACTTCCCCAAAGCAAGTAGATTTTGTAAAAATGTGCATTGCATTAAAAGAAATTACTTACAAAATACTATATGCAGAGTTCTCAGAAATATACATGTTTTAAAACTGAAATATGTAATGAGTTCACTGACTTCCCAGAAATATCATCTTTATTCCATTATCAATGATACCAATAATTATAGCTAGTTGCTGTAAAAAGTGTATATATTTCATCTTATTTGATCCTCACAGTCTTATGAGGTAAATATTGTTATCATCCCCACGTTTTAGAGGAGGAAACTGAAACACAGAGAAATCAAGCAACACTCAGGATACTATCAACCCAAGAGCTTGTCTCCACAATCTGCAGTCTTACCTACTCATTCTCTGTCCCTAAGTTTTTCTGCAGTAATGAACCCAGACCATCCATTAATGTGTGTCCTAGAGCACAAAAGAGGGGTGGACGGATCCACATGAAAAAAAGAGAGGAAAAAACCAACTATCACTGATCCCTGTTCTACCTGGCCAGAGCCAAACAAGCAGATAAACTTCAAGCTAGCCTTTACAAGATAAAGCCACTCAGTGGACAGTTGCTATCATTGGGCTGCATAAGAAGCCTCCAGGTATCAATTTATCTGTAAGTTGAGTTTTACTCTCACCTACTGATGCCCAGATGGACAAGAACATCCATAGACACAAGAGATACCCTTGGTCCTGTATTTATATGGAAGATTCGTATGTGCTTATGGGGAAGTGCTATTTCACAGAATTCAAACAGCTCACAAAAATAAAATTAAAAATGAAAATGATTTCTTAAAAATAAAAGTTACCAGATAAGAACTCATTGAAGAAAAGTCTTCAGGTTAAGAACAAAAATCACATTTGTAGCCTTTCTTCATATGTCTCTCCTTATAATGCCTCCACCAGATATTATGGAGACATCTTATATAAGCCTTTTTCCTAAAAGTATCTCTTGGAGTAAGACATGATATTCAGTTCTTGCACCATGATTCCCGCAGGCAACATGGGGCCAATAACATTTCCTAAAAATCTTCAGTGTCTAGGCTGAATAATAAAGAATACTTTCCTCTCTGCTACTCTGTTCTGATTGGTGAGAATTGGTAAGTCTGGGACTTTGGGCCGGGAGAGGTGGATGTATACGTGTATTGTCTTTAGCAAGCAGGCATAAAGGAGGGTCAACAGCCACAAAGGGAATAGACACAAAGGACCAACAACTGCAGGGCACCAAACACCCTTTCATCTCATCTTATGGTAACTGATGTACGGTCCCCACAGCCCCAGGCTAGGATTCCCCCGCTTCTCCAATGAGGGACAAGACAGGGATTATCATAGTTGAATTTACTTTTAAGAAAGAGCCTTCAACATCTCCAGAAGAGGGACAAAGTGAACCTTACCTAGAGCAGTAGAATGAAAAAAGAAGTGTCAGAAGAGAGGCAGGAGGCATTTTAGAAATTTAGTTAATGGGCTTGTCCACTAAAGGAAGCTGCAGGAGGCCCCTGCGTTCATGGCATCATTCAATCAGTTTGGAAAGCACACGTGTATAACTCTTGACTGTCCAGCAAATATTTCTTTCAGTAAACTCCCTGACACCCAAGTCTCAAACTTGAGGATGAGAGATCTGCTTTTATATCATAGCCCCCTGAGTCCTAAATATCTGTTCTAACCTGATTCATTCAGCCTTGGCCAGTTTCTGTGCCAGATTTCCATAACCCACATAGCACTCACTCTTACTTGATCAGCCAGCTGGTACTTCTTCCAAAGTTTAATTCAAATACAAAAAAGAAAAACTACACCAGGGAGAGCACAGCAGATGAAGATGGCAATTTTATGGAGTTTTATGTCCATTAATTCTGTCAGACATTCAAAAACACATACAGTTGACCCTTGAACAATGTGGGAGTTAGGAGCACCAACCCTCCATGCAGTAGAAAATTTGTATATAACTTAGAGTTGGCCCTCAATATATGTTGTTCTTCCATATCCACTTAACTAACCATGGATTGTGTAATAATGTAGGAAAAAAATCTGTGTATAAGTGGACCAATGCAGTCAAACCCATGTTGTTCAAAGGTCAACTGTATGGGGCACCTGTTAGTGTCCAGATATTTTGCCAGGTGCTGGGCATGCAGTGGTGGATAAGAGAGATGAGGGTCCTCTCTCGCAAAGCTTACATTGAGGGGAGGACAGACATTAAACACATGAACAAACGAGACAATTTAAGAAAGTAATAAATGCACTGAAGACCATCAAACAAGGAGAAGTGAAGAGGAGTGACTAGATGGGAGTGTTCCTGCTTCAGAAAGGAGGGTGGTGCACGGGCTCTGAGAGGAGCACAGGCTCAGCTTGCTTAAATATCAGAAAAAAAGTCAGTGAGCCAGAGCACACATGAGGCCGGCTCAACAGCAGGTTGGAGAGGTGCACAGAGGCCCAATCATGCAGGGCCTTGAAGGCCACGGTGAGGCTCAAGCTCAAATTTTATCCTAAGTGCCGTGGGATTTCATGGGAAGATTTTTAAGGTATGACAGGATATGATCTGTCTTATGTTTCAAAAGACCACTCTGACTGCCATGAGGAGGGGAGATAGTAGTACTGTAAGGATAAAGTGTAGGAGAAGTTACAAGTCCATTTTTTTTTATTCCCCCATGACTCTATAACAGATGAAGATTGCCCTTAAAATGAAATTAATTCATTAGTATTAATACTGATAAGATTTTTAAAACATATACATTCACATACACATTCAAAAACATAACACAACTTTACCTGTAAAGAGAAATCTGTATTTTCTCCAAAGTGCATTTTCTTATGTATTGGTAGATCTGATAAAAGGCATCATTAGCTACCTTTTGCCCTTGGATCTTTCATGAATACTTCACTGGTAATTGGTTAGGTCCCTTCACAAGGGGAAGAGGATTACCCAGCATGACATCCATTGCTGTCAGGAACACACAGAAATTGCTGATATCAAAGAGATAAATGGGGTGAAAATTGTTCTCACCTCTGAAGGGTGGCTGGGCTTTCCCATCTGTGAGGGCGAAGACAGACTTGGAAAAACAATGTGGCCATTATGAGACCCTCAAGAAGTCTATGGCCACTGTGGGGAGGCCAGAGACTTGCAACTTCCAGATATCATTAGTTGTCTTTAATATCAGGGATTGCCACTGTTCTTTACTTCAGGTAAATTGCAATTACAGAGGCCATTAGAATAAATATAATATTATTTCTTCTAAGAATTTAGAGGAACTCCAAACTAGGATAACTAAGGCTTGCCTGGTGTGGGTCCTTTCAAACCCTGCTTGAATGAATAAAGAGCACATTTAATAAGTTCTTTGATTTGATTTTATTATTTCCTCACTCTTTTTCAAACAAGAATTTGAAGTGGCTTCTAGTATTTTGTTTAAATGGAAAAAAAATAGTGTTTTGCAAATCACAGGGTTGGATCATTGTAAGGTGGTTCAGCTGTTTCTCCTTGATTCCTTCCATTTTTTTCATATGCTTGGTCATTCTTCAGAAACAATCTAAAAGCAAAATTCATCATTATTGCGGTATAAGTTGATTCTAATTCTGAACTTTTTGAGTCCAAATTAATGAGGCAAGGCATTACTTACATTGGTATGGTTACTTATAAGTCCCATAGATTAGAGGTTTAGAATTGCTGGGAATGTTTACTAAACATTAACTAAGTATAATGAGGCTGGCACATAATTCGGAAAGAAAGACCTGCCCAAATAAGTAAAGGCCCAATCCCCCAGTGAGGAGGACGGCCATGCTCAGAAAGAGAAATGCCCTGAGACTCTACAGCATTCTTGGATACCTTTTTTCCTCTTGGAGGTGAGAGGAAACTTGGAGATAAGAAAATCCAGCCTCCTCATCTCAGGAATGGAGAAACAGAAATCAAGATAGCAGAAGGCCCTTGCCAAGGGTCACACAGGCTTAGGGATAAAATAGGCCAAGAATCTCCTGACTCCTGATGATTTCATTATGCTGCCTTTTCTTCATCATTTCTCAGATTTCACACCCCAGGTCCATTTAGAGCTGGCTCATCTTAGGGAAGATTGGACCCTCTGAGGATCCTATGAACAGAGGTGACAAGAGACAATTATAGCCCTAAAGCATGCAGGAGACCCAACCAAAGAGCCAGAGATAATAGGAAGTTTCTTACTCTAGTACAGGGCTCCCCAAGCCCCACAGATACACACAGAACCCTTGAGTTATCACAACTCACCATTACCATTCGTGAAGGGTCCCCGTGAGTGCAATACTGGCCTGAACACTTTTCATATATGACCTAACTTCAAACTTCACAGAAATCCTACAAGATCAGACAGATTAAGAGGTGGGCTCCAGAGACAGGCAAGCTGCATTTGAATCCCATCTGCCCTACTTAATAGTTCTTTCCTCTCCATATCTCAGTTTCCTCTCCGTAAAATGGGAATACTAACGTTACTATTTCCATAAAGCTGTCATGACAAGTAAATGAGTGAGTTCATGTCAAGTACTTAGCAAAGTGTCTGACACATGGTCAGTGCTTGGTCAGCACTGCGATTATTATTGTCTGTTTTACAGATGAGGAAATTGAGGCTAACAGATAGTAACAAGTTGAAAATTGCACGGTAAGTGGAAGAGATGGCATCTGAGCTCCAGACTGTATAACTTCAAAGCCTGTGTTATTAATCACATTTCTAGACCACTTCCTTCTGGGGAGACTCAGATGTAATTTGTGCTCTGGGTCCCATAAGTTGTCAATCCACAGCACACCAGTTCTCTGCAACCAGCAGGGAGCAGATCCCAAGACAACATAGCTGCCTCCTCATCTGGCCCAGCCCACCTTTTCAGCCTCTTTCCAGCCCCTCCTTCCCTCACCATTTATGAGTCCTTGATCTAGCTTCATTGAGATCACCTACCTTGGATCAGCAGGTAGGGACACTCCATACAGGTTGACTCAATTGAATTAAACAATCAGCCAGTTCATTCCTTCATCCATAAAACAGCCATTGAGGACTATAGGAAAGATCATGATTTCACTGGGACTCGTGTTCCTATAAATAATTAGAATAGACATACAGTTGTTATTAAAGAATCCCCTGGGGCTGCCCTGGTGGCTCAGTGGTTGAGAGTCCTCCTGTGATGCAGGGGACACGGGTTCGTGCCCCGGTCCGGGAAGGTCCCACATGCCGCAGAGCGGCTGGGCCTGTGAGCCATGCCCTCTGGGCCTGCGCGTCCGGAGCCTGTGCTCCACTACGGGAGAGGCCACAACAGTGAGAGGCCCGTGTACCGCAAAAAAAAAAAAAAAAAGAATCCCCTGCATCTGTGGTTTTCAAACTTTAGTGGGCATTGGAATCACCTAGAGGGGTTATTAAACCATTGCTGGGCCCCACCCCTAGATCCTCCGCCATGATAGGTCTGGAGTGGGGCTTGATGATTTGGATTTCCAACAAGCTCCCAGGTGATGTTCATGCTGCTGAAATAAAAGATCACCATTAGAACACCACCACCACCATGGTAATAATTGCTGCAGGCAAAGATCACTGAGAAATGCTAATATTAGTGAGCAAAGCATTAACGAAAAATAAGCTATTTGTACAGTCTCAAAGTGTCTCCTACAAGTATTTATTTATTACTGGGGTAGTTTTAATGTTTGTTCACAAATTGTTTGATATTTCTCTCTCTGGGAGGTGGGGTTTAATTCCCCTCCCCCTGAGCATGGGCTGGATTTAGTGACTCATTTGTAACAAAAAGAGTATAGAGCAGGGACTATAGTAACTTCATACTGTGGAAACCTGGCAGACACCACCCTCACCAAGTGGCCAAAACTAAACCAGAAATAAATCACATTGATAACATGTACCTTCTGATGTGATGTGATAAGGGTACTTCATCTTTGTGATATTCTTCCCCCAAATCCATAGCCTCAGTCTAATCAAGAGAAAACATCAGGCCAACACAAATTGAGAAACATTCTACAAAATAACTGGCCAACTTTGCAAAGGTTTTTACATCAAAGACAAAGAAAGACCAAGTAAATGTCACAGATTAAACTAGGAGATGTAGTAACTAAATATAATATGGTATTCCAAATTGGATCTTGGAACAGAAAAAGGACATTAATAAATTAAAAAAAAAAAAAACTGGTAAAATCCAAATAAAGCCTGTAGTGTAGTTAATACTACATCCATTTCTCAGTTTAGATAAATGTACCACAGTTATGTAAGATGTTGACATTAGGGCAGGACTGGCTACATAATTTGGTGGGCCCAGTGTAAAATGACAATGTGAGGCTACTTGTACAAAATTTAAAAGTTTTCAAGACAGCAACAGAGAATAAAACCAAGCATGGGTCCTTCTGAGCATGGGGCTCAGTGAGACCACACAGGTCGTACACCATGCAGCCTGCCTTGCATTTGGGGAGGAAGCAAGGTGAAGCATATGGTCAGGACTTCAGCTGAGCTGGGAGAGAGCACTGAGCTGTCAGGTGTCTGAGTAGCTGATGAAAGCAACAAGCCAAAAATGAAAAAGTTAAACCTTTACTCACTTACTCTGATGATATAAGAGGAGAAAACGACGACTCCCCCTGGAACCATGCATAGCTTGAAGGTCAGGTGAATCAGCGAGGATGGTGGGGTTCATCTCACTGTTGAGGGAGTCCCAAGAACAAAAGACCCCAGTAGTTTTGTAGACTCTGGAGCAGTGGGAGGTGAGGAAAGTTAGGAGTAAAAAAGAACTGGGGGAGGGTGGGTACGGAGTCAGAGTGGGGCAAATGTCTTCAAGTTTTCCTCTCCTCCCCCTAATAAACAGCATTTAGCAGAGGTATCTGAAAAACAAAACCTCAGCCAAAGCCTCAGATAAAAAGAAACAGTGGTGCCTGGGCTAGGAATGTAAGTATGAGAAAGATCGCGACCGGTGGGAGGGGGGCCTGAGACCCTGACTGCAGCTCCCTTCAGAGACTGCAGTGCATTGTCGGGCATGAAGTCTGGTGGAAGCAGCACTTCCTCATGAGGCCTGCCACGTAACACATTTGTAATTAGCTATGGGTGGGCCTGAAACATGACACATAGGTTTTAACCAGGTGCTGGACTCCTCATTCTTTGCACTATTTTTGCAAGACTTCTATAAATCTATAATTACTTCAAAATAAAAAGTTTTGTTTTTGTTTAAAAGGCCTCTCTCACCATTCTCTCATTCTTTCATCTGCCAGACCTACAAGCCATGTTGTTTGTAATTGGGCCTCATAAACTAGTCTCTGAAAACTAGTTTCTTTGTTCCTCTTTCCACCAGTCTTAAACATGAATCACTGAGGCTGGACCAGAAACCTCAGAAGACTTGAGCAAGGTCTACTCTGCCCCTTCTCCTCACGGCACAAGTAGGCTTCTTTCCCAAATGCAAATAATCAACTTGTGTGAATAGATGTCTGTGAGCCAGCTGCCCTATCATTTCATCAGACATACCTGGACCTGGATGGGTTGAGCTCTACCTACAATTCCCCCACGAGGTGTTCACTAAGTTGGCTGCACTTGCTTCTCTCCACTCAAATTATTTTCTCCATCTCTGACATCTCCCCTAATTTCCCCCAAGTACCTCAATGCTCAATGTAAGGAATTCACTAGTGCTTCAAGTTCAATATGTCCAGAAAGGTATTTAACCCATCACTACCCAGGCCAAAAATAAAAAAAGCAAAAACCTACTTTCCTCCTAACATCTGATTTTTAATGACAATTTCATGTTTCCAGTCACCCAGGGCTTAGAACCCCTTAGCTGTACTTTGACCTTGCCCTCTTTCCTCAATCAGTTATTTAGTCATTTCCATTACATCAATATCTCTCATCTGCTGAAGGCCCACCTATGCCAAAGTTTTTGATATCTCTTTCCTGGCCTATTACAATAGCTTCATTACTCATTCTATTATCAAAGCTTTATGCTATACATTTTGCAGGCATGCCCTTTCTTTCTTCTGAGCCTTTGAACAGACTGTTACTATACCTGTCACACTCTTCCCGTCCTCCAGCCCTTAAGCTAGGTAGTTCTCATTCATCATATATATACTTGTTGAACCATCACTTTCTTCCCTGCTCCTTCCCAGGCCTGGGTTAGATGACACTCTCAGCCCCTGGGTTTGCTCTAACATGCTATACTGTAGCTACCTGGTTTGTTTGTCCCTTGCTTTAGGCTTGAAACTCTATGACCATGACCTGATTATAGCCTTAGCAGCCAGCATGAAGTGTGCTACATAGTCTTAGTTAAAACTTATTGACTGAAGTAATGAATGAAGACATGAATAATGGAATGAATGCTGGGCACCATCCCAGGATTTGGGGTTATAAAGAAGAATAAAACTTAGTTCTTGTTTTCAAAGATCTCACACTCAAGTGGGAGACAAAAGTACAGCATGCAAGTTTAATGACAGCACTTATTGAGTGCTTGTTATATGCTGGGGACTAAACAATTTGCATGTATGAACTCATTTGATCATCATCATAACTTTATAAGCAAGGTACAGTATTATCCCCATTTTACATGGGGAAACAAATGAAAAGTTTAATTGCCTGAGGTTATATAGCTAAAAAGTGGCAGACTGGGAATTTATTATAGCCGAAAGTCAGAAATAACCCAAATGTCCAACAACAGAAACGTATATGAACAAACTGTGGTCATTCATTCAACAGAATTCTACTCAGCAACTAAAAGCCATAAAGTACTGATACAACAACATGGGTAAATCTCAAAAACCTCATGCTGGGATTTCCCTGGTGGTCCAGTGGTCTGCCTTCCAAAGCAGGGGACACGGGTTTGATCCCTGGTCAGGGAAATAAGATTCCACGTGCCGCGGGGCAATTAAGCCTGCGTGCCACAACTACTGAGCTCATGCACCTCAACTGAAGAGCCTATGTGCCGCAAACTGCAGAGCCCACGTGCTCTAAAGGCTGCGCCACAACTAGAGAGAAGCCCACTCGCTGCAATGAAAGATCCCTCATGCCTCAGTGAAGATCCCGCACGCTGCAACTAAGACCTGAGGCAGCCATATAAATAAATAAATAAATAAATTATTTTTTTTTAAATAACACCTCATGCTGAGCAAAAGAAGCCAGACACAAAAAAGTACATGCAATACGATTCCGTTTATATAAAACTTCGGAAAAAAGAACATAAATCTATGGTGTAAGAACACATCAGTATTTGCCTAGGGCTAGGGAAAAAGGTAGATACTGACTAGGAAGGGATTCAAGGGAATGTGAGGGTGTTGGTAATGTTCAGTATATAGACTGTGGTAGTAGTTACACAGGTGTATATATTTGTCAAAAATCACCACACTCTACCCTTAAAATTAGTGAATTTTACTGATGTAAATTATATCTACATAGAGTTTATTTAACATTTTTTTAAAAAGTGAAATTAGGGGCTTCCCTGGTGGTGCAGTGGTTGAGAGTCCGCCTGCCGATGCAGGGGACACAGGTTCGTGCCCCGGTCCGCAAAGATCCCACACACCGCAGAGCAGCTGGGCCCGTGAGCCATGGCCGCTGAGCCTGCGCATCCGGAGCCTGTGCTCCGCAACGGGAGAGGCCACAACAGTGAGAGGCCCGCGTACCGCAAAAAAAAAAAAAAAAAAAAAAGTGAAATTAAAAACTCAGTCTAACTTCAGAGTCCTTGTTTTTAACCACTATGCCACCTAACAAATGTGACATACATACATTCGTAGAGATTGTATCAGGTGTTATGAAATATAAAACTTTGGCTTCTGCCAAAATAGTTGACTATTTTCCCCTCCTTCCACCAAAATTAATGCTGAAAAAAATGTAGAAGCAAGAGGAAAATATAGGTTCCAGGAATTAACAACAATAATAATGACAAAATGTGAGCCCTCCGGAACAGGTCCTGGAACTGTTGTGTGTCAGGAGGTGAGTAGCTGCAGCTGGAAGCTGACAATACCCAAAGACGGTGCCCCCCAATGTGTGGGAGGAAAGCTCTGAAGTTTTGCTCTCACCTCCCTGCTGCACTGCCTTGGACAAACCATCACCTGCTCCTTCATAATCCAGCCAAGCCCAGACCCAACAGGACAGGAGGAAAGTCCTTGGGGGGTGGTGGGGGGAAGAGCTGATGAATTAAAACAACAATGAGATCCTACCACACATCTATTAGAAAGGCCAAAATCCAGAACACTGACAAAACCAAATTCTGTTGAGGATGTGGAGCAACAGCAACTCTCATTCGCTCCTTGTAGGAATGCCAAAGGGTACAGCCAATCTGGAAGACAGTTTGGTAACTTCTTAACAAACTAAACATACTCTAACCATGTGATCCAGCAGTCTTGCTCCTTGGTATTTAACCAACATGTCCACACAAAAACCTGCACAAACGTTTATAGCAGTTTTATTCATAACTGCCAAACCTTGGAAACAAGCAAGATACCTTCATTAGGTGAATGAATAAATACACTGTGGTACATCCTGATGATGCACTCTCATCCAGCACTACAATGTCATTCAGCACAGAACTTTAAATACATATTACTAAGTGAAAGAAGCCAATCGGAAAAAGCTACATACTGTGTGATTCCAACCATATGACATTCTGGAAAAGGCAAAACTATGGACACAATAAAAGGATCAATGGTTGCCAAGGGTGGATGGGAAGGTGAGAAGAATAAATAGTCAGAGCACAGAGTATTTTTAAGGCATTGAGGATATTCTGTATGGTATTATAATGATGGATGTATGTCATTATAGAGTTGCCTAAAACCCATAAAATGTACAACACCAAGAGTGAACCCTAAGGTGAACTATGGATTTGGGGTCATTATGATGTGTCAGTGTAGGTTCATCCTTGGTAACAAATGTACTACTCTGGTGAGTGATGCTGATACTGAGGGGAGCTGTACAGATGTAGGAGCAGGAGGTATATGGTAAATCTCTGTATCTTCCTCTCAATTTTGTTGGGAACCTAAAACTGCTCTAAAAAAAAATAGTCTTTAAAAAAAAGTTCATGAAAATGGGTTGGGTCTGCTCTGCTGCCCTTAGGCTTTTATACCTCCATCCCATCCTCTCCCAAACCCGATCTGACACAACCTGAAGAAGCCACCCTCTCCCCATGCCAATTCACCTTGCAGGTTTAAAGTGGAACTCCAACTAGGGGACCTGGGGAACCTTGGACTTTCTGCCCTCGAACTCATCTGTTCCCCTCTCCTTAAACCCACGGAGACCGACACCTGAACTTGACCTCTTTCTGCAATATGCATTACCAAAGTGATTGATTGATAGCCTGGGGGAAACATAACTTCATAAACCAAAATAACTAGATTTGAGGATATAATTACTATGAAGAAAGGCAACATACAGAACAATACCTGAAGCAGAATTACGGAAACAAATCTTCCAAAAATGTAAAATAAGTGTGAAGATATGAGGAGAAAATATTATCCATAGGAAGCAAGAACAAGAAATCAATAAGATCCCAAGTAGAAATGTTAAGTATAAATACTATAACTAGCTAAAGTAAATAACATAGTCAATGGGATAAATGGCAAGATGAATTTGAAGAAAAATGAAGTAGTGAATTAGAAGATCAGACTGAGGAAACGATAGACAAAATATAAAAGAAAAGCTAGAAGATGCTTTTGGATGTGCAAAGATAGACTAGATATTAAAGATAGAATAGAATAAGGGGAGTATAGGAGTCCCAGAGAGATGAGCAGAAAAGTGCTGTGAAACCCACAGAAAGCTTAAGACAGAGAAGATTTTTTTTTTTTTTTTGTGGTACGCGGGCTTCTCACTGTTGTGGCCTCTCCCGTTGCGGAGCACAGGCTCCGGACGCGCAGGCTCAGCGGCCATGGCTCACGGGCCCAGCTGCTCCACGGCATGTGGGATCTTCCCGGACCGGGGCACGAACCCGTAACCCCTGCATCAGCAGGCGGACTCTCAACCACTGCGCCACCAGGGAAGCCCAAAACAGAGACGTTTTGAGCTGAGACAAAAAGAAGAGTAGGAGCTTGCCAGGTGAACATGCAAAGGAAAAATATTTCAGACAGAGGAAAACATTACGTGCAAATGCATGGAGGAATGAATAAAAATGATCACCATGACCAGGGACTAGCAGGTAGTCTGGTGTGTCTGGAGCAAAGGCTATTTGAAGGAGGGTAATGAAGGCTAACGTTGGAAGGCAAGCAAGAGTCAGATCGGGAAGGGTCTTGGGAGATCTATAGTATAATTATACCCCATCTTAAATATGAAGAAACTAACTTCAGCTCAGACAGCTGAGTGAGTTGCCCCAGGTCAGGCTTCCAACTGCTGGGCTCAGACACTTCACTGTCTCACACATCCTCCCACTTGATGGTGGCTCTGAGGTTGCTGAGTTTGGATGTCTCAGTGTTTGGCAAAGTCAGTTAAAAATTTTAAAAAGTAACTGAAGTTGGGAAGTAGGGGAGCTGTACGTCCAGGATATCAGGTGGGTTGTTCTGAAGTTTCAGAGTGTCCAGTTGACAATTAGAAGTTTAGGTTTAGAGGACCTTCAAGATGGTGGAGGAGTAAGACGTGGAGATCACCTTCCTTCCCACAAATACAACAGAAATACATCTACACGTGGAACAACTCCTGCAGAACACCTACTGAACGCTGGCAGAAGACCTCAGACTTCCCAAAAGGCAAGAAACTCCCCACGCACCTGGGTAGGGCAAAAGAAAAAAGAAAAAACAGAGACAAAAGAATAGGGACGGGACCTGCACCAGTGGGAGGGAGCTGTGAAGGAGGAAACGTTTCCACACACTAGAAGCCCCTTCATGGGCGGAGACTGCGGGTGGTGGAAGGGGGAGCTTTGGAGCCACGGAGGAGAGCGCAGCAACAGGGGTGCACAGGGCAAAGCGCAGAGATTCCTGCACGGAGGATCGCTGCTGACCAGTAGTCACCAAGCCCGAGAGGCTTGTCTGTTCAGCCACCGGGACGGGCGGGGGCTGGGAGCTGAGGCTCGGGCTTCGATCAGATCCCAGGGAGAAAACTGGGGTTGGCGGCATGAACACAGCCTGAAGGGGTCTAGTGTGCCACAGCTAGCCGGGTGGGATTCCGGGAAAAGGTCTGGACCGACTTAAGAGGCAAGAGACCGTTGTTTTGGGGTGCACAAGGAGAGGGGATTCAGAGCACCGCCTAACCGAGCTCCAGAGACCGGCGCGAGCCGCGGCTTTCAGCGTGGACCCCAGAGACGGGCATGAGACGCTAAGGCTGCTGCTGCCACCACCAAGACGCCTGTGTGCAAGCACAGGTCACTATCCACACCACCCCTCCTGGGAGCCTCTGCAGCCTGCCACTGCCAGGGTCCCGGGATCCAGGGACAACTTCCCCAGGAGAACACACGGCATGCCTCAGGCTGGTGCAATGTCACGCTGGCCTCTGCCACTGCAGGCTCGCCCCACACTCCGTGACCCTCCCTGCCCCCAGCCTGAGTGAGCCAGAGCCCCCTAATCAGCTGCTCCTTTAACCCCGTCCTGTCTGAGTGAAGCACAGATGACCTCAGGCGACCTACACGCAGAGGCAGGGCCAAATCCAAAGCTGAACCCCAGGGGCTGTGCAAACAAAGAAGAGAAAGGGAAATTTCTCCCAGCAGCCACCAGAGCAGCGGATTAAATCTCCACAATCATCTTGATGTACCGTGCATCTGTGGAATACCTGAATAGACAACAAATCATCTCAAAATTGAGGCAGTGGACTTGGGGATCAACTGTAGACTTGGGGTTTGCAGTATGTGACTGACTAGTTTCTGATTTATACATTTATCTTAGTTTAGTCTTTAGTACTTGTAATCATTGGTGGATTTGTTTATTGTTTTTGTTGCTCTCTTCTCTTTTTTTATTGCTTTCTTTTTATTTCTTTATTTTAATAATTTTTTAAAATTTTAATAACTTTATTTTATTTTCTTCTTTCTTTCTTTTTTTTCTCATTTTTCTTCTGAGCCATGTGGCTGACAGGGTCTTGGTGCTCTGGCTGGGTGTCGGGCCTGAGCCTCTGAGGTGGGAGAGCCGAGTTCTGGACATTGGACCACCAGAGACCTCCCAGCCCAACGTAATATCAATTGGTGAGAGCTCGCCAGAGATCTCCATCTCAGCGCTAAGACCCAGCTCCACTCAATGACCAGCAAGCTTCAATGCTGGATACCCCATGCCAAACAACTAGCAAGACAGGAACACAACCCCACCCATCAGCAGAGAAACTGCCTAAAATCATAGTAAGGTCACAGACACCCCCAAACACACCACTGGACACGGTTCTGCCCACCAGAAAGACAAGATCCAGCCTCATCCAACAGAACACAGGCACCAGTCCACTCCACAAGGAAGCCTACACAACCTACTGAACCAAACTTACCCACGGGGGGCAGACACCAAGAACAACGGGAACTATGAACCTGCAGCCTGTGAAATGGAGACCCCAAACACAGTAAGTTAAACAAAATGAGAAGACAGAGAAATACACAGCAGATGAAGGAGTAAGGTAAAAACCCACCAGACCAAACAAATGAAGAGGAAATGGGCAGTCTACCTGAAAAAGAATTCAGAGTAATGAGAGTAAAGATATCCAAAATCTTGGAAATAGAATGGAGAAAATACCACAAATGTTTAACAAGAATGTAGAAGAACTAAAGAGCAAACAAACAATGATGAACAACACAATAAATGAAATTTAAAATTCTCTAGAAGGAATCAATAGCAGAATAACTGAGGCAGAAGAACGGACAAGTGACCTGGAAGATAAAATAGTGGAACTAAATACTGTAGAGCAGAATAAAGAAAAATGAATGAAAAGAATTGAGGACAGTCTCAGAGACCTCTGGGACAACATTAAATGCACCAACATTCAAATTTTATAGGGGTCCCAGTAGAAGAAGAGAGAAAGAAAGGGTCTGAGAAAATATTTGAAGAGATTATAGTTGAAAACTTTCCTAATATGGGAAATAGTCAATCAAGTCCAGGAAGTGCAGAGACTCCCATACAGGATAAATCCAAGGAGAAACACGCCAAGACACATAATAATCAAACTATCAACAATTAAATTCAAAGAAAAAAATATTAAAAGCTGCAAGGGAAAAACAAAAAATAACATACAAGGGAATCCCCATAAGGTTAACAACTGATCTTTCAGCAGAAACTCTGCAAGACAGAAGGGAGTGGCAGGACATATTTAAAGTGATGAAAGGGAATAACCTACAACCAAGATTACTCTACCCGGCAATGATCTCATTCAGATTTGATAGAGAAATTAAAACCTTTACAGACAAGCAAAATCTAAGAGAATTCGGCACCACCAAATCAGCTTAACAACAAATGCTAAAGGAACTTCTCTAGGCAGGACACACAAGATGAGGAAAAGACCTACAATAAGAAACCCAAAACAATTAAGAAAATGGTAATAGGAACATACATATCAATAACTACCTTAAATGTAAATGGATTAATGTTCCAACCAAAAGACATAAACTGGATGAATGGATACAAAACCAAGTTCCATATATATGCTGTCTACAAGAGACCCACTTCACACCTAGGGACACATACAGACTGAAAGTGAGGGGATGGAAAAAGATATTCAATGCAAATGGAAATCAAAAGAAAGCTGCAGTAGCAATTCTCATATCAGACAAAATAGACTTTACAATAAATACTATTACAAGAGACAAAGAAGGACACTACATAATGATCAAGGGATCAATCCAAGAAGATATAACAATTGTAAATATTTATGCACCTAACATAGGAGCACCTCAATACATAAGCCAAATGCTAACAGCCATAAAAGGGGAAATTGACAGTAACACAATCATAGTAGGAGACTTTAACACCCCACTTTCACCAATGGTCAGATCATACAAAATGAAAATAAATAAGGAAACATAAGCTTTAAATGACACATTAAACAAGATGTACTTAATTGATATTTATAGGACATTCCATCCAAAAACAACAGAATACACTTTCTTCCCAACGGCTCATGGAACATTCTCCAGGATAGCTCATATTTTGCATCACAAATCAAGTCTTGCTAAATTTAAGAAAATTAAAATCATATCAAGTATCTTTTCTGACCACAATGCTATGAGACTAGATATCAATTACAGGAAAAAAAAACTGTAAAAAATACAAACACATGGAGGCTAAACAATACACTACTAAATAACCAAGATTTTACTAAGAAATCAAAGAGGAAATCAAAAAATACCTAGAAGCAAATGACAATGAAAACACGATGACACGGGCTTCCCTGGTGGCGCAGTGGTTGGGAGTCCGCCCGCTAATGCAGGGGACGTGGGTTCATGCCCTGGTCCAGGAGGATCCCGTGTGTTGCAGAAAGCCTGGGCCCATGGTCCATGGCTGCTGAGCCTGCACGTCTGGAGCCTGTGCTCCGCAATAGGAGAGGCCACGGCAGGGAGAGGCCCGCATACCGCAAAAAAAAAAAAACAAAAAAAAAACACGACAGCACAAAACCTATGAGATGCACCAAAAGCAGTTCTAAGAGGGAAGTTTATAGCAATGCAATCCTACCTCAAAAACAAGAAAAATCTCAAATAAACAACCTAACCTTACACCTAAAGCAATTAGAGAAAGAAGAAGAACAACAAAAAACCACTGAAGTTCACAGAAGGAAAGAAATCATAAAGATCAGATCAGAAATAAAGGAAAAAGAAATGAAGGAAACAATAGCAAAGATCAGTAAAACTAAAAGCTAGTTCTTTGAGAAGATAAACCAAATTTATAAACCACTGGCCAGACTAATCAAGAAAAAAAGGAAGAAGACTCAAAACAGCAGAATTAGAAATGAAATAGGAGAGGTAACAACTGACACTGCAGAAATACAAAGGATCCAGGGAGATTACTACAAGCAACTGTATGCCAATAAAATGGACAACATGGAAGAAATGGACAAATTCTTAGAAAAGCACAACCTTCCAAGACTGAACCAGGAAGAAATAGAAAATATAAACAGACCAATCACAAACACTGAAATTGAAACCGTGTTTAAAAATCTTCCAACAAACAAAAGCCCAGGACCAGAGGGCTTCACAGGTGAATTCTATCAAATATTTAGAGAAGAGCTAACACCTATCCTTCTCAAATTCTTCCAAAATATAGGAGAGAGAGGAACACTCCCAAACTCATTCTATGAGGCCACCATCACCCTAATACGAAAACCAGGCAAAGATGTCACAAAAGAAGAAAAGTACAGGCCAATATCGCTGATGAACATAGATATTCATCAGTGCAATAATTCATCAGTTCATCAGATGAAAAAAATCCTCAACAGAATACTAGCAAACAGAATCCAGCAGCATATTAAAAGGATCATACACCATGATCAAGTGGGGTTTATCCCAGGAATGCAAAGATTCTTCAATATATGCAAATCAATGTGATACACTATATTAACAAACTGAAGTATAAAAACCATATGATCAACAAAGTGCATAAGCAATTATACTCCAATAAAGATGTTAAAAAAACAACAACCATATGATCATCTCAATAGATGCAGAAAAAGCTTTTGACAAAATTCAACACCATTTGTGATAAAAACCCTCCAGAAAGTAGGCAAAGAGGGAACTTACCTCAACATAATAAAAGCCATATATGGCTAACCCACAGCCAGCATCATTCTCAATCGTGAAAACTGAAACCATTCCCTCCAAGATCAGGAACAAGAGAAGGTTTCTCACTCTCACTGCTATTATTCAACATAGTTTTGGAAGTTTTAGCCACAGCAGTCAGAGACCAAAAAGAAATAAAAGGAATCCAAATCGGAAAAGGAGTAAAACTGTCACTGTTTGCAGATTATATGATACTATACATAGAGAATCCTAAAGATGCTACCAGAAAACTTCTAGAGCTAATCAATGAATTTGGTAAAGTAGCAGGATAAAAAATTAATGCAGAGAAATATCTTGCATTCCTATACACTAATGATGAAAAATCTGAAAGAGAAATTAAGGAAACACTCCCATTTACCATTGCAATGAAAAGAATAAAATACCTAGGAATAAACCTACCTAAGGAGGTAAAAGACCTGTATGCAGAGAACTATGAGACACTGATGAAAGAAATTAAAGATGATACAAACAGATGGAGAGATATACCATGTTCTTGGATTGGAAGAATCAACATTGTGAAAATGACTATACTACCCAAAGCAATCTACAGATTCAGTGTAATCCCTGTCAAACGACCAATGGCATTTTTCACAGAACTAGAATAAAAAATTTCACAATTTATATGGAAACACAAAGGACCCCAAATAGTCAAAGCAATCTTGAGAAAAAAAAATGGAGCTGGAGAAATCAGGCTCCCTGACTTCAGACTATACTACAAAGCTACAGTAATCAAGACAGTATGGTACTGGCACAAAAACAGAAATATAGATCAATGGAACAGGATAGAAAGCTCAGTGATAAACCCACAAACCTATGGTCAACTAATCTATGACAAAGGAGGCAAGGATATACAATGGATAAAAGACAGTCTCTTCAATAAGTGGTGCTGGGAAAACTGGACAGCTACATGAAAAAGAATGAAATTAGAACACTCCCTAACACCATACACATAAATAAACTCAAAATGGGTTAAAAACCTAAATGTAAGGCCAGACACTGTAAAACTCTTAGAGGAAAACAGTAAGAGCACTCTATGACATGAATCACAGCTAGATCCTTTTTGACCCACCTCCTAGAGAAATGGAAATAAAAACAAAAATGGCACCTAATGAAACTTGAAAGCTTTTGCACAGCAAAGGAAGCCATAAAGAAGACAAAAAGACAATCCTCAGAATGGGAGAAAATATTTTCAAATGAAGTAACTGACAAGGGATTAATTTCCAAAATATACAAACAGCTCACGCAGCTCAATATAAAAAAAAACCAAACAACCCAATCCAAAAATGGGCAGAACATCTGAATAGACATTTCTACAAAGAAGATATACACATTGCCAAGAAACACATGAAAGGATGATCAACATCACTAATCATTAGGGAAATGAAAATCAAAACTACAATGAGATATCACCTCACACCAGTCAGAATGGCCATCATCAAAATATCTACAAACAATAAATTCTGGAGAGGGTGTGGAGAAAAGGAAACCCTCTTGCATTGTTGGTGGGAATGTAAATTGATACAGCCACTATGGAGAACAGTATGGAGGTTCCTTAAAAAACTAAAAATAGAACTACCATGTGACCCAGCAATCCCACTACTGGGTGTATACTCTGAGAAAACCATAATTCAAAAAGAGTCATGTACCACAGTGTTCATTGCAGCACTATTTACAATAGCCAGGACATGGAAGCAACCTAAATGTCCATCAACAGATGAATGGTTAAAGAAGATGTGGCACATACATACAATGGAATATTACTCAGCCATAAAAAGAAACAAAATTGAGTTACTTTTAGTGAGGTGGATGGACATAGAGTCTGTCATACAGAGTGAAGTAAGTCAGAAAGAGAAAAACAAATACTATATGCTAACACATATGTATGGAATCTAAAAAAAGGGGGGGGGGTTCTGAATAACCTATTGGCAGGACAGGAATAAAGACACAGACGTAGAGAATGGACTTGACGACACAGGGAGGGTGAAGGGTAATCTGGGACGAAGTGAGAGAGTAGCATTGACATATATACACTACCAAATGTAAAAAGATAGCCAGTGGGAAGCAGCTGCATAGCACAGGGAGATCAGCTCAGTGCTTTGTGTCCAACTAGAGAGGTGGGATAGGGAGGGTGGGAGCGGGGGAGACAGCAGAGGGAGAGGATATGGGGATATATGTATACGTATCGCTGATTCACTTTGTTATATAAGAGAAACGAACACAGCAATGTAAAGCAATTATACTCCAATAAATATGTTTTTAAAAAATGTCTGGGGTTAAAAATAAGAAGATCAAGACTGATAATACAAATTAGGAAATTATCAACATATGGAGGTTGGTGCATTCATGGGAGTAGATGGAATTGCAGCAATAATGCCCCTTGTAAACTTGGCAAACATTTTCTCAGGACAGAAACATTTCACTGGAGAAGTAGGACATCATTGGCCCAAAGAGGAAAACTGAAAGGCCGACAGTCACACTGGCTTGGTGCTTTCACTTAGTCAGATCCCAGTTCAGTTGTAACATCTTCTTCCCACCAGACACTGCTAGCACATCAGATAACTCTGAATGGGATCTGAATATGATGTTAAATTGCTTCTGTCAACCACCTGGTGAAGATAACCATCATCAGACACAAATTGTCAAAAGACTGACTTCTAAGTAACACCCAATTTTGGGATCCAGGAATACAGGAGCACTAGTGTAGCTTGAGAAGCCCAAATTGGGGAAAGGTATCTCTGAATGCCACGTACCCAGAAAAGCATCCTTTTATCCAGAAGGAAAGCATTATTACTTCTACCTTGTAGATAAAGAAACTAAATCTTAGAGAGGTTAAGTGACTTGCCCAAGGTCATTCAGCTAAGAGGAAAAGCTGGAATTCAAATGGAGAGGAGGTTGGCTCTGGGGCCAAGGAGATGGACACAAAAAAAGACAGTGCTGAGTGTACCCATGATTCACTCTCATTCTTGCTTTCTCAAAACCTAGTACTCAGAGTGGGTCAGGAGGGAAAGGTCTATGTCCTCACTCCTAAGAAGCTTAAGAATTGAGGTCACCATTTGATGGAGAAGAAAGAAAAGCTTTGGGCTGCAAGTCAGAGGAATTGGTCCCAGACTGAGCCATGACACAACTTGCTGTGTGACCGTGACCAAGTAGCTTCCCCTCTGTGGTCCCCATTCTCTCTGCATAAGGAAGACTCTGGAATCCTAGATGTCTGTGACTGGCAGGGGGCTTCCTTTAGACCCTAAGCCCCACCCAATCAGGGCTGGCAGTATCTAATTCTCTCCTCCCAATGCCTTTTCCCCCTCTCCATTCATACCAGCCATTCCAGCTCGGACTCCCCAGCTGAGGGCTCGGTGTGGATTGTTTGAGAAGCCATATGGCATCCCAGTGCAGCCGAGAGTCCAATCTCAAGGGGAAACCATTGTTCATTCATCTGGACCGAGTGACATTCTTTATGCAAGAATAACTCTTGATTAAAGGGTGAGTTTTAATGGAAACTAATTAGGCAAACTCTTTAGCCTGGGCATAATGATCAAATGAGCTGTCACACCGTACCTGATACAATGATCTCACTTGCTACAAGATTTTATTCCTTAGCAATTACACTCCCACATGGCATTGCGTGCCGTTATTGCCTGGAGCACACATGTCAAATTAAAGAGCAACTTATGCACCTGATATTTAATTATTGCCTAGTACTACAGACACCCGGGGAATGTCAAAGTGAGCAGTCCTGCTTGGGAGACAAGAAAACTGAAATCTACTTCTGCAAGGGAGTGAAAAAAATAGGGATAAAATATGTATAGGCTACCATAGTTCCTTATTCAGCCGTCTTACAATTCAGTTACAAAACCTGCTCTCCACAACCTTGAATAATTTACCACTTGTTTTCTTCATCCAGAAAGTCAGCAGATGGAGAGTTGTAGGTAAAGGCACAGGGGTCCTATTGGTATTTGTTTACCTACGTGACTGATGTGGTCGGATCTGGTCAACATTGAGTTCTCCCTGTAAAAGTTATTCTTTCCCTAACAGGCTCTGACAGGAAAGAGGATGCCTCACATGCCTCTCTAGCCCAAAGGGAAATGTTTGCCCTCAAGGCTGAGCACTCAGGAAGCCCCATCTCACACTTCAGTCACACTAGGCAACAAATTTGAAAAGTTGACCAAAGTTTCTCCAAAAGTTGGGACAGTGAGAGGCCATGAGGATGGAAGGCTCAGTCTCTACTTTGGGTGCATATTAGAATAATCTGGAGAACTTTTCAAACATATTGATGCTCAGAATCCCATCCCAGACTATTTACATTAGGATCTGGAAAGGAGGACTGGGTAATTTTTTTTTTTTTTTTTTTTTTTTTTTGCGGTATGCGGGCCTCTCACTGTTGTGGCCTCTCCCATCGCGGAGCACAGGCTCCGGACGTGCAGGCCCAGTGGCCATGGCTCACGGGCTTAGTTGCTCCGCGGCATGTGGGATCTTCCCGGACCAGGGCACGAACCCGTGTCTCCTGCATCGGCAGGCGGACTCTCAACCGCTGCGCCACCAGGGAAGCCCAGGACTGGGTAATTTTAAGGCTCCTCAGATGATTCTAATATTCAAGTAGGGCTGAGAACCACTGGTCTGGATTGGAACCAGCCAGACACTAACCAGCACTTAGTGTTATAGGAGCTGCTTTCTGTCCTCAAAAAGACAGACTTCCAGGCCTCAGTGCCTTTGCACATGCTGTTCTCTCCTCTGGAATGCTCTTTCTCATCCCTTCTTTCTACCTGGAAAAGAAAATTATCCTTCAACATGAAGTGCATATGTTACTTTCCTGTGAAGTCTCCCCTGATTTCCCCAAGAAAAGTGGCTCAGCATCCGCCAGGAGCCAGACACAACACTCAAAGGATCATTAAACTAACCTGCTCTCCTCAGCGGGGGTTCAAGAAGAGAATCCCCATGTCCTCAGCAACCATCTGTGAGTCCCAGCTGAGCAAATTCTGAGAATGTCTTGGTCCCTTTTGCTCCAGATAAAGAAATTCAATTACTCGTTATCAGAATTGCACTGCCTAATACAAAAATGCCTTAATATGAGAGCTTTTGTATTTAGTAAACTGCACAGCTTGTGAAAACCCCCTCCAAACATCTGGCAGGAGGCCCAGCAGAGGTAGGGCTGAAACCTCTAATGATGCTGGAAACATGTAAACAAGTGTTTTGTTTCAACGGATAATCATTAACTTCCAGTGTCAGGCTTACCCCCAGAGGTCTGGTGCCTCAGCCTTGCAAAGGCCTCTGGGAAACAGCAGCTGGGATGGGGCCTGTGCAGAGCCGATGGGGAGGGAGGGGGCAAGCAAGCCTGTCACTATCAGCCTGGAGAGGCAGGAAGTGACGGGAGCAAATGCCTCTGATGAAAGGGAGTGGAATTAGGAAGTCCTAACCTCCTTTCAGGGAATTTGATACTGGATAAGAGTTGCCTCTCAACTATGCCCTTGGCTAGCCATGCGACCTTGGGAAGGAAGTCTTAGTTTCTCTATCTGTTAAATGGAATTAACAAAAGTCCCTACTTTATAGGGTAGTTGTGAGATGTATGTGAGAAAACATGTTCCAACCAGGCTTTTGGCACAGCCCTGACTTACACAGAAAGCAGTTGATAAAGGAAATTTCTAACTTCTTTCTCCATTCTTCCCTTCAGACGTTCCTAACTGGGACCTAGACTAGTCTGAAGACCCCTTTCCTAACTCTCTAAGTAAAGGCTATTTGATCCCAGGATCACTAGGCTGAAGTTTATGGTGTTTGTACACACAAATATCTAAATAAAAACTCATAAGAGAACAGCTGGACTTTTATTCTCATTGACCATTAACAAATACTGGTGCTGAGTAATCCTTCATACTGTAATTCAAATGCAAATATCAACTCATTCCATAAACATTAACTGAGTAACTACTATGTTCCAGACATTATGTGCACTAAGATGATTTAGAAGTGTGTCCACAGCTTGGGTTCTGGGAAAGTAGACACTGAGACAGACAAAAGAGAGAGGAGGTTACTATGGAGTGCATTTAGGATCCACATCTGTGAAAGGGAGATGTTTTAGGCTGAACTGTGTCCCTCCAAAACTCATATGTTAAAGCTCTAACCCCCAATGTGGCTGTATTTGGAGATAGGGCCTTTAAGGAAGTAACTAATGTTAAATAAATGTTAAATGTTAATGTTAAATAAAGTGGTACCCTAATTTAATAGGACTGGTGTTCTTATGAGAAGAAGAAACCAGAGTGCGCTCGCTTGCTCTCTCTCTCTCTGCATAAGCACAGAGGAAAGACCACGGGAGGACACGGTGAGTAGGTGGCTATCTATAAGCCATGAAGAGAGGCCTCACCAGAAATCATCCCAGCCAGGAAGTTTATCTTGTACTTCCAGCCTCCAGGGCTGTGAGATAACAAATTTCTGTTGTTTAAGCCACCCATTCTGTGGTATGCTGTTACAGCAGCCTGAGCTGACAAACACAGGAGATGAAGGAAGAAGGAAGGGGCAGAGGCAGACACTGAGCTGTAATGCAGGCCCAATAAAGACCTCAGGTGACCCCATGGGGAGCTCTGGAGCAGGCATGGCGCATCAGAGCCATCTCCAGATACAGTGAAGGGCTGGGCCTTTATGACCCCCAGCTCAACAGTCCTTGGATGCAGGCTGCCCCCGAAAAGAGGCACGACCCTGGAAGAGGCAGTTTCCTTCAGCAGAGCCACTCCCGAAGAAGGCTGGCAGGACTCTGTGCACACAGCATCCCATTGCAATGAGTTCCCTGTGGACCTAGTGACTAGTGCCCTTTGACCAGCAGCCACCGTGTACCAGAAGCTTCATAAATGTCATTTTATTTGATCTTCACAGTACTCCTGTGAGATAGTACCCATTTCACAGAGAAGGTGAAATAACTTGTCCAAAGCCACAGAACTGATACATAGTGAAGGCAGAATTGAAGAAGCAGCTTCTCTTTCCCAATAACCCTACTCTTGCCTTGACGTCATGCTACCTTCCCCTTGGAAACCTTCATCTTCTGCAAGCAGTACTCCCTGTCCTCCTCCAGGAGGTAAATGTCCCCATAACACCTTGTGCATCTCTCTTCAAAGCCTATAGCACTTTGCCTTATCAACAATCATATTAGTAGATACATAATTAGCATTTACCATGTCCCAGGCACTGTCCTAGCACTTTTCAAACATTAACTTACTTAATCTTTCCAACAGCCCTATGAGGTATTATTTTCATCATTCTCATTTACTGATGAGAAAGCTAATAGATGCAAAACTATTAAGTAACTTTCCCAGAGACACCCAGCCAGGGTTTGAACCCACATGATCTGGTTCCAGATATCATACTACTCTGTCTTGGGGTCATGTCTGCCTCCCTTCTGATCCACATATACTTGGAGAATGTGGTCAAGTCCTATTCATCTGTTCCACCCCAGTGCCTTACCTGGGACTGACATAGACTAAGCTTTTTGTAAGATTTTCCTGAACAACTGAATGATGGCTTGCACATGAACATTTTGAAAATAATTGGATTTGATTTAGGTGGACAAAGCCTAGAAGAAAAGACAGACAAATAAAATTCATTTGCTCTGTTGAGACATTGAGATCATGGATGAATTTTAATATCTGGATATTGAGAGAATATTGGTTTTTAAGGGCTCAAAATGGATGATGGCAAACTTTCTCTGCATTTCCTATTGCTGTCATAAGAGCAGACATCTAGTACACAGCTGATGGCATTCCTGCTGGGATGCAGGCTTCCCCGGTCTATGAGGTTCAGACCCAGAAAACATCTTGGGTATCACAGTAAGGCAATGTCTTTCCAGTGATCCCATAACCAATTCTAAGATGAAAAGATCAAAACTCCCATCATCACAACTCAGAAGTTATTGATACCCAGAAACGATGTAAAGAATATCTCGGTGGCCATTTATGCCTGTTTCTAAGTGAACTCTAATGACTGGGCATATTCCCCAAGTCTTCAGATCTTCTATCCGTTAGCATATTTAGATGAGCGGACTCTTACGCAGCTGATAAGAAATCAGAATGAGTCAGTGGCCAGAGAGGTTCTCAGACAGAAATGACATTGAGTTCTCTCATCTCACTCCCATACTTGCTGTTTACTTTATATTCATTCATACATTCATCCATTCAACAGATGTGATTGGGGTCCTACTGTATGCCAAGAAATTTTCTAGTCTTAAAGAATACATAATGAACAAGCCAGATGAGTCCCTTTCTTTCATGGAGCTTATAGTCTGGTGGGAGGAGATGAATGATAAACAAATGATACAACTTCAACTCATGATAATTTCTATAAAGAAAATAAAACAGTGTGATACCATGGAAAGTGAACGAGGTACAGGGAGAAACTGATTTTGACAGGATGATTAGGGAAGGATTCTCAGAGGTGATATTTAAATAGAGACTGAATAATAAGTGGCCAACTTTCAGGAAACCTGGGAGAACGGCATCTCAGGCAGAGAAAAAAAGTGAGTGCAGAGTCCTTGAGGCCGGACTAGGCTTGCCAGTGTCCAGAGGATAGAAATCAGGCCAGTGCAGGTGGGGCAGATGAGCAGGAGGGAGAATGGTAAGACACAAAGCCTGAGAAGCAGTCAAGAAGTTTGGATTTTATTTCTAGCATGATGGGGAACCATTGGAGAGCTTTAAAGAAGGCAGAACTGCGATATAGTTTAAGTATTTAAGAGATCACTCTGGCTGCCAAGTGAAAAATGAACCATAGGTTAAAAATGGAACCTTAGAGACTCAGTTCACTGTCTCCTAGATGTCTGGTCTGCTGATTTGGCTCCTATTTCCAAGCCTAAAGTTTTTGCAAGCAATTCGAATTGCCTATTTCCTTTCGCCTCCACCCATGGCTTCCCAGTACTCAATGCTGCTGCTAACTACTTCATCCACCATCCCATCTGCCCAGCTGGCTCTGCACAAGTGAGGATCAGATGGGTCTTCTAGATCACAAAAGGCAGTGGTTTAGCTCATTAATGTCACTTATAAACCTGAAAAGTGTCAACTGCAAGATCCATGAAAGCAGAGAAAAGAGTTGATACTGTTTATCAAAGTTTCCCCAGTGCTATGCATAGTGGGTGCTCCAAGATATTGGTTAGATGAATCAATGGATATAGATATGCTGGGGGCTTATTGTCCAGCTGGGATGAAGAGAGCCTCCACTTGTGATCCTGGGGAGAAGCTACAAGGAAGCTGCAGCCCAGCAAACATCACCTTATCTTAAAGGCTCCACACTGGCTGGGGTGAAGCTGCCCAGAGGCCCCTCCTTGGATCAGGTGGGACCTGCTAGGCTGTCAGACTGGTTCATTAGTGGCCTGACACCACACATCTGCAACTGGGTAATTTCTATGTTAACTACTCCCTCCCGCCATAATGAGAGCTCATAACTATGTTTTATATGAAGCCTATTATGCATTTGCACAGAGACCATAAAGGGTCAGTGATTATAAACTGTGTTGGGAGTCTCCGGGGCACCCACCATACTACCCAGTCCAGTCCAGACCCACCCTGTGGGATGCATTTGAATGACAAAGGATGGGTGTGTTGGGAGGGGAGGGAGCTGTGAGTATAGAACTCCTGGCAGACCAGGAAGGGTTTCTGGAATATGGCCCTGTCCTAAAGCACCTTGGTACCACCTATTAGAATTTAAGACAGATGTAGAGTTTGCTGAAAATATGAGGTCTAGGAGGGGGTCATTTTTTGAAGCTCTTTTCATTTTAACTTCTCTCTTACTTTTTCATATTTATATATAAATATATAAACATATGCAATATTTGATTCTGCTTTTACTGAAATTTTTTTGGAAAGGAGGCCACTCTTTCATCTGGACGATAAAGGATTTTCGAGGACTGGCATAAAGTCTGATTCTTCACCCTTAGTTTCTATTATCATCTCCACACTTGCTTACTGTGTTACCTTGAACCATACACATTACCTTCGTGGGTCTCAGTTTCCTCATTCATGAAATGGGATCACCATGCCTCACATTTTTGGCAGGATTGTTTTGAGAATTATAGCATAACAACATATATATTGAGATTTATGAGTTTCAGGTACTTTCTATGTGTCAATTCATTTAAACCTCGCAGCAACCCTTTGTGGAGGGCCCTGGTGTCATCTCCAATTTTAAAACGTAGAAACTGAGAAGTTAGGAGGTTGGCTCAAGGTCACAGAGCCAATTAGTGACACAGCTAAGATTCAAGCCCAGGCAATCTGACTCTGGAGCCAAAGAACCCAGCAACAGTGCCTAGAGCAAAGTAAACACTCAAAAAATAAATGAAAGTTTCCATCACCATTCTTACCAGCTTCGAGCGAATTCCATGCACAAATCTTTATGACTATTATCAGACTTTGGGTGTGACTCCAGGTCCTATTAAAGAGGACAGAGACATTCTGAGGGGCCATTGCAAAGTAGAGCCAGAGTTGCCTGGTACTCCCAGAGGGCTGACTCCTGGGCTACTGAGGAGATAGAACAGAGCCCTGAGAATGAGACACAGACAAAGATGGCAGGAAAAGGACACAGGGTACAAGACCAGAAATTTAGCCTCTAGTCCCCACTGTCACCTGACAATCACGGGACCCTGAGCAAAGTCAGCTGCCCTCGAGGTTCTGCCCAAGAGATGGCAGGGGCTGTCTGGGCTGGCTCCAGGACTACATGTGAGGGGTGAAGAACAGGTCAGAGAAGACAGCATGCTCACACTGAAATATGGTTTACACTGAGCAGGGGGTCATAGGCCCTTTGCTGGGTTTTCTTCCTGGAGGTCACCCAGCTTGTTTGGATGGCCTAGCCTCATTGTCCTGAGGTTACCAGAAGCACAACCAACAGAAGACCTTGGTAGAGAGGATCAGGGAGCCAGAGCTCTGGCCTGGCCCACCAAGGATCTGTGGCATACCCGGGCCCAGTTACAGCCCCTTCTGACCTCAGTTTTTCCCATCTGAAAAACGAGAGGTCGATGAAACAAATTTTAATGGCTCTAACATCTTGAAAATTCCACATCCCCAAGCCTGACTTCATCCACAGCCTTATACTAATATCCTTGAGGCAGAGCGATTTCATTTAGGTCAAATGATTTCCCTGCACATAAACAGAAGTGAAACAAAGGCCCCCTTTCTCCAAGTTGTTAGCTCTCTCACACACGGGCACACACACACTCACACACATGCACGTAAACCCTCATAATGTTCATACAGGCCACTCCCCTCCCCAGTTGTGCACAAAGGCTCACACACACAGGCATGCAGAGGCACAAACACCTGGACTCTCTAAGCCGCTCCTTCCCCCACTCCACCACTGCTCGCTCCCCACCCCCAGCCCTTCCAATTCCCCTGCTGGGAAGCATAGCGACCCTACCAACCTCCTCAAGTTACCTAACCTGATGGGCTGGTGCCACCCAATGGTCAGGATCAGAAATGCATTCTTGGTTCCAAGAACCAAAAGGATTGGAAAGGGTCCAGGGTCATTGCATCCACCCCTCTCCCTCTAACAAGGCTGTATCCAGAGCTGCCTTAGAAGGATGAGGCTTTCTATAATCTTTAAAACCTTCCAAACAAGAATTTCCTTGCATGATGTTCCTAAAATGGATCTTCTTTTCCGAAGGTCAGGGTATTATCATCAACACTCTGGGCAGGCTTGCATTAGAGCCTAAAATAATTGTGTGTGAATTCCGTTCAGCACCATCCTAGAAGCTTTAGATGTGATATCTTTTTAATCCTCACAACAGCTGTCTTTGCAAGCCATGTATTATGGTCTTCATTTCAAAGAGCTACAACCAAGAAGGAGTGACACTAAGACTGGACTCTAGCTCTAACTCAGCAGCCACTTGGCCATCCTGGACCTCAGTTTCATCATTTGTACATGACTGTTTCCAGTCATTCATTCAGTCATTCTTTCCTTCACTGAGTATTGATTGAGCACCTATTATGGATCAGGATCTGTGTTGGGGCTGACAATTCAGCAATCACTGATGGATGGCCTTTGCCCTTAAGGAAGTCTCAGTCCACTAGAATCAATGACCACTACTGTCCTCCTAGAGTCCCTGACTCTATGGTCTTAGTGTATCTTCTCTGCCAACTTGGACAAAAGCCCTGAGGAGAGGTCAAGGGGAGAAAAGTGAAAAGCTGTAGCCCAGGGGGAAGAGGCAGCCAGCCTACAGAGCAGGAGGAAGGCCAGCGTCCTTGCCCAAGAGGCCCCTGATCCACACGCTGCTAGTCTGGGACTGGTCAGCCTGGAACTGCCTCAAGCCCTTCCAGGGCCCAGATCCTCTCAGAAAGGAAGGGGAGTGAGCTGTGGTTATTTGGCTTCAGAACAGCTGCTGCTTGTGCCACACCAGAGAGTTTGGGAGCATACCAGAGAGGTCAGAGCCAGAAGGGCGGAAGCACGTCAGGCAATAGAAGATGAAGTGGGAGAACAAAGCTTTAATGATAATTGTGGTTGTTGCTCTGACAGTCACAGCCCCTGTAACCAGATTCCACCTGGCCTTACTAGGTATCTGTCTCTCCATCTATTTCCTCATAGAGTCACACTGCCCCAGATTCACTTCCTATACCCCAAACACCCCACGGTCTACCAGTGCTTAACCTTTGCTCTTTCTCTTACTAATTAATGGACAAAGTAATAGAATAATAGAATCCTATAATGTCAAGCCCTGCAAGAAATCATCTAGTCCAAACTTCGTGGATGAGGAAAATACAACCAGAGAGGGGTTAGGACTTGTCCAAGGTCACACAGACAATGAGTAGCATGGTTGGGCCTAGAATTCAGGTACCCCTTTCCAGTGTGAAGACATTTTTCTACTTTCCCTCTTATTTTCCATTCACATGCAGTTAGACACTGATGAGAGTCTACTTCAATTCTGAAACATCTTTTTATCCTTCCTCTCCTCTTCACTTCTCCCATTCAACCCTGTGAGATCATAAGCCCCTGGAAGATAGAAAATCTCTTTCCTTCTTCCAAAGCCTTAATATTTAGCACAATGATAAGTATGTAAATGCTTAAAATCGGATGGGTGGATGGATGGAATAATGGAGAGAAGCATGGATGGGTAAAGTCTTCTACATGGAATTTTTGCTCTCACCTCGTACCTTGTCTCCCAGTTTCTAATTTCCCCACAACCTGTCCTCCACAGTGGTCTTAGAATGACCTCTTTAAAAATAAAACTGAATCTTTCTCTTCCCTGTGCAAAAGCATTGAAAACTTTCCTATCATCCAATGGATAAATCAAGACCAGCTGGTCTACAATATTCTAAATGGGTCTGTCATCTACCATGCCAGCCTCATGTGCTATTAACAATGTAAACACATCATACACATTCATACCCCAAACTCTAGAAGTACCTGACAACTTGCTATTCCCTGAATGAAGAAACGTGCGTGGCCTCAGCTCCAGGAACTTCTTGTGTCAGATTCCTTTCCTGCCAATACCAGAATCTGTTAACATCCTAACCAACCTTCAAAGCCCAATTCAAATGCCTCCTCCATGAAGTCCTCCCTAATTCCCTTAATGAAATGTCTATGCTCAGAGCATGTAGTCCTTCAGGCTTTGGTAAGCATGGCACACCTCATTCGGCCCCTCCTAAAATGACCTTTTGAAACCTTTATCCTGCCTTTATCCTGGACATTGTAGTTAGTCATTTTTAATGTCCATATCTCCCAACAGACTCTTGGCCGCAGATCTGAGGATCTCACACATAGTAAGAGCTTATTCAGCATTTGTTGAATGGAAGTTCTTCTTACTACACCATATGCTCCAATTGTCCCTGAGGGTGCAGTTTTATTTTATTCTACAACCACTTAAGTTACTTTCTAGGCCATTATAAGCAAGAGCCCTGTGGGAGCGGAACAGAGTATCCAAAGAGCCACAGCTCTAGAGCAGGGACAGGGCAGGATTGTAGAGATGAAAATTGCATACAAAAAAGCAGATCTCTTATGGAGGAAGGGGGGTGAGGGAAAAGAATTAAATCCCATTGGGGGAAGACCCAAGGAGTCAAATTTTGATTCAACATAAAGATCTTGGTCACAATGAAAGCTGTACAGCAATGGATCAGGCTGAGCAATGCCTCAGGAAGTAGTGAGCCCTCTGTTCCTGCAAGTATGTAAGTAGTGGCTATAGATGACCACTGACGACAAACCTGAGAATATAAGGTATTGTATAGGGGACCACAGAAATGGGAATGAGGTCGGACCATAGACTCGTAAGGTCCACTCCAGCACTGAGAATCTGGGATCTCATCAAACCTCACAGGAGTGGCCCAAGCAAAATTACCCAAAGTTAGTTTTTTAGGACTATTACTGCTCTTTCTCTCTCTCCATTTCAGCACTTCCTCTCACCCTGATCCTCCAAGAACTCTGCCATCACAGAGTTGCTGGGAGTAGGAGATGCTCTTGGTGCCCCTCTCATATCCAGCCCACCCTGGAGGTCACCTGTGCCTTGATGGACATTTCTCATATACACCGACCTCTCAGGAGGCCCCAGTGGGACCGAGGCCCAGGTGCCCACAGAAGTAACCAACCCACTAACATACCTTTCCTTGGCTTCTCTCCTTTCCCTGTACTCCCCCACTATCTCATTGCTTCCTGGAACAACTTTCTAAATAATCTACGTGTACCCAAATCTTTGTCTTGGGGTCTGCACTGGGGGATACATCATGTTCTACATGCTGAGGGGTCAAAACACAAACTTTGTGGTTACTGAACACTGGATAGGAAACCCAGTTTAGTGACCTCGGGAAAGGTAATAAATCTCTCTGAACCAACTTCAATGTATAAAAAGAGGTTAGTAAGACCTACTTCCCAGACTTCACAGCACTGTGTGTGACACAACTCTGTATAGTTATATTCACTGAGTGCTTACTATGTGCCAGGAACTGTGCTAAGATAAATGCCTTATATATAAATATATATATTTATATATTCTCTCTAATCTTCACACCAAAGGAAAAGTAGGAAGAAAACTGTAGTGGACTCAACGGTTGCCCCAAAGAGATATGTCCACATAATAACCCCCAGAACTTGTGACCTCATTTGGAAAACCGGTCTTTGCAGATATAAATAAGTTAATGATCTCAAAATGAGAACATCCTGGATTACCTAGGCAGACCCTAAATTCACTGAAGGATGTTCTTAAAAGAGACAGAATACAAGAAGACATTGAGGAGAAGGTCATGTGGAGGTAGCTGCAGAGATTACAGTGATGAATCCACAAGTCAAGGGACACCTGGAGTTACTAGAAGCTGGAAGAGGCAAGGAAGGATTCTCCCCTAGAGGCTTTAGGGGGAGCTCAACCCTGCTGACACCTTGGTTTTGGATTTCTGGCCTCCAGAACTGTAAGGAAATACATTTCTGCTGTTTTAGCCACCAAGTTTGTTATAGCAGCCCTGGAAAACTGATACAAAGGTACTATTGTCCTTGTTATACACCTCAGGAAACCAAGGCTTACAGAAAAGTGCCTTCCTCAGAGTCATCCAGCCAGAATATGGCAGAGCTGGGATTTGAACCCAAGTCTGTCTGACTGCATAGTTGCCACTCTTAGCCACTACATCAAGGGAAATAAGTTGTGTGATGTGCCTAGCACTGTGCCTAGCATTATAGATGCTCAGAGAGTGTCGATTTGCTCACTCTAAACTTTCTCTTCCCAATGCCAATTTTACCCACTGACCATTAATAGGTAGTCAAGAGTTAATCAGATAACCCTGTTCCTGCTAACCCATGAGATTTTCTACAATGGGCTTCTACCTGGGATACAGTTACATTACATATATCTAGGAGGTCCTTAAGAATCACCTTGTCTGGTAAGCATTTCAGATCCATGGCAGCTGGTGGAAAAGATAGATTGGGGCCCATGCCTTGAGTTAATGTCAGTCTGAATTGAAGATGTGCCAGCATCATCAGGATAGATTCTTTAATTAACCTGCTAATCCTGTCAGGGATTGAGTTCACTGTCTTTTTCCAGAAATGTGTTATGTGTCTCTTCTTTCACCACTTTGTCATTTGCTCTATTTTAGATTCAAGGTGTCCTTAAGCTGTGCTTTAAAAGACTCTCTGTCCTCTAAGTCAACAGCTGTTGGCAAAGTGGACCCTCAAACAGTATCTCATTGCTTAATCATCACAGCTCTTCTCACAATGTCTGCAAGAAGCAAACATTCAGTGATTTGGATGCAATAAATACATTTTGAGCAACTACTCTGTGCTTGAATCTGATCTGTGCATTGCAGAAGACAAATAAGACCCAGGTCCTGACTCTCAGAGATAAAATAAAGCAGGTAACTGTAGCATTTCCAGGTCTTTTTACTTCATGATGGGCACAGAAAATTATAATAATTTTAAGGGAAAACTGGGGAAAATTTACAAGGCTGCTAGTGGTCTGAGGCAATCAGCCCAGGGGTTCCAGCTCCCCAGGCCCCACCAAATCACCCCATGGGATTGGGCAACCAGGATTCCCACACACTAGTGAGCCATTCACCCTCTACCTTTGGGGAAGATATGCTAGTAGAAAACTATAGTTCTCATCTTTGCTCTTTGCAGGCATTTGTGTCCCACCAGTTGAATGTGGATTCTCCAGTTAAAATCCAACACTGCTGTACTTTTCCAGTTTGTAATGAGGATCACTTACTTAGCTATGACCTTTTTTTCCCATAATTTTTTTAAACTTCAGTCTACCTCTAAACTGCTAGACTGGGCTCCCAGGAAACAAAATGAATAGGCAAGGAAGAAGATATTAACAGGAAAACTCAGAGACAATTGAATTGTTTTGCTTCTTGTTTAGTGTGAGGGTATGGGGGTGGTTTTACAGTTTGTTTTCTGGCATATGCATTTAGAAAGAGGTTCTTTCAAAGATCTGTAAAGAGGGCCCGGATTTCCAGGCATTTCACAACCTGAACAGCTTTCCAAATCCATTGAAACAAAACAAGAACTAATAAATTTTGTCCTCCAAAAAGTACAAATAAGGTGCTCAGAGATTATAAAATTCCTGTGTGTCGTGAATGAATGGATAAAAGAATGAATTTTCCTCCCCAAAGTTATATTTAGTTATACTCACTGTTACCATGTTGTGTTTATTTTTCATCGACACAGTAGAGTGTGTTGAGGGAGAGGAAGTCAATGAGAAAAGCCAGCATTGTGGGTGAACACACCAGAACCTCAGTGGTTTCCTACCAGAGATGTACATTTAAATCTAATCATGAGGAAACATCAGACAAACCCAGAGTGAGGGACACAGTACAAAACAGATGACTTACACTCTTAAAAATACGTCCATATTTCAGACGAGGGAATTTTTCCAGATGAAAGGAGACTAAAGAATGACAAAATTTAAATACAATGTGTTATCCTGAATTGGATCCTGAGCCAGGAAAAAAAAGTGCTATAAAAGACGTTATTAAGGTAATTGGTGGGCTTCCCTGGTGGCACAGTGGTTGAGAGTCTGCCTGCCGGTGCAGGGGACACGGGTTCGTGCCCCGGTCCGGGAAGATCCCACATGCCGCTGAGCGGCTGGACCCTGAACCATGGCCGCTGGGCCTGCGCGTCCGGAGCCTGTGCCCCGCAACGGGAGAGGCCACAACAGTGAGAGGCCCACGTACCACAAAAACAAACAAACAAACAAAAAAGATAATTGGTGAAATTACTTAGGAAAAAGGAATATATATATATACATAATTACATACTTATAATTATATATGGTATATATTAACTATAAAGGACTGTGGCAAAATGAGGCAAATGTTGACAATTGGTGAACCAGGTATAAGGTATATAGGAGCTCTTTCACTATTATTGAAACTTTCCTGTAAGATTAAAATTATTAAAAGTTAAAAATTAAAAAGCTAGTACATAAGTCATTAAAAATTATAGCTTGAATTTCTTTGCATTGCTTCCCACTTCCTGTATTCTTTGCTCCCTTCTGCACTTGCTTTAAAAACTTGCACCAAAAAAAAAAGAAATCACTGACAAAAATAGGGAAAGTAAATCTGACATTTCCTACTACTTGGTGGTAGGAACAATTCACTGATATTCTGCAAATATGCTGGTTGAGTAAAAAACAGAATCACAGTAGAAAGAGCTTAGCTCTTTGAAGAAAGGATCACATATGGAGGAGACCAAACAACGTCTTGAAAATAGCCTCTAGTGCTGAGATTCTTCATATTTAATCAAGCCTGGCCAAAAGCATCGACCGTCCTGCCTAACTACAAGTGGCCTGGTTACTTGTAGTACCCAGGTTTGGGCCTCAGTTTATCCACTGTATTAGTTTTCCAGGGCTGCCATAACAAAATACCACAGATGGGGTGGCTTAAACCACAGAAATTTCACAGTCTTGAAGGCTACAGGTCCAAAGTAAAGGTGTCGGCAGAGTTGGTTCTTTCTGAAGGCTGTGGGGGAAGGATCTGTCCCAATTCTCTCTCCTTGGCTTGTAGAAAGCCATCTTTTATCTGTGTCCTTTCACATCATCTACCTTCTGTAAGTGTCGCAGGGTCCAAGTTTTTCCTTTTTGTAAGGACAGCAATCATATTGGATTAGAGCTCACCCTAATGAACTTATTTTAACTTGATTACCTCTATAAACACTCTATCTCCAAATAAGGTTGCATTCAGAGGTATAAGGGGTTAGGACTTCAATATATGAATTTTAGGGGGGACACAACTCAACCCATAACACCCATCTGTGAATGGAGTCCTGGACTCTATTATCTCTAAGAGTCCTTGTAGCATTTTACATTTCTAGAAGTCCAAAACCCTCAATATCCAATCAATACATATTAATTGGCCAAAACAAAGCTCCAATCCATTCCAAAGATATGGAATTTCACATTTCCAAGCCTGCAATGAGGAAATAAATCAAACTTTGGAGAAAACACACCGGCAGCTCATCTCTACCATCTTCTGAATTATCAAAGCAATAAGATGGAGATGTTGAACATGACCACTGGGGCTTGTTCCCCAATGGTCTATCCACCATAGTCTTCTAGTATATTTCCTGTGGCTGAAGGTTGAAGGATTAGCAAATCTTTTAATCATTCTTTGCATAAATACTGAACGAGTGCCTACTATGTGTCAAGAACAGTGCTAGTGCTGAAATGACCAACATTCCAGTGGAGCTTACATTCTGGTGGGAGTGAATGTGGGTCACGCTAACTGCCAACTAAATCCTTCTGTTTAGATGGAATAGGGAGAAAAAGAGATGGAGAGATAGGGGTACTGAGCTGAATGTACTTCAACACGAGGTTATTCCACTAATGGTTAGGGTGTGTCCTGGAGGGACCCTGAAATGAGAAATTGCTTTGAATCTACTATCCCCTCATTTTCGCTCATTTCCCATTGGCCTCTCATAATGGAGCTTCTCAAATTTCTTGAGTGTGATTCTATGGGATTTTCAAGGGTAATTTTGACCGAGATTCTTGCCTTAAACTTTGGAGCCATACGCCCACGACCCCTGAGGTAAAATCAGCTGATAAAATCAAATAGTATGCCACTTTATGGACCTATGATTAATGACCAAGTTTGGTGGATATAAGAGAGAGAAAGAGAGAAAGAGAGAGAGAGAGGGAGGGCAGGAGAAAGCGGACAATTTACAAGAAAGAGATAGCAAACTAATAAACTCTCCTTTCTGTTCCTCAATCCCCCAAACTAGTGTTTCCTTGTTTGCTTATTTTTGTTTAAGGAAGTAAAGACCTGTGTTTAGATTAGAGGCTCCAGATATCATGGTCCTGAAGGACTTGGCATCCTCAGGTATAAATTATAAGGTATATAAAATATAAGGCTAACTGCAAAGCTAGACAAAGTTTGGACAAACATAAACTCCAGACTTTTATCTCAAAGGCATAAGAGTTCTGTCCCAATTTTGAGTTCACAGTAGGCCTGATTAAATATATGTTGGTTAAAAAAATTACCTTTCATTATAATGCATTTTCTCATTTTTCTTCCATGTTGAGAGTGACTATTTCCATTTGTGATGATCAGCCACAACATAGATGCAAATGTGCTAAGTAAAATCAGGTGTATCAGAGCGACTGTCTTACAAAAGACCTTTTTACCGCCTAACCCAGTAAGCGGAGAATTATCCCTGCTCTATGTACTATATGCAAATGCTCAGATTATAGCTAATTATATTGTTGCAAAGCAGAGCCAAGAAACTGCTACAATACTCCTAGTCTCCTTGGGGAACACACCATGAAAAGAACTCTTTTTTTCCTGCTTTGTAAATTACACCATGATATAATTGGGTCTCACTGTTCATGTAACACCCCACTCAGGGACAGCGCAAGAGAAAAGAACAATGTCTTACTAAGTCCCTGTTAAGATCATTAAATGTAGATCACAACACACTAGCAGGCGCCCAAATCTTAATGTGTCACAGTAACAAAACCGGGAAAAGAAAAAAGTGACTAGTTGCGACATATTATTTTTCTCTTACAATGGAGTTTAAGGTAATAAAGTGTTAATGAATTTAGCCCTGTGTAGTTGGCATTGTGAGAGAACTTTTTAAAATTTTTTACTACATTGTAGGAAAAATTGTCGTATTCTTTTAAGCAGCTGTTTAGAGAAAAGATTTGACAGTGTATAATTGACTCTATTTTTACTGCATTTTCATACGGCATTGTTAGGATTATATACTGTACTGAGTTCTGCTTTTCAGTTTTATGCACTAAGAAATTTTCCCCTCAGACAACTTTTTACTAGGGATAAACCAGAGCCCAGCTAGACAGTCAAAAATGCCCATCCCCAGCTTCTCCCACTGGACACCCTGAGAGAAGCTGTTGAATTATTGTCTCAATGCTTTCTGAGGGAAGAGACCTCTAAGATTGACGCCCTCGGCCTACAGCTGAAGTAATATATAAATATATTTCTAAAATTACACATGCACACCCAGACACACACAGAGCACACCAAAATGGTAACCATAGTTCTCCAGGTTTTCTCTAGGAGCTAAGAATTTGAGAACGGTGGGTGATTTTTCCTTTATTTATTTATTTATATATTTATTGCATTTCTCATTTTTTTTTTTTCCAAAAGCAACCTTCTCCTGGGAGAGGGAGGAGTGTTTTTAATAAGCCAGGTCCCCGACTCCTACCACAGTGTCCTTTCCTTCTGCCAGGCTGATTATGTGTTGCAGACACACTTGGTGACCACTTCATTCCTAAGATCTTGTGCATTTTAAGTTTAGCTTTATTTCTCTTTGGATTCAAATCAATGTGTCATAGATTCTAAGAAGATATCCCAAATTTGTCTTTTTTTCCCCCTCCCACTTTTGATTATAACAATGTAATATTGCCTCCTGGTTGAGTAGAGCAGTGATAGAAATATTTGACAGCCAGTACAACAGGGGGCCAAGGCATCAGAAAGGACAGTGGTTACAAACCTCCTGTACCATCCCGGCATGTCCTGGCTGGACCTCAGCCCTAGTTAAGACCATGACCTTTGGAGTCAGAAAAGCTTGTTTTTAACTTGGCTCCATCATATACTGGCCATGTGACGTCAGGCCAGCTACTCTCCTAAAGCCCTTTTAATGAGACCGACCATTGAAAACCCAGTAGGGTATTATGAAGATTAAATGAGATAATGCATTTATAAAGCACTTAGCAACATGCCCGACACAGAGTAAGTATTCAGTAAATGATGGCTGTAGCTGTTATGATCCATGGCAGACAAGGATCCAGAGCATTATTTTTTTTTTTATAAAGGGGAGGCATTAAAACCCTTGTCTTGACAAACTGTTAATTGATTCTCTGACTCTCCCACACCCACCCCTCTTTGTGCACCTTCCCCTTGTCTATTCATATATTTCCGTGAACTTGTGGTTGCTACCAAATGAGTAGAGCAAAATGGGAACTCAGTTTAATTGAAAATGCATGTGTCATTGTAACAATGTGAGAAAGGTGCCATCATTCAGGCCATCACTTCCCATCACACACACATATGGGTGCTTGCATGTACACACACATGCAAACACACACACACACATTCACACACAGAATAAAATGCACTGCATGTGTCTGAATTATTCTGCAGTTCTCCAAGGAAGGAAAGGTCTCTATTTTTCAGTGTAGGGGTGATCATCTATGGAGGTGAAATGACTATTTTTGTAATAGTGATAACAACAGCACAACTTACATAGTACTGTTACGTGCTCTTTATACATATTAATGGATATACCACTCACTGCAATGCTACAAGGTAGGAAGTAACATGATACCTGTTTCACAGATGAAGAAACTGAGTCACAGAGAGGTTAACTGGTTGGCCCCAAGATCACACACAAAGTAAGGAGCTGAGGTGGGATTCACACCCAAGAAGTCTGCCTTCAGGCAATATACATTTACTGTTCTCTTACAATCTAACATCTCCCACATGCTGAGAATTTTCTCTGTGCCAGGTACCCTGTGTTTATGGTACCTCATTTACTCACCTTACTAGATATTGTAAAGTTGGCAAGGGATAGAACCCAGATCCAGACATAGTCCTATCTGATCCTAAAATTACACCGTTCGCTCCCAGAATATACAAGGGAGTGGTGTCTTTTGAGGAAACTCTAGGAGAACCAACTCAGGTGCCACCTACCTCAGAACTGTTTCCATCAACAGCTGCCTATACTTATTTCACCTTGCCAGCAATCCACACAACCCTTAGCACCTGCATCTCAAGAGTTCGTGCCTTTGGTTTCCACAATTGTGTCTCAATTCCTGGAAGCTCCCTGAAGAAAAACATGTCATTTGAGAGCCAGGCTCATATCTTTCCCCTCTCCTATCCCCACAGCATCTTGCACAGAATTAGGCACATAATGGGCAATCGCTCATTTTGGTGAAGACTTTACATGAAATCTAAAAATCTAAAAAAATAGAAGTACCACAGAAAAAGAGGTAACTTTTGTGCCCCAAATTCTCATCCTTTGTCCATGCTCCAATTATCACTTCAGGAAGACAGAACCTTGTCACTTTATATCAATAACAGAACTCACAGAGCAGCAGGGACAATGCCCTCCTCAGAATAACTTCTAATGATGAAGCAAGAGTGAAGTCAGGAGACATCTCTGATGCAAGTTTCATGGTAATTTTACTAAAGGACTCATCAAATCAGTGCATTGTTATGTGACTTTAACTTTTGAGTTTCATGATAGTCTTAAACAATTCTCTTCCAATGCCTATGGCCACTGATCTTACCTTAGTACCAGTTCTCATGAATTCTCCTAAGTGGTCTCCCTGTCTTAGTCCATGACCTCTCCCTTCCACCATACCTATGGCAAAACCAAAAAGCTGTGTGGTCACCAGATTCATTTCCTTTTCCTTCTGCGCACATAGATGGATAACATTCATCTCCCTTTGCAGTTAGATGGGGCCTACGACTGGGTCCTGACCAATGAGGTGTAGAGCAATGTCATGCATGCCACTTCCAGCGTGGCCCATAAAAATCCCCCACTTGCCATCTTTCACTCCTCTCCCATTTCACAGTGACCACATACTGATGTTGAAAATGGCACAACAGAATGGAAGACCCCAGGTTCCCGAGTCAACATTTGGCAAAAAACTGCCTGTGCTTCACTGAACTGTGTGTGAAGAGAGAAAAACAGGATTTTTATTGGATTATGTCACTGATCTTTGGGGTTGTTTGTTATAGCAGTCAGTGGTTACTTACTCTAGTACTCGCTCCATGATGGCAGATGAGTCAATCTCTAGTGGAGTGCCAATCGTTTCACTTCCGAAAATTACCAGGAATTTCTATCCCATATTGGAGAGTCTTCTGACCAGGGACCATGTCTCACTCATCTCTGAATCCCCAGTACTTACCACATCAGCTGACCCAGAGAAGAGAAGGAAACAAATAAACCTCTTTATTTAGTAAATATTTGAAAGTGCCTACTGTATACCTGACATCCTCCCAGGTACTGGGAAGACCAGGTGAACCAAAAAAATTCCCTTATTTCCCACAGCTTATTTTCTAGTAAGGGACACAGACCACAACATACCAACAAAAATATACATATTTTAACATAATTTCAGATATTTGTATTATGAAGGAAATGAAATGTAGCAATGGTATAGTGATTGACTTGAAATGGAAGACTATTGTCCATAACTTGGTTAAGAAAGTCTTCTCAAGAGATAACATTTAAACTAAGACTTAAATTCATTTATCCATATATTCATTTAACAAATAATTCTTGACCATTTAATTTGTTTTACTCACTGTGCTAGGAACTAGGAGTTGATAGATATTTACTGAGTGTAATAATGAATAAATTTAGCATGAAATTCAGTTCTTTAACTTGGTATCCATGATCTGGCTTCAACTCACTTTCAACAAAGAAAGAGGGTCAAGGCAGTAGGAAGGAAGAAAAAGACAATGACAAAAGGTCAGAATCAGAGAGAGAAAAGGGAAACAGGAGAGGGGACACAGACTGGGAGGTAGTTTGATCCTGTGTCAATCCATTATCTTTGATCAGCTGCCTCTGCAGCCCCAGATAACAAGTGCCTCCTGATAGACTTGGAGGCTTGCATTCTGGATTGTCCCATCCAACTCAGTGAGGGCACCTGGGATCCCCTTCCTAATGACCCCCTTCATGCTTGACCAGCATCCTCAGGAAAGTGCTCTCTTGGCCCATCCAACTCTTGGACTCCAGATGGGCCACCTTTATCTGACCACCTCCCTGCACTCTTCAGGTTTCTTCTAAACACTGGCTGCTTCCAGATCCGTCTTTAAGCATTCCTTGAAGGCTAAGGCCCATGGCCACTAAATAAGGAGAGAAGTTTCCAGCAATGCTTGCTGAGGAAATGAAATTCAACATTACCCTAGAGAAATTCTCAATACACAATAGCCAGGCTACAGTCTTGGAAAAAGTTGTGCCTAGTGCCAAGATGTTCACACCAAAGCCTCCTCTATGCCCTGTAGGACCCCACTGGCAGTTATGGGTTATAACTCTTGAGAACATGACTTTCAAATATCCCAGTGACAGGATCCTTTCCACAAGCATTAGAAATATCCTAAAAATGCTATTGTGTGAAGAGTCTAAACCACACACCACAGCCTTATTTTTTACTCTGAGAGCAAAACATTCCTCTCAAACCATATATTACTATTGCTCTGTTCTCCCATCTTATCCTTCCTTATCTGATGCCACTCCAGTCGTGACAACCAAATATGTCTCCAGACATTGCCAAATGCCCCCTGGGGGTGGGGGACAAAATCACTCCCAGCTGAGAATCACTGCTATGGTTGGAGAAGGATGGTCATTCCCTATATCCCCATAGCATAGGGAGGGGGAAGAGAGGAGAAGAGGGGAAAGGGAGGAGAGGGGAAGGGGACATGAGCTATCTTGGTTGGGTCTCTCTGTGCCCTGCAACCAATGGAGTGTGAGTAGAACAGCTTCCTGTGAGGCTGGTAGGAGCTCAACATAGTAGCTATTATTATAGTCACTGTCATTACAATTACTATTTATAGAGGGGAGATGAGCATGGGGGTGGGGTTGGACCAGCTGATCTTTAAAGTTCCTTCAAGCCCTGGGAGCCCCTGGTTTCTCACCCAGAAAGCCCCCAAGTGTGATGTTTCCTTCTTGGTAGCAATCTTACCATCTCGCCTCCCATGCCCTTCACTGCTGTCTCTTCAATCTTTCCACCTCACCAATTCAAAATACTTTCCTAACACATGACAACATGGTGCAAATAGCAAAAATCAAGTCCCAAGTTTCTGTTAAATCACCTAATCATGAAACTACCAAAGTCAAATGCAGAAAGTCTATAAATTAAAATTCCCTGTTACAACAATGAACACCTGACCCAGAGCTCCAGCAGATGGCTGGGAGTGACAACAGCCAGCTTAGGACCACCTAAGTGGTCCTTCCAGGAATGCCTCCTGAAATCCTGGCCTTTCCTGGGCTTCCATGGTGACTGTCCCAGCACCACCAGAGACTGGCAAGTTGGGCCCAGGCTGTTTTTCTTCCTGTCTAGAGATCAAGGAAGCATGAAGCCCAGCCAGGTAGAAGCCCAAGGGGCAACCTGACATGCCAATGTGTAAACCCTTTGGGAGGAATGGAAGTATGAGAGCAGTCCTCACACAGAGTCCAAGTGCAGCTGGGAGATGTCCCAGCAGAACACTGCCATGCATAACCAACCCCTCCTGACATCATTCTTTCTAAGTCACTGTGCCACATCTGTTGAAATACAGATAAATTATTATGAAAATATTTATTGAACATTTACTATGTGCCAGGCAAATTCACCCACCTACCATAAATATATCTATATAACTGCATATAATTACCAGGACACAGAGAGACACACAAGGATACACAGACACACATATTCCATAAATGGTAACACATACATGAATATACACAAGTATACACACAAACACATAGCACTGTAATGTATATGTGTGTAGTCACACAGAATCATACATATTACATTACATTTGGTGCAAGTGACAGAAACAACTCACGTTGGCATTAATTAGAAGGTGAATTTATTGTTTACAGAATTAAGATGAGGTGGTACAATGAAGCGGAGTGCAGAGCAAGGGTACAGCTGAGCCTCAGGAACAACTGAATTCAGAACTATGGACTTTATCAATTTCATGTCCTGCTTTGGTCTCTATCTCTCTGGTCTCTTTCTATCTGGGCTGACTTTACATGAAAGGCATATGTGTAGCCAAATGAGGGAAATATGACCTTTATTCATGTATGGGAAACATAACCAGACATTTCCTGATCTCTAGCCACAGATCATGGTAAATAGAAATTACTAAAGTGCTTTCTGGTTCCCAAACCAAAAGTCCAAAAGGGATGGGACAATCGATCCCAGTCCCCATTTGTTTAGTCAGCTTAGGAAAGGTTATGCTGCAACATACATGTAACAACAACCATGAAACCCCCTAAAATCTCCACGGTCTACTCCCACAAGGTTTACTTTACTTGTATCACACGTTTCTCATGGGCTAGCTATGGCTCTGCTCTACAGCGTCTCCTGTCTGGGACCCAGGATGACAGAACAGCCTTTACCTGAATATCACGTCTCATGGCAGAAGAAAAGGAGAAGAAGTGGCAAGCCAGGCAAGGGCTCTTAGAACTTCTACTCAAGTGTGGCATGTGTCACCTGGGTTCTCATTTCCATTGGCCAAAGGAGGTCATTCAGTCATTCCTAACGTCAGTGGGGGAAAGGGGAAAAAGAAAGGTTTGAACAGTAATCCAACCTACCACTCCATCTCCTGCCCATTGTAACCAGGTGAGTGGGTACTACAATTGACTCATCCTTAGACAGATTACATTGGGCCAGGAGGCAGGACCAGGTTGTGCTACTATGGTGACTTCAGTGGTAATACTGTGAATAAGGAGTAACACTGTTATAAGTTGCCCCAAATGGGGATTGCTGGACAGATAATACCATTGTATTATAGAGATATCTCAGATGAACTGACGTGCAGATATGTGCTCAGCCCAACAAACCACATGGCGTACACGTGTACACACACTTGATAACTCCCAGGTATGAATACAGGCACACATACACAGATAGGCACACCCACATGCATGTATATGCACACATGTGAACCTGTAGCGGTGCCTGTTTGTGCACACATATAGGCACCATGCACATGTTGGGGTCCAGTCTGCCTTCATTTACATGTGAACCCACACGCACATGCCACCCTCAAGCACACATGCACACTTCAGCTCAGCGGGGAGTGGCTGCTTCTTCGCTGGAGAGATCAAAGGCAGCTGCTCCCTCTGCATATTTAAGGAGCCCCTGCTGCGAGCCTGTAGCTCTTAGCTGAGCCCCCTGCCTAGGCAAAGCCCCACTCTGGGAAATGCCGCCCACCCCCAACTCTACCCCAGGGGAAAGTCTTTGGAATCTGATCACTTACTTCCCCAAGCCTTTTAGGAAGGACCCAGAGAGAAGCCCAGGGCGGGGCCCTGAAAGAGCAGTGCAGCCTGGTCCCCAGGTCCGGGGCCCCGGGCTGCAGTCAGGCCCAACAGGCAGAGAGGATAGTGCCCTTGGGGCAGCCAAGCTCAGTTCAGGGGAGGAAGGACTGGCATTGCCCATTTGCCGAGAGCCTGTATTTCCTCCTGGGGAGCATGCCTGCTGCCCAGGGACGTCAGATTTGAGGCTTTGTAGAAGGAGGCCCAGACACGGAGCCGAGCCCCCGGACACAGGCCTGACTTTGCCACAAACTCATTTGGACCAGTCACTTTTCTTTTTGGGCCTCAGTTTCCTAGAAAAGTACACATTCAGAGCTACCTGAAACTGCCCAATCTAGGAATGGCAAAACCCTGGCACACCTACCTCTGCTGCAACTCATTCCAGGCACGGGGACACGGCAAACCCAACACAGCGCCCCTTCTGGCCAAAACAGAATGAGACCTCAATCATTTTACACTAAATACTCTAGAGATACTGATTCATCAGACTACTCTGATGAGTAGTACTCTGATCTACTAAGATCCCACATGCCACATGGTGCGGCCAGAAAAACAAAAACAAACAAACAAAAATGACACTGCCAAGGAGGAGATAAATCCTGGGCTCAACAGCCAACTGGCATTCCCTTAAAATCTGTTTCTATGCTGATCGAATCTTCCCACCAGAAAAAAAAATGGGCATAGTATCCATACTCTCTGGTTCCTTTTGCAATAATAACAATACCAAAGCAACAACAATATAATAACAATTATAGAGTACCTACTGTATGTCAGGTACTATGCTTGGCTCTATACACACAGTGTGTCTAATTCTCTCAACATTGCTGCAAGGTAGGTTGTATATTCATACTTTACAGATAAAGAAATGGATGCTCAGAGAAGTTATGTGACTTGCCCAATAACACTCAGGTAGGAAGAGGGTAGGATTTGAGCCCATATCTGTGTGCCAAAACCTCTTCCCTTTTCACTAAATAATAGTCAGATCTGTTCTGAATCAAAATAAGAGAAAACATGAGCTCTGTAAGAAGCCAGATAGCTTTGGGTTGGGGGTAGAAAGAATGGAATATTGGTACCCAAATCTTAACAGCATTTCTCCCATCCCTCGCTTCTTAAATTCTGCATTCAATCAAATTTAAAAGTAGAGCGTATCACCCAGATTTCCAGATTTTAGTAAACAGATATTATGAAAATTTTATTTAAACCGCTGAATGCTGTTTATTAGGCTTTTATTCTTTTATCTTTTTACCACAAAATCATAACACCACCAGTGAAGAAAATGGAAAAAATACAAATATGCATGCAGAAGAAAATACAAAATACTCCTAACCTCTTCCTAACCTCTCCACCAGAAATAACCATTGTTAATACTTCAGTACACCACCTTCCAGAATTTTTCTATACATACTTTGTTTACATGAATTCATTCCGCAATACCATTTCTCCAATTTGCCTTTTCTTTTCATGATCTCATGTTATTCATCTAATGAACCTTTTTTTTTTTTTTTGTGGTACGTGGGCCTCTCACTGTTGTGGCCTCTCCCGTTGCGGAGCACAGGCTCCGGATGCGCAGGCTCAGAGGCCATGGCTCACGGGCCCAGCCGCTCCGCAGCATGTGGGATCTTCCCGGACCAGGGCACGAACCCGTGTCCCCGGCATCGGCAGGCGGACTCTCAACCACTGCGCCACCAGGGAAGCCCTACTGCCTCATTTTAATCCACTGGTTAACGGTACATTGTGTGAATGTATCATGTTTTATTTAGCCAATACCTATTATTGGACATTTAGGTTGTTTTCAGTTAAATGTCATCAACATAAAAAATATTATAAATAAATCTTTGCACATCTTCATGGTAGGTGATTTCCTTAGAATAAATTTCTAGAATTTGAGGGTCAAATATACAAATACTTTAAGGGCTTGTTACCTAATCCAAACTGCCCTCCAAAAAATTTTGTATCAACTTACAAATTCTGTCAGCTTCTCCTGATCTTTGCCAACACTGGGCATTTCAGTTTTAAATCTTTGACTGCTTCTTAACAGTTGTGAACATGAAAACAGAGTGAGGCACTTTGGAGAGGTCCCATGGGGCACGCTGCGGGTCACAGGCATTGATGGTGAAAATGGACATGTTGATTTATTTAAGTGGACAGGCATTAGCATCACTTGAAAAGAAGACGCCGATGCATCAGATCATGTGACGACACGCTACCCCACAAGCACACTGCATAGATCCAAGTGTAACATACTGTGGAGCATGACCTCCCCAGTCAGAGAGCGAGCTCTCTGAGGGTGGGGACTAAGCCATACTTGTCCCTACAACCTGCCAGGGTCTACTGCAGGGCCCTTCACACAGGTAGTGTCTCTGGATCTACTGTCTTCATCTTGGTCAATGATGAAATCATTGTGGGTTACAGCATCAAGCCTGAGGCCTCACAGTAAAAACGGGAAAGTGAGATGGTCTGGCTCAGGGGAACAGTCATGGGGTTTGGATTCAGGAGTTCTGAGTTCAAGATCTGGCTCCCCTACTTACTTTGGACAAATTTTTTAACCTCTTTGAATCTACTTGCCTCAACTAGAAAAAGACATCAGTACTGACTCATAACCTGGGTTAAATGAATTGATGGATAATGCAATTGTTAAGCACTATTACCAATATCCTTGTACTAATGAACGTATCAAACACTTGGAGCTGTTGTCTGGATGTTCTTCACCTGGGCAAAAATGCAAACTCAGAATTAATCACTTTGAACTTTTTCTTCTCCTTTAAAAAAAAAAACCCAATAAATGATCAGGGATAGGGTATGCAGGACGATAGACCAGAGTTTGAATCTTGGCTTTACCGCTTAGTAGTTTTGTGATCTTGGGCAAGTAACCTAAACATTCAAAATCTCAAGTCTTCTTTACTGTAAAATAGGGATAATAGTAGTGTTAACTTCAGAAAGGAAAGAGTATATCCATTGTGAGGGCCAAAAGAGATAATATATGTTCAAGTGCCTGGCCCAGCCTGGAGGTATAGCAGGAACTCAAGAAATATCCTCTTCTCCCTAACTATAAATAGGACTCCCCTATCAATCAACCTCAGCCTTCTAGCTGTCATTTTTTTATTGTGTAAGAAATCACCCCAAGGTTATTGGCTTAAAATAACAGCCATGCATTGAGCGCAGAATTCTGCGGATCAGCAATGGCTGGGAACTGCTGGGTGGCTCTTCTACTGCCTCTGTTGGGCTCATGCACGTGGCTGCAGTCAGCTAGCAGGGAATGGCTTCAATCACATGTCTGGCAAATGGCAGAGTATCACTGGGGCAAAGGAGATAACTAGGCCATGGGTCTCATCGGCCCGTTCTCTACCAGGCGCTTGTTCACATGATGGGAAGTGCAAATTTCCAAAGGCAGCAAGAGGGCAAGTCACTGTGTACAAGTCTGCCAATGGCCCTCTGGCAAAAGCCAGACACATAGCCCATCCCATATTCAAAAGGTGGAGAGCTAGACTCTACCTCTGGGTGGGAGAAGCTCCAACATCACATTAAAAAGGTGTAAATACTGGCATGGGAAGAATCCATGGCCATTTTTGCACTTTATCTTAGAGGTGAGTGCTTCTTCCAGGGCTGCACCCTGTGACCCAGTTATTCACACAGAAAGTATATCTGCTCTATGCACATCAGAAAAGTCTTCCATAACTTTCCCAATGTTCCTGCAAATCAGTGCCAACATGGTGCCATGATCTCCAGCCTAGAAGCCCGTAAGCAGGAGACAGAGACAAAAGAACAAACACTTAAATTATCTGATGAATGTCAGATACATTAAACTAATTTATGTAATAATGTAAGCACAGTGATGGGAAGGTAATATGAGAGACATAAATTATACATTATTATTGTCAGCTCTAGCACTTATCTTAGTAGTGTGTCAAAATACATCCTGATATGTTAACATTTATAGAAATGAACAACATGTGCTTGTGCTCAGGAATCCGGCAGTGAGAAGCTGGATGTCGTTTGCATGTGTACACCAAGCCATCATTGTCTTGCCCTGGAATGACCAAGAACACGAGAAGAAGGTGCCTATGTGCTTCACTTCCCTAAAGAGCTCTCGGCTCAAATGCCTCTGGCATGAGTTCCAGAGTGTGGTCAATATGGGAAGCCATGAAATATGGGAAACATGGTCTTGGGGTCAGACTGACAATTTATCAGCTCTCTAATCCAAGTCATCACACCTCTTCAAGCCTCAGTTTCCACATCTATGAAATGGGAATAAGAAATCTATCCTCAAAAGATTGCCGTAAGCATAAAATGTAATTATTTTGTTTTTCTTCTCATGGAGGCATCTCTGGGGTAGTGGTAGGGGATGTATCTGAAGCAATCTTAAACATTGGAAACCTGCAGGAAGGCTTTCCTACTCAACTCAAGCACAGTTAGTGACTGCCTGACTATGGTTATGTTTATTTATCTCCATTCCATCCACAAGATACTGTCTGATATTCCCCTTTCTCTGTCATGTTATGGCCAGACTATAATTTTTATGTCCAGACTTTAACACTAATAGCAAACTCCTAGGGCTAATCTGCAAGGAACTGTGGGTTGACCTTGAACACATCCAAGGCCTGGTCTCTGAGGCAAGCAAGATACAGAAGTCTCTAAACATTAGAGGAACCTGCAAGTAGGACAGCTCCCATGGAGAAACATTGCCCTGGGGAGGGGAATCTGGCATACAGGGGCAGGTAGATGGGCAACCATCCTCAGGATGAATGACCCAAGGATGACAGCCCATCCTAAGAAAGACAGGGGTGGGCCTCTAGCTAAACCAAAGCCAAGTTCTGAGCACAGGAAACCCCAGGGCAGAAGAATGAAATGGAGGGGCAGGCAGAAGCTTGGTAGAGAACCCCATGAGAGACTCTGTGTACAGCCCCAGAAGCTCAGTGTCCAGCAAGGGCAGAGGTGAAGCAGAGCTGATTCAAACCTGCCTGCCCAGTATACCCACTGGCCTGGATACATGAGCAGGCTGAATCTATAGGGATGGGGGTGGGGGGCGGGACATAGAAGGTACTGAGTCCAGAAGTGGGAAGTTGGAGAAATAGAATCCAGACATGGGAGAACAGCAGTGGCTCTGAGGCTAGAACATGCACCCCTGGAATCTGTCTCCTCTCCCCTCTCCTTAAGATCCCCACCTTCAGGACTTCCCTGGTGGCACAGTGGTTAAGAATCTGCCTGCCAGTACTGGGGACACAGGTTCAAGCCCTGGTCCGGGAAGATCCCACATGCCACGGAGCAACTAAGCCCATGCGCCACAACTACTGGGCTTGTGCTCCAGAGCCCGTGAGCCACAACTACTGAGTCCACGTGCCTAGAGCCTGTGCTCCGCAACAGGGGAAGCCACCACAATGAGAAGCCAGTGCACCACAACGAGGAGTGACACCCCTCTCGCCACAGCTAGAGAGAGCCCCTGTGCAGCAACGAAGACCTAACACAGTCAAAAAAGAAAAAAAAAAAAAAAAAAAAAATGACCCTCCCCCACCTACCTTCCAGGCCTATTATCCTTTCTGCAGCTGGAACTCAGGAGAGTCCAGATCTACTTTTTAGACCTCAGTTTCTTCATTCTGAATAGGAGCCAAAAGACCTTGCCACTTAATTCATGCCCCTTCTAGACCAGCCATCTCCCCAGGGCTGGGTCTAGGGAGAGGCAGGCAAGGAGCTTAGAGTGTACATTTAAGGGGTGCTCCCTCTCGGGTTCATGCAGGTGCAAGCCCAGCATCTAACAGGGAGTGCCTCCTTCAGTATGGCACCCTGCTTGCCTCCCTTGCCTCACCCTAGCCCTGGCCCTGAGCCCCTAGGCCTCTAGGGCCTGTGTGAGGAGGTCTAGGTTTGAACCAATGAACGTCCTTGGGGCTCCCAGGGAAATCCTCAAGGCCACAGCATTCCTCTTCTCTCACAGGTCACTCTGAGATGAGGAGAAGCACTCAGCGCTCTGCTGGGAGCCGGACACCTTCTGGTTCCTCACAGTCCCTGGGGAAATAAGCAGAGATCCGGATACTTAAATCCAGTTCTGCCCTCCCCTGCCCAGGAGGCCTACATGGCAACCCCATTACCCGTGGAATAACATCCAACCTTCTTAACTTGGCATTCAAGGCCATTATCCGTTCTAGCTTTTAGCACACTCTGTTGTGACCACTTGCTGTGTGACTAATGGGACTGGATCCTGAGCATCTCCAGGGAAAGCCCTACCCCCCTTCCCGTTCCTGGTGCATAGATACCTGATGAGTTCCTAAGCACCTATTTTATGCAAATGCTGTGCCAGGAGCTGGGTATACTACAGAACTTATACTCTAGTTGGGAGACACAAACAAAATACAAATTAAATACATCATATACTACATGATACATGTGATAATAAAAAAATAAATCCCAGCAAAGTGACAGTGAGACAGAATGGGCTTTGCTATTTTAAATATAGTGCTCAGGGAATGTCTCTGAGGAGTCGCTGTTTGAGGAGAGAGCTATAGGAGTCAAGGGAGCAAGCCATGTGGATATTTGTGGGGAGATCATTTCCCGTGTGAGGACAGCAAGGAAGGCCCACACAGGTGTGTGTCAAAGAAGAAATGCATGCCTCCTCTCACCCCCCCTGACATGTGCCTTGGCCACATCACAGCAATCTTTTGTGACTAGACTGTTGCACATGCTATTCCCTCTGTTTGACATGCCTTCTACCCCATCTTCTCTGCTTGGAAAACTCCTACTCATTCTTTGAAACCCATCCTTAACTCACTTATCTGTAGGTTTCCCTGACAGGTAGGTACAATGGGCTTCTTCGTCCTCTGTGCTCTCACAGCAGTTTGCACATCCTCAATGATAGCAGTTGAATAGGTCTGTCTCCTCTATAGATCATGAGCTCTCCAAGGGCAGAAACCTCCTTGTTCCAAGAACTCTATTTATAGGTATTCCTACTAACAGTGATCAAGCTTACCTTCATGACTGTTCCCTTGTTTCTAAGTAAAATATGTCTCTCCCTTTTTCATGATCTGCTTTGTAGGGTGATAACAAAAGCCTGCAAAGATAGTAATAAGAAATGACTTTCTTCCACAGATGCATTTATAGGTTAACCCTAGGCTCAACTTTATTTTTTTTAAATCTCTGTCATCTAATTCAACAAATCAAAATAAATTGTTGGGGAGGGGAAAACTCACCCCATCCCCTCTTAGTTCTTTGAGCTGTTGGAGTTTAAATGACATAAAACAAATTAACAGGGGGAAAAGCAAATTTAATTACATACACACAGGGAATCCACATAAACATGGGAGATTCCAAAGACAGTCAGGCAAAAGGAGATATATGTGTCATTCTGGACTAAGGAGAAGGGGGCAGGGTCTGGCACTTCAAAGGGAAAGAAGGCAGTCGCAGGAAGATGAAAAAAGAGCAAATGTTTGGTAAACAAATGTTTGCTGGGTCATGTAGTAACAATGGGACCCCAGAGAGGAATTTTAACAAACAGATTTTGCTAGGTTCCTTCCTGCCTACCATACCTAGTTCATATTATAATATAGATATCTCTGGTGATACTTCCCTTCTCAGAACAGTTCCTCTGTCTAAATTCTTTTAGGTAGTTAAGGGGAAAGGTCAAAGTTTCTTCCTGAGATTTTGTTTCTTAAAAACAATCTGCCCAAAATAATCTTCATGCCAAAGAGTCACATTTGGGGTGACTCCTTGTCAAAAGCAAATTTTGCTTTCCTACAAAATAAATCCTGGCACTATAATAGCAGATTCCAAAGAAAGATCTTCACCATTAGAATGGGATATCCTGAAGTCAGGACACTTTTTTTAAAAAAAACTATCCATGCATCATCATATTCTCAGCAATGCCTAGTTACCTTAGATGAAAGTCAGAAAATGTTTGATGAATGAAAAGTTATGGGTCTTCCTTGGGAGAGCATGAGTAGGGAAGAGATGCCCTTTTGTTAAATGTATTTTGTCGGTGCAGGCAGCCCAACACAAGACTTTCAACTAGAGCACAGGTCAGTAAACCAGAGCCCCAGGCCAAGGATGGCCCCCAACTCTTGTTTTTGTAAGTAAAGTTTTATCAGAACACAGCCACTGCCATTTGTTTACCTATTATTGTCTGTGGCTGCTTTCACAGGACAATGGCAGAGTTGAGTAGTTATGACATAGATTGTATGGTCTTTTACTGAAAAAGTTTGCTGGCCTCTGAATTAGAGAATCATGGAAGATGATGCATAGTCAAGTATAGATTGCCAGGTGAACAGCCCCTAAATGCTATCTATGGTAAAGACTCTCTCCATGTCATTTCCTTCCTCTACAGTACAGATAGCCTTCATCAGCTCAGTTTTCCGAGGCACTGTGTTGGTATAATGACCACAGACCCCTCCCCACCTGAAGGTGCTAGAAGATGGAGGTGCCCCAAAAGCAGGCTTCAGCTGGGAGGGATGCCAACTCTCTTTTCATCTGATCTACAACCCCCCGACACCCAACTGGCAATATCATTTTCCCCATCTTCTTGCAAAGCCAAGCAACTTTGCCCACCCATTTGCCATTCGACAAAGTCTTTTAAACAGATGACTTTTAATAAGTTAATCCATTCATTGTCTGGAGCTCTGAAAACTGACATAAAAGCACAATGACGCCTAATTAAACTTGTTCTGTGAAAACTAATTTGTCAAACCCAGAAGCACAGTTCATAGATAAATGCTAATATTTGAAAGTCAAATTAAAGTTGAAAAGGTTTGTAATAACAGTTAATTAACTCTTGTTTTGTTTTCCTTCACTGCAAACTGGAACCAACTGCATTGCGGGCGCCTCTTTAACATTTTGGACCACAAAGATAAAATTCAAAGCTTTGAGATACGCCTTTGATGTTGGTATTCTCTGCAGATTTGATATTATTTTAAGTCTCTTTGTTTAAAAATTCATTTTTATTATCCCTGCATGAAATGCATGGCAATTCCCCAAATAACGAGCCATCAGTGCAATTAACATCGTCGATCGACACCAGCGTCCTGATAATTAATACAGACGCGCTGCCTCCCCAGCGAGAACTGTGAGGGCTTGGTTTTTCAGAGCAACTGTTCATTTACAGACTCAGCTTCAACCTAATGAAAATGGATTGTGAAACTTTAATGAACAAGACTTTGCTGTCATAATAATAAAGACTTTGAAACAACGTGGAGGCCTCCATAGCAAGCGTCTGGCGCTGTGCTTGTTGCTACGGTACATCAAACCAATTAAGCCATATGATGAATATTTACACCGAGGTTTTTTTCAACTCGATGACATAGGATAAACTCGTAAAAGTGAGCATTAATTCTGCATCAACAGTTTCTGACATTACATCGCAGCAAAGATGCATCTGCCCAGCCAAAAGGCTATGTCTGCCTACCTCTGTTTTGTCTCAATAAATGTCAACGAAGGACTAGAACGTTCTGAAAATCCAATTTGCATGCACAGGTTGTGAGTACAAGTGCAAGGAAAATATCTTCCTTGTGGTGCATGTATATTTGTGTATGTGTGTGTGTTTTGTTTGTGGGTATGTGTATGATAGTACCCAGGGGGGCCTGTTTTGTACGTGTGCCTAGGGGAGTGTGTGTCTGCCTTGTGTACACGGATCTGTGGGGGTAGGGTGTGTAACAGTGCATAAACTCATCACTTGTGTGTATACATTTCTATCTCTGAGAAGGTGTATATGGGAATGATTTTATGGGTTTGTTTGGGTTCATATGACTATTCCTTGTATCCGTTCAATAATATTTACTGAGCACCTATTATGTATTAGATAATGTGAAATGACAATGGTTATAAAATCTTTGAAAGCATCTTTACTCAGGGCACTATGATCTGGAGGGAGACTCTGTACATCAATTAGTATCTAATCAGAGTACAGCATGCCAAGTGCTAAAATGGGAAAAGGAAACAGTATTTTGGGTGTGCATATAACAGGGACATATAACATAAAGTAAGAGAAATTAGGAAAGACTTCTCAGAAGAACTGGGATGTAAGCTGAGGCCCAAAGATAAGGGGGAGTTAGCCAGGCAAAGAGAGGGAGACAGGTGAAGAAGATGCATCCAGATGCCTTTGTGTGCATACATGTGCTGTGAGCGTGGCAGATGGATTATGTCTAGGGTCTGTATGGTGTCGGTGTGTGTGCTTTGAACAAAACATGCATACGTGCACCTCTGTATATCCAGGCCTTAGTGTCTCAAGAATCATAGCACTCCCTGGCTGAAAATATCTCAAGACCAGACACCACTCATCTAGACTATAAATGATGCAAATGGAGAGCAAAGGACCATGACTTTGGAAGGCTCCTGGCAGCAACTCGGGATTAAAAGATCTGTCACCCCCATTTCTAATCTAACCCAAGTTTGTAAGTCAAGCTTTCACGTATCTACGATTGCCTGAGGTTCTTATTTACAGAAACATAGAGCTTCCCAGAGGCTAACAGAAGATGAATTTACCCTGTGATTCTGAGCACAAGCTCAGTAGCTTAAGAATTTTCAAGTTAGGGGCTTCCATACAATCTTCTTCTAGATGTAAGAGTGTCAGATACAGACAAGTCAACAAAACTACCGTAACTTCTGAACATAGCTGTATCTCAGTCATATACAATTGTGCACACATACATGGACACAAAAGAACAATTCCTGATCCTATTATGGTTTTAAAAGATGTCAAGGCATTAGCATTGCTCAAAAGCAAGCTATATCAGAGAAGTGTAAGTTTTCACAAGCTGGAGGATAGATCATAACTGATACTACGTGTGTTCAGAACACATATAGGTACAGGGAGGAAACAATTGGGCCAAAAGAGCTGTCACAAACCATGTACTTTATCCACGGGGAGCTTTTCAGGCATTTGAAAATTCATTTTACTCACAAAATTCTTGGATGTTCTTTTCCTAGCCTACAGAAGAGGAGAGGCACTCACTCAAATTTGTAGAGAAAGGTACTATTTGCAGATGCATCAGCAGAAGTGATGACGCAGAAGTGTATTCTGGGGCCTTTATCGTGGAGGCACACAGTCCAACCTACTTTCCCAATGGCCACTCTGAACAGTGGTTGGCGTTCATCACGATGATCCTGAGTCACCAAGAGAAGGTTAAATCACTCAGTTTCCTCTGGTGAAGAAAGGTGTAGAGATCTGCAGCAAAATCATTTTTAAAAGATTTGAATGTTTAAAGGGTTAGCCCTTGGCTATCCAGAAAGTTCGACTACCTCGGTTCAGATTCACTAGCATAAACTGAGTGCCAACTAGGCATTGGACAAGATGTTTCCAGCAGTCATCTCATAGAATCCTTATCAAAATTCTGAGAAGTAGAATTTATTACCCTTATTTTAGAGAAGAGGAAATGCAAGCAGAAAGAAGTTGGGTAGTAAAGGGCAGGCACACTTCTTTTGGTTCTCACTCTTGCTACTTTTTGATACTTATTCCAGAACAATGGATTGCCCCAGGGTTCCAGAGACACGAGGTCTTACAACAGATGCTTAAAATTTCCCCACATATCTGTTGGCAGGCAATGCCATCACTATTTGAGAGGTGTCTTCCCCTTGCATTTATCCAAATTCTCAGTCAGCATCGTAGTTCTGACTTGGCCTCCCTCTCAGAATCAGCAGAAATAGGGACGTCTAAAGGCAAAACTTGAAGAAAGATTAGACTACTCAGAGTGATGCATCAGAGGACACAGACTCTTTGACACACCAAAAGGGATTGGGGAAAGGAAAGTGACATTTATGCTTTTCTGTGTGTTTTCTTATGTAGTCTGCACAATGGTCTTGTAAATATATATATCTATAATGTGCGTATGTACATAAGTGCACATTATAGAATTCCCCAATGCTGTGCCAGGCACCATGCAAGCATTATCTCTACTCTTAAAGATGTAGCAAGTGGGTAACACAACCCCAAGAAATCTGTGGGGCAGAGAGGTTTAGCAAGTTACCCAAAGTCACAAAACAATGGGTGGTAGTGCTGGGATTTGAGCACAGAGTGTGTGACTCTAAGTCTTTAGGTTATATTATTCTGCCTTCTGAGAACAAGCCCTTAGGCAAAAAGCAGCTAAGCCTATCACATCTGCAAAGATCTGTCCAGTCTGGGGTTCATGATACAAAAAGAGGGTTGATTGTCTTTTATCATGTGCTACTGGGACAGCCCAGCTCCCTGGCTGGGGTCTCCCCAGTCTTACAGGGCTTGGAGAGAAGACCTAGCTCTATGTCTTCTGAAAGTAAGAGAGCCTCATCATCCATCCTGGAGATTTAGAACAGAGACTCCAGGGACCTACAGACCTCAAGCATCATCTTATCCAACCTCTTTGCAATATCCCAGCGTCCCCTGTTGAAAACCTCTCAGTGCCTACAAATTCATCCCAAATGTGGGCCATTCTATTTTTATAGAGAGTTCTTGTTCTGCAGAATTAAACTAGAGTTAAAATCTGTCTCTCTACAGCTTCCACCCACTGGTCCAAACCTGAGCCCTTCCTCCATGGACTCCCTTTCCATTCCAAGTGTAGAAGCAATGAGGGCATGTGCCTTCTCCTCAGAATGCACACCTGGGGTCTGTTGGTGTCTCCATTTTCCTGATTGAGTTTCAGTGGGTCTCAGACTTGAGGACTGTCTGGCAGTTGGGCCAGCACTGAGCCCTGGGAGGATCTGACCAGCCCCCTCTGCAGTAGGGCTGAGGGAGGGGTGTGTGCTCTGCTCAGGCTTCAGCCTCTACATCCTCTGCTGGTCAGACCTTCCAAGAAAGTCCCATCCCATCAGACAGTGCCTCCTCTCCAGCCTCAACACTGGAGTCTAGGATCCGTGTGAATCATCACCCCCAGGTGTCTAAAGATCTGTTAAGTCCTTAGCAAATTACATGAGTGCCCAATGAATGTATGTTATTATATTATGTTCTTATTATTACTGTTATTATTGTTATTACCTGACAATAGTATCCCAGGGTAATTAGAAGGGGGGGCACTAAGACTTACCAAAGACCCTACACTGCCTCTGATTTGATAAGAAAATCTGAGTCCTAATTATAGTTCCACCATTAAAAAATAATGAGGAGGAGGAAGAGGAAGAGGAATTTGATGCTAAGGGCCACAACAAGAGCAATCATCATTTCTACCAGGCACATGGAATTGAATGTTTACGACAACTTTGTAAGATGGATACTATTATTCACCTCATTTTACAGATGAGGAAACCGAGGCTTAGAGAAGTTAAGTAACTTGCCAAGGTCACATAACAGGTAAGTAATGGGATGAGAATTTGGTAGTCCAAGAATCCCTGGGTCTATACTATTAACCACCATGTGATACTTCCTGTCACTAACCTGCTGTGTGAGTTTGGGTAAGACACTTCCCTCCCTGGGCCTTAATTCTGCATCACCTGGGGTTTTCACAGCTCCAATAGACCAAAGAATTGACTTGAGAAAGGCAGTGGAGGCCCCCCGGAGAAGTCGAATCTCCCCCACTGGGCAGCCACCCTCCACCTTCCTGCATCTGAATTCCTTCCTGGCTGCCAGGGCAGCTCTAAAGCTCATCTGAGCATGCAAATCAGAATTAATTATTCAAGACTGGGCCTACTTTGCATACCAATTCCATTTTCTTCTGTGTGGTAAGGTTCTCACCCCTTTTAACAGTTTAGAATAATGTGCATCAGACCTTCAAAATGAAAACAAAAGTTTAAGAAAAGAAAACTGGAGGAAGAAGGGATAAGCTGGTTTCTTTCTCTGGGTGTTCTTTCTGGCTAGGGCTGGGCCTTGCTGGCTGGAAACCAGGACGGCAGAGGCCTCTGCAGGCTGGATGGTCTCTGCCATTGATGGTAGACAAGAATTTCTGAATCGTGGATATCTCTGAGAATCTGATGAAAGCTGTGGAGTCTCATCTCCAGAAAAGATGCAAACCTACAAAATGTGGCATACAATTATGGAGTGATTCCCTGAGAACCTGAAACTCAGCTCTGGACCCCTGGTTAGAAAGCCAGGAATTGCTCAAATGAAGGCCAAACAGGATTCCTGGGTATGCAGGTGTGTCAATGAGTTAAGAAAGATGCCCAACCTAGTCAAACGCAGTTTACCTGAGATGCCTAAAGACACCTGGTCCTTCACTGAGACAAAGGTGGACCAGGGCCCATCCCAAGGCATGAGAGCCTTGATTGGCTCACTTGAGAGTATGTGTTTCAAGGAAGATATCTTCAACCACATTTCCACAGAAGATGAAAAATTTGTTATTTATAAATTATACTATTTTATATGATCACAACTGTAAAAATAATCACACAGAAAGATGAGCATAAAATAAGTAAAATTTTTGTGCAAGTTATCACTGAGTATAACAATAGGTACTGATTTTCTTTTTGCTGATTTTCTATATTTTTTTTCTAATTTTCTATAATGAAAAGTTTTGCCTCATGATTAAAAACACATAAAGTTTACCTTAGATGTTAAAATGGAAGACCCATGGGTAGCCCTTGATTAGTCTCTAAGAACAGAGACACATGGTGATATTAATATCTATCATGATATTAAAAAAAATAATAATAATAAAAGTTGAATTAACATGTAGGTACAGCTATGATGACCCGAATGAGGTAGAGAAAAGAAAACTGGCCAAAGGAGAAACAGAAGAATGAACCACACTCTCAGAGAGAGGCAGAACCTATGTGACCCTCCCCTCCGCCCCCCGAACAAGAGGGAAAAAGTCACACCCTGGACCCTGACTCCCTCAAGAGAGCTGGCTGAGTTCTGTGACATAGCTTTAATCTTTCCAATAAATCCTCTTTTTGCCTAAACTGGTTTGAGTGGGCCTGGTCTCATGTAACCAAATAATACCTAAGACAGTGGGGAAGCCGAACAGGAGATGTATGGCTAGTCTATGATTGAATGTCTGTGACATCTGAGTGAGTGAGGGTGACATCTGAGAAATTATGTGTAACATCTGCATGGGTGTGTTTGTGTAACAGGCTGAGTGTGTGTAACATCCAAGCATTTGTGACATCTTGAGAGAGAGTGTGTATGAGATCAAAGTCAATGTATGTAGCACTGGAATAAGTATGCGTAGTTAGCTGGAGTCAATAAATGTTTAAATCTGTGACCTGTCAGTTGTAATTTCTATCAATTTTCCCTCCACAATCTGGTCTTACGCTCAGCCCAAGGGTCCCATCTTTGCAAATCTCATCTGGTACCAGGGAAGATTTTCACGGGACACTTTTCTGCCCAGCTCCACAGGCCTGGGGAGAGAAGAGCAGCCGTCAAGTTCACCCCTTCCCTGCTCTTCAGGCAATGTCAGCTGATTCTCTGCAACTCCTTTGGAAAACTCAAGCCCAGAGCCAAGAGGCATCTCCCCCTTGATCTTAGCATCAGGCTAGGATCTCATCTGATGCTCAAAGCAACTCTTCAGCATTATCAGTGCAGAGATAACCATTCCCTTGTCACAGATAAGTAAAATTGAGGTCCATAGTGATGAAAAGACTTGTCCAACTCACACAGGATTTGTGACAAGCAGTCAGGGTTTGAACTCAGGTCTCCTGACTCCAGAGCCTGTGTTCTTCCCAGTATGTCACACTCCTCCCAACCAGACTCTGCAGATGTCATGAATAGTTTTTCTCAGCCCTACTCAGGTCTCAGTTCTCTTCCAATTTCCCATCAAGAGCTCCCAGATGGGCATCCATGGCAACACTGAGCCCATGGCAGCAGAAGTAACTACAGCCACTTGCTGGTGGCTCTGAGCCCACTGGCACAGGAGTTGACACAGGGACAAAGGACACTGAGCCTGCAAAATATACAGGCCTACACCTGAGCAGTGTTGAGAAGGCTGATTCATTCTGTGGATTTCTTGGGGTTGTTTTTATTTGGAGAACTGATGACACAGAGATTGCTGCATAAAACCTTGCTAAAAGTGTTTCATCAAGGCTGATGCAGAATCAGAAAGCCCAGGAGATATGTCCTGGTTGAGCACTGTAGCAGAAGTACATTTCTAAAGCTCCTTTGGGAAAATGGGGAGACTCTAGCCATATCCAATGAGTGTTGGGAAGCCATCATACTTGGCAGAGGTCTTAGAAGAATGTATCATTTCATTAAATGCTTAGGTCGCTGGTGTGTGTGACCTTGTTTCATCCTGTTTCCTCCCCTGTTGGTTCAATGAGACCTGCCCAGCCCACCTGCTCATTGCCCTGTTGGTTCAATGAGGACCAGCTGCAGTGACCCATGAAACTATGTGAGTTAACTCCTATTCCATTACCCCAAACTATGTGACTTTCCCAGGAGCGAATCCCTACAACTACAATAGGCTTGAAACTCCAATGGGATTTTCTCTCTAAAGGGAACCTAATGGGTCCAACCCCATTCCTACCGAGGGATCATGCAGAACAATATCCTTCCTGGACTCCTCACTGTGAATAAATCCATCAGATCCTTTCCTTAGAGTGGGATTTTATGGGAAGGATGTGGGGAGCATATAGGGAAACTGGCTAAAGTTGAAGAAGAGGTGGAAAGTATGGGAACATAAAGATGGCAAGCTGAAAACCCAGAAGACAAACTGTACCAACACCTCAGTTTGCAGGTTTGTCCACTCACTTTCAAAGTGGAGATCCTTGTGGCTGAGCACTGATGAAATTTCTGCATGTTGGGCACAGTTGCAAGCATTTCATGTCCATTAACTCTCTTAATCTCTTTTTCCTTCAGCTCTTGGGCTCACTACATTGCACAAATAAAGTAATTCATGGGCTAAAAGATTACCAGAATGGCTAAGATGGATAACTGGGATAGTGAGATAGTAGAAGGAAAGAAAATGGCCTCAGGGTAAGTCCTTTGTGTCACTGACATGAGTTTTGAAAACATTTTCCTGCCCAGATTTTTCATAAACTCTTTTCAGTGGATCAATTTTTATCCTAGCCCTCCTTTTCCCACCTGGCTAAGAAACCATTGAATGAAAAATGGTAGATTTCTATTAGAAACAGAAGGTGAAATCACAAGTACCACTATTAATGAGGTGATTTAAAAAATATATATATTCAATCAAGAGTAATTGGGGCTGAGCATAGTAAGTCATGGAAAATTATAAGCTCTGCCCACTCTAGGGCATGACTGACTATTAAAATCTTTTTCATACCATTGCCTACAGAAAGCAGCTGGGCACCATGCCACCAGGGAGGTGGAAGCAGAATGGCCTCATTCCCTAAACAGGCTTGTAAAAAAGAGGACAATCAGTTGAATTGCTGAATCAAACTTGACCCTTTTAATGCCACATCAAGTGGATTTTTGACAAAGAATAGTCAAGAGTTAACTCCTCAAGAACAAGCCATGGGATAACATATTCAGTGGAAAAACATTTATTGAATACATTTATGGAATACCCACTGTGAGCTTTTACATTGGTTATCCCATTTTCTTAAATTCTCAAAACGAATATATATAGCCCATTTCATTCACCCTTGTTCATAAAGCCTGAAACTGGAGTTCAGAGAAGCCAAGGTGAACATGGTCGATCCGTGGCAGAGTTGCAGAGGTATATGCTGACTCCACTCCCACAGTTCTCATAAGCCCACAGACAGCTTTCTGGCTTGTTCTGCCTTCACCCAGCCATGGTTCAACCTTAGTTAACCAGAACTTGAACCTGGGGATTTTCTTAAATGTTCTTCTCCATTTTACTCAGTTAAAGAGAAAGCCCTCCCATTTCAACCTTGGTAGTTGATCAATTTGGAACAATGTCTGGATCTCTTTTCTGTATTGGCCTGTCCAAAGAATGTGGTGAATTAGAGTCTTTCTAGGAAGGAACCACTTGCAAAAATGATCTCTTTGAACACACTTATTGTCCAGGACTATAAGCGGTGGGACTCCAAGAATCTCTGAATGTCGAGGCTCTCTTATCTGGGCCCTTGTCTTCTTGCCACCCCTTCCTTTTCCCCTGCTCCCAGCATGTTACAGATTAGGACCCAGAAAAAGGCAGGGACTTGGTTGACTTAGATGTGGCCCGATCCTAGTTTGTATCTTTTCTTTCTTACTAATAAATCCTTTATATGAGGCTGCTTCATTGTGTTTTACATCATATCCGCACACGAAAAGCAGAGGAAAAATTAAAATTATAGTTTGGTGAAGTGTTTGATTAGCTAGGATCTGTTTTGTCAAGGTTAGAGGCCACACTGTATGATGCAAAGAAGTCTAAACCAAGAATTAGTTACAAGGGCTCCAGTCTCAAATTCGCCATCTGTTACAGGTGTGACCAGGTGTCAATTTCTTCAACTTCAGGTGGAACTAATGATACTTACCTACTTCACAAGATGGTTGTGAAGATCAAGCAATATAATGAGTATGAGAGTATTTGGAACATATAAAGGGGCTTTCAAAATTGTATGTGACTTGTGCTTGTGACTTAGACCAGCAGCATCCCCATACCTGTAATTTAAGCATTACCAGGACCATAAATGGAGTAGCATGAAAAGAGCAAAGTCTTTGGGATCAGATTGGCACTGGTTCAAATGCTGAATCTACTTGCTATTTGAATGCCCTTGAACAAATTAATTATGCTCACTCAGTCTCCTTTTTCCACCTATAAAGTGAAAATAGCAAGACTTTTCTCACTGAGTTGTGTAGAAGACTAAAATGATGTGCCAGTAAATGTTTAACAGTCAGATTTCTGAACTAAAAAAAGCCCTGGTTTGTGGTGTTTGCTGGTTTCTGTGGTGTCAATACTCTCATCACAGCTGACTTCAAGTTACCAACATGGCATCATTAGATGCTGACTTGGGAAGCTGGGCCCGCTTGGCTCTTGCAAGCCAGCCTGAGCCAGCACAAGCCCAACTCACAGGTTAGATGAGTTAAAGAATGTGAAGACCCAGGACAGGTTTCCTGTTTACCAGGAAATTGATAAATGTACATTGACTTTATTTTGCTCGGGCTCTGTCCTCCAAGGCTCAGAATCTAAGGTAAACTGGGAGGCAGGGATTGGGGTTGGGCGTGGGATCTACAGGCAGATTCATTCATGGGGGTAAAGGAAGTAAGAGTGATAACTGGAAGGAAGGGGCATTCTGGCGCTGCAGTGAGGACCAGATAACTAGAGGAAGATAATCAGCAAAAGAAGGAGGAATCCTTCCCCCAAGTCCTGGATGCAGTGAAGGATTGGAATTCACACCCAGTCCTGGGATCATCTGGATCCCCTTCATTCCACCATCACCTAGGTAACTGCGGCAGTGTGGGATTAGTTGCCTGGCAACAATGCCCACCTCTCTACTCCTGTACACACCCACATGTCCTGACCTCTGGTGATATTCCCTCCCATAGGCCACCACCTGTCCCAGCAACCCATCTCCTGCTGCTCCCAGCCCCTGGCTAAGCCAGGCCCAGGGCCCATTTAATCAGAGCACATCAGCCCAGAAATCCACAAGTCAGACTGCTCACAGGGAAGAAAAGCACCAAAGAAAAAGAGCCCAAACCAAGAGAGAGGAACCTTGGAGTCTAGCCTCAGCTTCACACAGGACCTGCTGCCATGGGACTTTGGACAGGTAGGTTGCTTGACTTCTCTGAGTGTTTGTTTCTTCATCCTCAAACTGGAGGTTTCCCTCTCATCTGGATAATGGGGCTTCTCTTTCATCTGCAAAATGGGAATTATAATGCCTGCTGGGCCAACACACAGAATTGTCCTTGGGTCCATGTGTGTGAAGAGTCCCCTGATGTACATCAAGTGTAAGGGGTGTCAAGGTGATTATTACAATTGCCAGCAATCCTGGCATCAAATGGACTTCCAGTCTCTCCAGACTTCCCTGAAGCTAGGCAGAGACCTTGGCACCAGGAAACCAAGGGATGAGTGAAGCCGAATCCCTTCCAGGACAAAGCAGATGACATGCTCTAATGGATTCTGAAGAGGGTTTGTGTTCCTGCCCTTAACCATTGTAGAACCATTCATGTAGGCAGCACGGAATCCTGCCCAGCAGCTCTTTCTCCCCGGGAAGAAAATTGGCAGCCCTGGGAAGTGAGCAGCTCTCAGGTTAGACTTGATTAGGGACCAATTTGGGCCTGTTAGCCGAGCCTCCAGTATCATCTCGGCCAATTAGTGGCTCAGCCTGGCCTGCAGCTGACTGCTCACTTCCAAGCTGGACATTTTTATTTCCAGCAAAGCTCTCCCTGAGCCTGAGGCAAGAGACCAGGGTGACTGTGGCCCATTAAAAAGATGGAGAGAGAAATAACTCACTCAGTAAGGTAATGGTGTGGGTGGGGCTTGAGCTGGAGCTTTGATTAAAAAAAAAAAATCCTCAATAAACAGTCTTGTGCCTTGCGTGTAATGAGTATGGGAATTTATAAACTCGCCCCAGCTATAGGGCTCTGATGACTCTTAAACTTCACGTCTGGCAGAGGAATTTTGGCCTTATGGGCTAACTGTGCTGCTTTACCTCTGCCAAGCCAAACAGGCTGGCAACCCAGGAGGGAGGCCAGTGAAGCTGTGCTTAGACTGCTCCCACCTTTCCAGAGTTCCTGCGGCCGGGCTATCCCCCAAACAGTGCTGGCCCCTAGGAAAACCAGTATCTGCCAGAAGACTCTCCTTCCGGCTGCTTTCCCTGCCTCTGCAGGGACCTGGCACTCACTCCTCCTCCCTCCAGTCAAAGCATTGCTCCCAGGAATGCCAGCGAGAAGGGTCAAATCTCAGAATAATGTATTACCCCCTCCCCCGTGGCGGGTGCTGCCTTGTGTATTTGACAGCATGGCACTTCACGTCTCAGCATGGCGGTCAAAGCCCCCCACAATCTGCCCCTTCTTACCTCATTTCTCTCCATTCTCCGCCTCCCACGCACCCCTCCATGCGCTCTTCATACAGTCTCCTGCCTTTGGGTCTCTGCTTATGCTGCCACCTCTGCCTAGATGCCCACGCCCTTATATTGTAATGGTTAAGTGTATGGACCCCAGGGCCAACCTAGAGTTTGAATCCCTACTGGCCAGCTGTTTCACTTTTGCAAATTTAACCCGTTAATACCTCAGACTCCTCAACTCTAAAATAGAGATTATGATACCTCCATCCTAGGGTTGGTGTGAGGATTAAATGAGCACATATGTGTGCCTATGTATGCATATGTGTATGCATTGTGTTTGGCACGTAGGAAGCATTATATAACTATTTGTCATCATTATTATCCTTTAAGATAAATGTCAGCGAACTACAGCCTGCAGACCAAACCCATCTACCTGTTTTCATAAAATAAAGTTTTATTGGAGCACAGCCACAGCCACACGCATTTGCTGACATATTGTTTATGACTGTCTTCCTGCTATAATGACAGAGTTGTGCAATTGTGACAGAGACACTGTGGTCCCAAATCCTAAACTATTTACTATCTGCCAATTGTATTGACCCCTACTTTAAGATCCAGTTAAAGATGATGCTGATGCTAGCACCCCCCACCCCATCCCAGGCTGCATTAGGCATCCTTTCTGTCCCCACCCCACGCCTCCATCCCTTCCCTTTCGCACACTTACACACTGCAGTGATCTGCTGGGGATCTGCTTCCACCATTGGACTGTGAGCCCTTCAAGGGAAGGAACCATATTTTCTTCATTTGCTTTTCTCCCAGAGGTCACAGCAAATAAGTTACGACTAATGGATGAACTAGGAATGGATCATACCTGGATCCACAAAAAGACTCAAGCACAAACTTCATAGGCTGAACGATGCTGCCCAATTTGGAATGGGATGCCTAGCTCACTGAGTGGAGGCACCTGAGATACCGACAGGGAGAAACCTCAGCCTTGTCTCCTTCTTTTCTGTGCCTCCCAAGACAGAGCCATTTCAGATTGAAATAGCTTCACAAACATGAGCTGATGAGGCAGAAGGAAGAGCAACCTTGATATCCACAAACAAGTTTTTGTTAGTATTAGTTCTCAGTGTCTCAAAGGCTCATTTTTCCTCTTCTCCATCTTTTAGTAACTGGGTGTAGTGCTCAGAGGTGGCTCAGCAAGTTACACACATGAGGTTTGAGGGGATGGAGGGTGATGAGTCAGGAACAGGGCTAAGGAGCCAAGAAACACAACAGGAAATAACATTCCTAAGTAATAAGGAGGCTGAGAAAATGGAAGGATGGCCAAGTTTGAGGTTTTCTAGAACTTTCTTCCACCTAGCCTTCAGTCAAGAAAAGAAGGACATTTAAGTTGAAGATAAAATTGGTAGGAGAAAGGATGTTATGACCTTGATGAACACCTTATTGTCACAATCCTGCAAGTGGGAGCTACTAACTCACAGCCTTGAAAGAAATGATTGTCTTGACATCAGATACGGAAAGTACTCTATGAGTCACAGAGGGAAGGAGGGAATATAGTGATGGTCAGGCAAACAACACACAGATAGAAAAGGAACCTCAGTCCCTGCCTTCAGAGAGCCCATCATCTAATGAGAGATTAAAACCAGTAGGACTGTAATTGTCCTTGTAAACCTGAGTGAAAACCCAACCGACAATGTGCACAATGAACCCCAGAGACTAAATCAGTTCCTATTACTGTGAAATCTCAGTTTAACTAAAGATTCCCAGCCAGTGACGCACTGACTGTAAGCAATATTTAAAACAATAAAACCACCCCCTAACAGGAAAAGAATTCAAAGAAGCCCTTGGGGTCACTGTAAAAATGTTTGGCCTACGTAAACACTTGCTACGTAATCGAGGACCCAAGAATGCTGGGCAAAAGATTAGGTGAGATGTAACTTTGACAGAGTTACCAGTAGAAGTTACCCTTCTGACCAAGGGCAGCAGAAATTCCAGAAAGGGAAGGTGCCACAAGCTTAGCATTTTCTGAAGTGTATTCCTTGGGTTGTTTCTAGATATTTTACCTAGAAGTTGTTAAGTGGGCATCTTTATAGTAGAACCTTGACTCTTAGAAAGGGATACAATATATGGCATTTCTTAAATTTCTCACATGTATTTGATCAGGAAACATCTTTTATATAGAGTATCACCCAGCTCTCATGCTTGGCAGAGACAATTAGGAAAGTGATAAAAGTGTTGGTAAAATTGTGAGCTCTTTGAGGAAAGAGTGATTTATTTTTTTTTGGTCTTTCCAGTGCCCAGGACTGCACCTGGCACAAAGTGTTCAGAAAATGGTTAGTGGAGTGGAACCTCCTAAAGTGAGAAGCTGAGGTCTTGAGCTTAAGTCACAGACAAATCATAGGCTCAGGCCTCATGGACTTTCCACAGCACAGAGAAGGCACAGAGAAGTTCCATGAGGATGCTTCTCCAGTCTCCAGAGTCCAACAGAGCTCAATTTACAATATTTTTTGCCAGAAGAAACTTGGATAGCTTGTCCCATCAGCTCAGGATAAAGGCTACTCTTCCTTGAGAGATGATTGAGTCAGATTCTTCTGAAACCGGAAGGGCCTATGAACCCTCTTTCAGAAACTGAAGTAGCCAACCAGCTCATGACTCCCCCAAAGTAGCCATCACACAGGGAAAATGCCATCTGTCACTTTCATCTGAAATTAGCAGGATTTCCTGAATGATAACATTTTACAGAATGTTTAGCAGAAATACTCAGGCCAGATATAAATAGGTTTCTAATAATCTCATGAACAAAACTGTATTCTATAACATTCTTGCTGTACCCTTATATACACTATTAAAGTGTCTAAAAATTATAGAAATTATTTTATCGGCTACATTAATTTCCTCTTGAAACATCTCAACGTATCAACTCAAAATTGAGCATCAGAATTCCACAGTTACATTTAAATATGTTAATACTCAGGTAAACAAACCCAAGGCTGAAATTGTCTACAAAGAATGGAAGGCAGCTTGTTGGAGGTTCACAAACACAATGTAGGATAATTATACGCTAAAACACTTAACCTTGGGAACACACAGGAAATTTACAAAGATCAATTGCTCATAAAAAAAGAAAAAATTTTAATCAAATGAGAGAGTTATCTAGTAAATGGTTAGAAAACTTGATGGGAATTCCTTTGATAATACCATTTTGATTTGATTAGTTGTACTATTTTTATATCTTTAGTAAACAGAGTTTGATTATACTGCTGAGTTTCTTTTCTGCAGAAATATTACAAACCCATTAGTGGCTATGAAGAAAATGAAGAAGGAAGATTCAAAATACATTTTTAAATTACAACCCACCCTTCTCTCCTTCTCCTTGTTTTCTAGTGATGTTAGTTTGTGAGGGCCACGGTAACATAGTATAATAGCCCCCCCCTTATCTTCAGGGCATCTGAACCAAGACCCCCAGTGAATGCCTAAAACCACAGATAGTACCAAACCCTAAATATACAGTTGGCCCTCCGCATCCATGGGTTGTGCATCCATTGGTCCAACCTATCATGGATTGAAAATATTAAAGAAAAAAATTCCAGAAAGTTTCAAAAAGCAAAACTTGAATTTGCCATGTGCTGGCAACTATTTATATAGCATTTACATTGTATTAGGTATTGTAAGTAATCTAGAGACGATTTAACATATAAGGGAGGGTATGTATAGGTTATATGCAAATACTATGACATTTCACATAAGGGACTTGAGCATCTGTGGATTTTGGTATCCACAGGGGACCAGTGCCCTGTGGATACTGAGGGACAGCTGTACTATGTTTTTTCCTATACCTACATATCTATAAAGTTTAGTTTATAAATTAGGACAGTAAGAGATTAATAACAAAAACTAATAAGAAATAGAATAATTATAATAATACACTGTAATAAAAGTTACATGAATGTGGTCTCTCTCTCGCTCTCAAAACATCTTATTGTACAAAATTAATGCCTTTTCCATCTTAACTTAAGCACCTATCATGCAACGTGGCCATAACTTTTGCAGTTTGAGGAACGAGAGTAAAACTAGCACAGATTTTTTTCTTTCTTCACAATTTCACAGATAGGTGATTCGTTCTTACCATAGATCTTAGTAACTTTGGCATATGATTTTTATTTTCTTTCCTTATTAAGTTAAGAACTTTCACCTTTTCACTTATAGAAAGCACTTTATGGCTTCTCTTTGGCAGATCCGAATTGCCAGCATCACTATTCTTGCACTTTGGAAACTTTATTAAATAAAATAAGGAGGACTTGAACACAAGCACTGTGATACCAGGACAGTCGGATCTGATAACCTAGATGGCTACTAAGTGACCAATGGGTAGGCTGTGCTGGACAAAGGGACGGTTCACATCTGAAAGGCATGAAACAGGATGGCATGGGGTGGTAAAAGATTTCATCATGCTACTCAGAATGGTGAGCAATATAAAATGTATGAGTTGTTTATTTCTGGAAGTTTCCATTTAATATTTTCTGACCACAGTTGACTGCAGGTAACTGAAACCTGGCAAGCGAAACCGTGGATAAGGGGAGACTAGTGTACCACGGACTGAGTGACTTAAACAATAGAAATTTATTTTCTCACAATTTTGGAGGCCAGAAATCAGAAATCAAAGTGTTGGCAGGGTTGGTTCCTTCTGAGACCTCTCTGCTTGGCTTGTGGATGATTGTCTTCTCCCCTTGTCTTCACATGGTCTTCCCTCTGTGTCTACCCTTGTCCAAGTTTCCTCTTTTTTTTTTTTTTTTTTTTTTTTTTTTTTGCGGTATGTGGGCCTCTCTCTGCTGCAGGCCTCTCACATTGCGGAGCACAGCACAGGCTCTGGACGCGCAGGCTCAGCGGCCATGGCTCACGGGCCCAGCCACTCCGCGGCATGTTGGGATCTTCCCAGACCCGGGCACGAACCTGTGTCCCCTGCATCGGCAGGCAGACTGTCAACCACTGCGCCACCAGGGAAGCCCCAAGTTTCCTCTTTTTATATAGACACCAGTTATATTTGGTTAGGACCCATTTTAACTAGCGACCTCATTTTAACTTCATTACTTCCTTAAAGACCTCATTCCAAATAGTCACATTCTAAAGTATTAGGGATTAGGACTTCAGCATATGAATTTGGGGGGGAACACAATTAAGCCCATAAGACTTCTCTTCCTCCATTTCTTAAAGGAGAGAATATCACTGCCTTAAATTTTTCCACTTGATATTTACATTATGCTCTCTAACTTTGTCATTTATTACAATTATTTCTATCGATTTTTATCTCCTAAATTTCTCTCTCATTTCTCTTCCTCAAGTCTTCATCATCTCTCACTTAGTTCCTGCAGCAGTTTGTTCCCTGACTTCTCCCAGCATCCAGCAGCCAGAGTGATCTTTCTACATAAAAAATCTTGTAGCTGCTTCTCTGTTTAAAACCTTTCCTGAATATTTAAACATCCAAAATTCTAAGGAGCTATAAATTACACTCCCGTGGATTTATCCAAAGGAAAGAATCAGAAAATTATACGGGTATTTACTTGCAAAGAGTTTTGTTACAGAATTGTTTACAATAGAGAAAATTGAAAGTCATCCAAGTCCCTAAGAATAGAAGACTGATTAAATACAAATTATATATGCACCCATGCAATAAAATACCATGCAGCCATAAAAGGGATGAGACCAGGGGACATGTTTGTTGACAATTTGAAAATGCCTGTCCTCTATTAAATAAATTTTTAAAAGCTAAACTGTATATATGGTATGTTCTTATTTAAGATACAGATGGATAAAAGACGGATAGACTGAGAGACAGATCAATAGATAAATAGAATTCTGGAGAGACAAAGATCAAATTTTTGTCAGTAGTTACCTTTGGTAGTATTACAAGTGATTTTATATTTATCTGCGTTATCTAATTCTTTGAAAACAAATATATATTGCTCATAAAGAAATTAAAGTTTAAAAAGAAAAACTCAGCTAATCCCCCTTTCCCCACAGATATAAGTTCAAGCTTCTTAGCATGACATCCAAAGATCTTCACCCTGGATCTAGACTACCTTTCCAGGTGTACCTCCTTTTATCCCTCCTCGCCATCCCCCACCCCTACCCTCCACCACTCCCTGTTCCCCTAATCTGCTATCTCCTCTCTTGCTGTCTCTTATCTCTGTGTTCTTTCATGTTTTCCTCGATACTAGTGAATTACCTTTCTCCACAACTTTTGACTGACAAATTCCTATTCATCCTTTAAAACCCATATCAAACATCACCTCCCCTGTAAAGTTTTCACTATCCTTCAAGATATAGTTGCTCCCTCTTCTGGATTCTTCTTCGTTTATGCTTCAAGCTCAGCATGTAGCTTCTTTTATCTTGATTAATGTTCCTTTCACTACTCTGTGGGCTAAATTAGACTCTTAAGGAGTTAAAGAGCCCATGAGAAATTGGCTCCCACTTCTGATGGGGTGTCTTTGCTGTAGGGCAAAGTGGGAGGATTAAAGAGAGTCTTTAGAATTTGGACCCAGTCCCCCTTCCTTTGGACAAGCTTTTCCTGACCACCCCCACCCCTGCCTCAGGCTAGACCAGATCCCTCCCAGTTATCTTCTTGGCTGTTTCCTCCACTGATTACTGCTAGCCTCCCTCTGGAGACTGTTTTCTCCTGGGCAGGATCCACGCAGGTCCAATGAGCATCTCCAGTGCTCATCACTATAGGTACTCAGGTCTTTCTTGAATAAGTAAACAAGTGAGTACAGTGCCAGCCACGTGCCTAGCCCACAGCAGCCTCTAGGCAATATGTCCTCTTCCCCATGCCTTTCTCTGGTACTATGAAGTTTGAATAGTCCACACCCTGTTCTGTGCCCAAGAAATCCCTACCCTCTACAGGAGAGCCTAGAAGAAATCACATCACTGCTCTCTTTCAGCATGATGTGGAAATATTTCCACCAGAGACGTTCTTCTGAGGCTGGAGGAAGCTCTGCCTCGTGCTGCATAATGAACTGTGACATTTCTCTCAGATTTCTTTATGGCTCTTCCAGGAAGGACTCCTTTCAGGACCATTAAGAAGAGTGTGGACAAATAAATATGCATTAAAAAAAAACCAGAAGGAAATAAAATAAAGTGTTAACCCTGGCTTTCTCAGGGTGGTGGGTCAATGTGAGAGATCCTTCTCCATACTTTTCTATAATTTCTAAATTTCCTGTATTAAACATGCTTTATATTTATAATAATAAAACAGCACCTTTTTAAGAGAAAGGCTGTCCTGGTATGCCTGCAATGACACATGAGTAAATCTCAGATTGCATTTCATCATTAGTATACACAGCCTTATTGGACAGCAGAGTGGAACACAAAATGACCTCAGATCAATCTTCTTCACAGATCATGGGATACCTGTCCGTCTGGGGACAAATCAGAATCAGAAAGCTTGGACCAAACAAGCAAGAGATGGCTCACCTGCCCAAGAAAGCTCCATGGGCCTCAGGATGAAAGTCACTGAGTCTCCGGGAAAGAAGAGAGGTCTCACAGTCTCTGCAAATATTAGAGAACTAAACTCCCTCACTTGATTCAATTAGTCTCATATTACTTTATTTCCATCAGTCTGGTTGCCCTTCATCTGCAGCAGCTCCCAATATAACAACCTCTCTTAAGATATGCTTTCAGATCTGTTGTGACCATGGCAGACTTTTTAGGGCCACCATGTCCATTGTTAGGAACACCATACACTCATTAATCATAAGATCCAGCTACAATGGAGAGGTTAAGAGAGCAGAGAGCCTGGAACCAAACTGCCCAGTTCAAATCTCAGCTCTGACACTAAATCTGTATGATATTGCCCAAACCCTTTGACATCTCTGTGCCTCGCATAAAATGGTGATAATGATAGTACCTACCTCAGGGGGTAGCTAGGAGGATTAACGGGGTTCATCCACGTAAAACATTGAGAGCAGTTTCTGGCACAAGGAATTTGAGACAACTATTAGCTGTTATCATTACTGTGACCAAAACTGCACTGGTTTTCATTTAGGTTTTTCTGTTTGGCTGTTGTGAGGAGAGAGGAGTTTAGCTGCTAAAACTCCCCATTGACTGATATGAAGATTAAAGTCAAACCCCCTCAGATCTTGGGCTTTCCCCATGTCGGAATTGTGCAATTGATTTTTAAACCTAGAGGCAGCAAAATGGATTTACATATTTTCCAAAGAAATTCCAGCAAGAAAGTGAGAGGCCAAGTGAGAGAGGGGCAGAGAAAGAACAGTGACAGAGAGAGACAGAGAAACAGTAGACTGAAACTGCTAGCCTGGCAGCAGGAATGAGGGCCTGGAAAAGCTGTTCATTTCCCAGCTGGGGTGGTTTTTTTTTTTTTTTTTTTTTTTTCCCCTGGGTCTTTCCTTTTTTCATTTGTGTTCACACTTCCCCCTCTTGTGGCTCTTCAGAAAATCACACGTGCTTCTTGCTTTTCAGCGGATTTCCAAACTGGTGAACACTCAAGGCTGGTGATCCTGGCGAAGGCAGCTGAGTCAAGCCCGGGGTGGAGAGGTCAGTCCACACATACCACCTGCTCCTTTTCCAAGTGTCCTGCAAGCAGAAAGAGTCTGCTTCTCTCTCTCATCACTAAAGAAAGAAGAGCTCTAGGAATGAGTGCCACTTCCTCATGGGGATGCTCCCAAAGGGGTTTTTTGGGGGTGTCGGGGGAGGGCATGGACTCATTTGGGGACAGGCCAGTAGGAGAGAAAATGATCCAAGTTCAAAGAGATCTGTGTCCCTCATGGCTCATATGCACCCCTTCCAAGCCATCTCTGTGTCTCTGCTCACACTGTAACCTACATCAAGTGCCCATCCTTCAAGAACTAGGGTAAATGTCACCCCTTTCATGATCTTTTTTACCCCCTCCCCAGACCCTTATTCCCAGTGGAAGTGTTTTGCTCCTCCCCACAGCACCTTATCTAGGACACTAATGTGGCACTGGTCAGGTCTGCTTTCTGTTGCCATTATATGTGCCTTTGTCTTATTATCCCATCAGACAGTGAAGAGTACAAGGAAGGGGCTGGGTTTCATTCATCTCCAAAGACTCAGCCTCCGGCATAAGGCTTGCTATATAAGAAGTGCTTAGAATACACTGGATGAATGCTCTTTGGTTGTGCGCTGGGATGTGTGACTTCATGCAGTGAATGTCTCCATTCCATGACAGAGGGGCCAAGTCAGGCTGGATCTGAGGGTCCAGGAGTCCCCAAGTGCATCCATTCTTTCCTATGAGGACTTCCCAGACAAAGGCAATTATAGCTACCTATGTCTCCCTTTCAAATTTAGAGCCTACCTGCATTTGAAAAGTATTTAAATGATCTCTGCAACTTATTTTCAGATGATTCAGAAGAAAATGAAGTTAGTGAAGGAGGCAGAAGAGGAGAGGAGGAAAAGGAGGAGGAGATGTAGACAGTGACGAAGAAGAAGGGGTTAGGGAAGAAGGAGAAGGGGGGAAAAGAAAGAACAAATGTTACATTTGGCGAACCTAGCTGCAGGGTATATGGATGGCCACTGTACTTTTCTTTCCATCTTTCTGTAGTTTTGAAATTTTTCAGAACAAAAAGTTGGGGGGAAATGCAAAAAAAAAAAAAATGGTTTGCAGTTTAAAATTAAAGTAAATGGCAGAGTAAGAAATAAAATCAGGACACAGTTAAAATTACTGTCTCTCGATCTAGAGACTATGCATGGGCTTTAGGGGTTACAAACCTCAGGAAATTTTAAGTACAAATGTTATGTTAGTGCATTTTTCTAAGGAGGAAGTTTATATTTTTCATCAGATCCTCAAGGGGTTTGTAACATCCCATTCACCTCAAACATGTTACAACAGTAACCTAAAGGGAATGGAGAGAATGGCTGTTACCAGACGCAGGAGAATCAGTAGCCATAAAATGACAGACTAAAGTAATCAAATTTCAGAGACAAGAAATACCTCGGAGATCAAGTAGCCCAGATCTCTACATCCAGATGGGGAAACTTAAGTCCAAAAGAAGGTCAGTGAGTTTGACGCCAACAAATTTAACATGTTTCACTGGCTCATAAATGACAACTGGGTCCACAATGGTCTCCTTATGTCAGGGGGAATATTTTCCCCCAGAAAAGCCATCCTGAAAAACATTACCAGACAATGGCCATTTGTCAGCCCCCCTAGACAAGGACATGCATCTTTGTTCTGAACCAGATGACCACATTCTTACAGGGCTGATTGCAAAGGAAACTTTGTCGAGGGGGTTACGGGTGTCTCAGTGGGACCGGGGACACTCTGAGCTGGAGGGTAGAAGGAGCGGGCCACTAACTAAGATTGATGGATGGTGAGAGCCCTGTCAGGACAAACAATGCAGGGATGGCCAAGTCGGGGAGCAAAATTAGTTTGCAAGATTACAACGTATTAAGACAAGTCAGACAACTGTCATGTCACAGCTCCTCACGGTAATGCTGATTGGCAGGCAAGCATTTCTGATTCTGATGGCCACGGCTGCGAGGCGTCTGCAATCTGTCTCGCATGACATCCGCCGGCTGACAAATCCCCCCTGCAGGAGAAGTCAGCTTTTCTTAGAAACCTGTGTCCCCAGGGTCTCGTTGGGCAAGGCTCCCGGGCCAAATGTGCGTGGCAAAGTAGGAGAAGGTAGGGAGGATGTGGCAGTGGTCAAGAATTTCAGCTGAAGTGGAAAGGTAGACTTCCTGAGCTCAATGCAACAAGTACTTCTGGGTCACTCACAGACCAGGAGCTAGGTGCGTACAGCAGGGAGATGCAAAAGGCACTATGATCCCTGCCTTAGGAATGTTCAGCTTCACTGGGGAACCAGATGTATACACGTGGCCAAGTTCAACAGGATGCAAAGCAGGCCAGAGGCAGCAAAGGCCATCCGGGCCAAGCCCCATCCAGCTGATTCTAATGAATGCCCACTTATCTCTGCCCCACTCACTCTTCTCTAGACTAGTAGGTCAACAGTTCGGCCTATTCGTTTTCATTATCATTCAAACTGGAAGAATTTGGAAATCGATATGACTGATTTATACCCAAGTCTTGGGTAGCAGTTTTTCTTTACTTGTTTGCATTGTTTGAAACGTTGAATGTGGACCTTCTAAACTGACTTTACTAAATATTGAGTAAACACAAGAGAACATTTATAAAAGCATGTGTATTCGTCTATGTAGGCCAGGTTATACTACAGTGACAAACAAGCCTGAAATGCCAGTGGCTTAACATAACAAACATGGATTTCTTACTCTGCAAAAATCCACTGCTGATCCAGATACCTCCTTGTGATAACTCTTCAAAATAATGAAATTCAGAGATTTGGGCTGCTTTGATATTGTAGCCCCTTCATCTCAACATGAAGTCGTGGAAGGGAGTCAGCTGGAAATCACACACCAGCTTTTCCATTCTTTGGCCCAGAAATCTCATGCATACACACACACACACACACACACACACACACACACACCTCAGTTCTGCCTACAGCTCATTGGCTTGGAAGAGTCACATGGCCTTGCCTAAGTTCAAGCGGGTAGGGACCTGGGAGGGAACAGATGAAATATCTCTGCTACAACTTGGAGGCATGGAGCACACACTTTTTTACTCATCAACAAATTTTTAAAAAAGAACATTATTAGTATATGTGCCTGTGTCCCCTTCTCAGATGCCAGCCCCTTTCCATGCCCCTCAGAAGTAACTGTCATCTTGAATTTTGCATTTAGTATTTCCTTATTTTTCTTTGGATTTTACCACATATTATTGTATCTTTAAACAACATAGTATTCAGTTATGCATTTTTTGAACTTCATATAAATGGATGCATGAACTTTGTGACATTCCCTTTTTGCTCAACAAGATTTATTCATTTTTCTGCACAGCTGGAGTTCAATCATTTTTCACTGTTTTATAGATTTCCACTGAAAGAAACAAATTACCCATAATACTGCTGAATGGACATTTGGATTTTCTAAAGTCTGGGATATTGCAGAGGATGCTACTGTACACATCCTTGTAAGTGTCTCCAGATAGACTTGGGCAAAAATTTCTCTAAAAAAAATTTACCTAAGATGGAATGTCTGAGATAGGAATGATGAGCATAGAAGTTGGTAATTATATAAATCTAAAAAAACTTAATTATATAAAACAATATAATTATGTCTTATGGGTTAGGAAATAAACAAGGATAAATAGGCCAAAACCATAACAATTGTCTGGCAAGGATTGATTGAAGGTAAAATATTCTAAGGTCCTTGTAATGCTTGGGATGGTAGTAAATATATTGTTTAATTTCTTTACTTTGACAAGTTAACCATACGTGATACTTTTCCAGGATAACCAGTAAAAGAAGAGAAATTAAATGAACATGAAAAATATGAGGGAAAAAATACTCAATTCAAAAAAAGCAAGAAGAAAGAAAAGAAAGAAAAGGTAAGACATATAGAAAACACAAAATAAAATGGTAAAAACAAATAGTTATAATAAATATAGATAGATTTGATCTATTTAAAGACAAATATTGAACAGTCAGCTCTACCCACAACCAGTCCCTCCCATCAAGAAACTTACACAAGGCTCTTAGATAGCATCATCCACCAGAGGGCAGACAGCAGAAGCAAGAAGAACTACAATCCTGCAGCCTGTGGGGAAAAAAACCACATTCACAGAAAGATAGACAAGATGAAAAGGCAGAGGGCTATGTACCAGATGAAGGAACAAGATAAAACCCCAGAAAAACAACTAAATGAAGTGGAGATAGGCAAATTTCCAGAAAAAGAATTCAGAATAATGAGAGTGAAGATGATCCAGGACCTCGGAAAAAGAATGGAGGCAAAGATTGAGAAGATACAAGAAATGTTTAACAAAGACCTAAAAGAATTAAAGAACAAACAAACAGAGATGAACAATACAATAACCGAAATGAAAACTACACTAGAAGGAATCAATAGCAGAATAACTGAGGCAGAAGAACGGATAAGTGACCTGGAAGACAGAATGGTGGAATTCACTGCTGCAGAAAGTATTTTTAAAAAAGAATGAAAAGAAATGAAGACAGCCTAAGAGACCTCTGGGACAACATTAAATGCAACAAGATTCACATTATAGGGGTCCCAGAAGGAGAAGAGAGAGAGAAAGAACCTGAGAAAATATTTGAAGAGATTATAGTTGAAAACTTCCCTAACATGGGAAAGGAAATAGCCACCCAAGTCCAGGAAGCACAGTGAGTACCATACAGGATAAACCCAAGGAGAAACACGCCGAGACATATAGTAATCAAATTGGCAAAAATTAAAGACAAAGAAAAATTATTGAAAGCAGCAAGGGAAAAATGACAAATAACATACAAGGGAACTCCCATAAGGTTAACAGCTGATTTCTCAGCAGAAACTCTACAAGCAAGAAGGGAGTAGCATGATATACCTAAAGTGATGAAAGGGAAGAACCTACAACAAAGATTACTCTACCCGGCAAGGATCTCATTCTGATTCGATGGAGAAATCAAAAGCTTTACAGAAAGCAAAAGCTAAGAGAATTCAGCACCACCAAACAGGCTCTGCAACAAATGCTAAAGGAACTTCTCTAAGTGGGAAACACAAGAGAAGAAAAAGACCTACAAAAACAAAAACAAAACAATTAAGACAATGGTCATAGGAACATACATATTGATAATCCCATGCACCTATGGTAAATTAATCTATGACAAAGGAGCAAGGACATACAATGGAGAAAAGACAGTCTCTTCAATAAGTGGTGCTGGGAAAACTGGACAGCTACATTGAAAAGAATGAATTTAGAACACTCCCTAATACCATATACAAAAATAAACTCAAATTGGATTAGAGACCTAAATGTAAGACTGGACACTATAAAACTCTTAGAGGAAAAGACAGGAAGAACATTCTTTGACATAAATCACAGCAAGCTATTTTTTGACCCACCTCCTAGAGAAGTGGAAATAAAAATAAACAAATGGGACCTAATGAAACTTAAAAGCTTTTGCACAACAAAGGAAACCATAAACAAGAAGAAAAGACAGCCCTCAGAATGGGAGAAAATTTTTGCAAACGAATTGATGGACAAAGGATTCATCTCCAAAGTATATAAACAGCTCATGTAGCTCAATATTAAAAAAACAAAGGATTCATCTCCAAAGTATATAAACAGCTCATGCAGCTCAATATTAAAAAAACAAACAACCCAATACAAAAATGGACAGAAGACCTAAATAGACATTTCTCCAAAGAAGACATACAGATGGCCAAGAAGCACATGAAAAGCTGTTCAACATCACTAATTATTAGAGAAATGCAAATCAAAACTACAATGTGGTATCACCTCACACCAGTTAGAATGGGCATCATCAGAAAATCTAAAAGCAACAAATGCTGGAGTGGGTGTGGAGAAAAGGGAACCCTCTTGCACTGTTGGTGGGAATGTAAACTGATACAGCCACTATGGAGGACAGTATGGAGGTTCCTTAAAAAACTAAAAATAGAATTACCATATGACCCAGCAATCCCACTACTGGGTATATACCCAGAGAAAACCATAATTCCAAAAGACACATGCACCCCAATGTTCATTGCATCACTATTTACAATAGCCTGGTCATGGAAGCAACCTAAATGCCCATTGACAGGCGAATGGATAAAGAAGTTGTGGTACACATATAGAATGGAATATTACTCAGGCATAAAAAGGAATGAAATTGAGTCATTTATTGAGACGTGGATGGATCTAGAGACTGTCATATAGAGTGAAGTAAGTCAGAAAGAAAAAAACAAATATCGTATATTAACGCATATATGTGGAACCTAGAAAAATTGTACAGATGAACCGGTTTGCAGGGAAGAATTTGAGACACAGATGTAGAGAACAAACATATGGATGCCAAGGGGGGAAAGTCACGGGGGGTGGGGATGGTGGTGTGCTGAATTGGGCAATTGGGATTGACATGTATACACTGATGTGAATAAAATGGATGACTAATAAGAACCTGGTGTATAAAAAAGTAAATAAAATAAAATTCAAAAATTAAAAAAAAAGACAAATATTGTCAGACTGATATATTTTTAAAAAGTAAACAGTCATCTCTGACCAGGAGGTACCGCCAACAGTGGAACAGATCTCCACACAACTCCCTCTGGACCTGAGGTATGACCCCATCACATGGGATATCTACCCTCAGGCTGTGGGTTCAAGGCTTCCAGGACAGAATTTGTATTAATGCTATACTAATTTCTTGAAATAAATTGCAAGCCTTCCGTGTTTGTCCCTGGAGTGGAATAGTTTCAGTACCATTGTCCTTTCTTTTTCTTTAAATGTTAGTTCCATCTGAGCTCTCAATTTTGGTTGCAATTCATAAAGCTTTAGATGCAATTTATAAAGTTTTCTCATGGGATGTAGTAAAAAAAAAAAAAGTCCGAAAGAACTAATGTTTAAGAACGATGTTTAAGTGGAAGTTGGAGATAAGCTGATGTGCTATTGAACTCAATATGAGTTGTGAGAGAAAGGCAGGATCAGGTACCCATCAAAGAAATCTTTCAGCCAGAGCACCTGAAAGGATGACTTGTCACCATCTGAGATGAAGGCGGCTGCAGGAGAACAGGAAAATACCCTCTTGGACACAGTAAAGCATCCAGGCCACCTGATATAAAGATTTTCAACTCATGAAGTGTATTTATATATAAATATTTAGTGAATAATTTCAGAATAATGAAGAAGTTAGCATTATGAAAATCCAAAAGATCGTCCCTCTTGAAGAAGACTCAGTTTGATTAACTATACCAAAGAACCATAGTGATTTGCAAAATTTCATACATACAGATAGTCAACAATTTGGCCCTGGGGAATTTGAGGAGAACCTGGCCCAAGGATGCAGTGTTGGATAACCCCCTGGGGCACCATTTAACTCTGCTACAATATGAACAGTACCCCCTGGGAACTGTGCAATCCAGTGGCCATGGCTTCACCGATCTAATTCTACTAGGAAGAGCTGTGGAGAGAGAAAGGATAGGGAACCTATAATACCTACAGGAGGCACATATAATGAAAAGCTTCCTCGGTGAAAAGTGAACTGTCATGGACTGAAACTTGCCATGGAATGAAGTCTGGGGTCAGCTTAAAAGCCAACCTGATCATCAATGTAGACAAGTTGCTCTCTTATTTCTGGAAAACCACCAATCTTAGCTATATGGGCAAAACTTTGACTCCCGTGGAGCTAAACAGTGAAGACTTTGGGGGGGTCATTTTGAGGACTCTCTGAGTGCAGGGGAGAACTGTGGCTGTGCTTTGCAGACCCTGTAAATCTCAGTTCTCAGATTGACGGGTCTTGTAAGATCCTGCGGCTTTGTTGACCATGCTGTACACAGAAGCATGATGTGACTGGGCTCAGCTCGTGCCATATCCACACTGATCAAATTATTGTCATTAGTATCATTAACATGCATGCCGTCTCCTGTTGGTCTCTGGATCTGTTTGGAGTTTTTAAAGGAGCAGAACTACTGGTGAGGCCTCAAACTGTTGACCATGTCCATTTTTCTTTTTAAAACAAAAGCCTTTTATTAGCAACCATGCTTGTGACCAAAATGAAGGGGCAAAAAGACATATTAAAATGATGTGGTTCCAGGCAAAATGAATTTGGGTTTTTATGTGCAGTTTGGGTTTGTGATATTCTTTACCTCATTTGTTGCAATCTCTTGTTTTAGTATTGTGATAAAGCTGATTATAATGACATGTCTAAACAATGAAGAATTAAACAAAAGAAACAGACAAGAAGATGTCATGTGGGATGCTATTCAAAAGATGACCTATTTTAACCATTGCAAACCATCTTCTTTTCACAGTAGGGTCTTCATTCACCAACTGCTATTTAAGAAATTTCCATGAAAGTCTTTGAAGAAAAAGAAACAAAATCCAAGACACCAAGAAAAAGACAAAAGACAAAAAAAGACAGCAAGAATTCCAATTGGCTATGGGTGGAGAAAAGAAGGACTATATCACAGCTGAGGAAGAAAAAAGGCCTACAGAGAATGGAGAAGGTGAAAACATTACACTGTAAGTGCCTAAAGATAGTCAAGAGACCTTGGCCATTTGATTACAGATTAGAAAAATAGGCATCAGTGCCTCAAATGAAGGCTCAGAACATGTAGAAAAAGCCATGAAGTCTTATAATTGTGGCTAATTGAATATTTAATAGGTTACTTTAATATGTAATAGGCAAAGATTTAATCAAATTACCCATTCCAAAAGAATAACTGAGTATTCTGAATGAGCACCTGGAAGGGAAAAAGTATTACAGTACTGATAGAATAATAACTGCTAATGAAATATCTATACCTTTGAAGACAAAATTGTTGACACACTGAGTAGAATATCATTGTTTCACAAGCAGTGACTACTAGTTAATTTGGATATTTTATCACAAGGAATTCAGATTCAAATGAATGCAGAAATGTAAAAATTGCAGATTACTCGGTAGTTCTCAAAGAATAACAGACGTTACATTTTCTGTATCAATTTGAATTTAGTAATGTAGGTATTTAGAGTAATTTTAAATTTCAAACATCATTTTTTTCCCAAGAAACTAAAGCTATAAGAAAAACTGCAACAGTGTAAATGCTGTCTGTAAAATCATATACATTTTGCCTTCCATGACCACTGTTCAGAAGAGTTAGGCTGAGGTTATAGGACTGTTCTAAAAATCCTGTGACAGAGTGACTGAAATATCACATAGATAGACCCTGAACAATCAGGTAAGTAGTCAATCATGAAATCTTTCTATTCTAACCTTACTTGAAAAATTATATGAAGTAGTTGGAAGAGTAGATCGGATGTTACAAATGGGACTTCTGGAATATATGGAGAAAAATATACCTCTCTTCTGAGACTTTTCCTCTCCATGATGAACAGTATTCAGACTGGCCATTTGCTGTGTGTGCTGGAGCATCCCATTATTCACTAATCTCGGATACAACTGTAAAAGTGCACTCATACCAACAGGATGTGCATATTGAGATAACCTGTAATCAAACAGGATTTTACAGAGTCTGCAATAGCAACCAAGGTATATGGGGGAAATATTGACCTTTTTCCTAGCCCGTGGTTCCACCCATTTAAGAGAAGTTCTACTTCTCCTTCTTAACTCACTCCCTGTAAAACTTGGTGTTTCATTCCTCACAGATGAGGGACATCACCAGGAAGTCTCTATTTATTAAATATATGTAACAATAGAGGAGAGCTTCAAGATGGAGGAAGAGTAAGACGCGGAGATCACCTTCCTCCCCACAAATACATCAGAAATACATCTACACGTGGAACAACTCCTACAGAACACCTACTGAACGCTGGCAGAAGACCTCAGACCTCCCAAAAGGCAAGCAACTCCCCACGTACCTGGGTAGGGCAAAAGAAAAAAGAATAAACAGAGACCAAAAAAATAGGGACAGGACCTGCACCAGTGAGAGGGAGCTGTGAAGGAGGAAAGATTTCCACACACTAGAAGCCCCTTCGCAGGCGGAGACTGCGGGTGGCGGAGGGGGGAAGCTTCAGAGCCATGGAGGAGAGCGCAGTAACAGGGTGCGGAGGGCAAAGCGGAGAGATTCCGGCACAGAGGATCGGTGCCGACTGGCACTCACCAGCCCGAGAGGCTTGTCTGCTCACCCGCCGGGATGGGCGGGGGCTGGGAGCTGAGGCTTGGGCTTTGGTCGGAAGCCAGGAGAGGACTGGGATTGGCTGCTTGAACACAGCCAGAAGGGGTTAGTGCGCCACGGCTAGCCAGGAGGGAGTCCGGGAAAATGTCTGGACCTACCTAAGAGGCAAGAAACCATTGTTTCAGGGTGCACGAGGAGAGGGGATTCAGAGCACCACCTAAACGAGCTCCAGAGACAGGCGCCAGCCGCGACTATGAGCGTGGACCCCAGAGATGGGCATGAGACGCTAAGGCTGCTGCTGCCGCCACCAAGATGCCTGTGTGCGAGCACAGGTCACTCTCCACACCTCCCCTCCCGGGAGCCTGTGCAGCCCGCCACTGCCAGGGTCCCGTAATCCAAGGACAACTTCCCCGGTAGAACGCACGGTGTGCCTCAGGCTGGTGCAACATCACGCCGGCCTCTGCCACTGCAGGCTCGCCCCTCACTCTGTACCCCTCCCTTCCCCTGGTCTGAGTGAGCCAGAGCCCCCTAATCAGCTGATCCTTTAACCCCATCCTGTCTGAGCAAAGAACAGACACCGTTGGGCGACATACAGGCAGAGGAGGGGCCAGATCCAAAGCTGAACCCCGGGAGCTGTGTGAACAAAGAAGAGAAAGGGAAATTTCTCCCAGCAGCCTCCGGAGCAGCGGATTAAATCTCCACCATCAACTTGATGTACCCTGCATGTGTGGAATACCTGAATAGACAACGAATCATCCCAAATTGAGGCAGTGGACTTTGGGAGCAAAGATATATATATATTTCTCCCTTTTTCTCTTTCTGTGAGTGTGTATGTGTATGCTTCTGTGTGTGATTTTGTCTGTATAGCTTTGCTTTTACCATTTGTCCTAGGGTTCTGCCTGTCCATTTTTTGTTTGTTTTTATTTTTATTACTTAAAATTTTTTCTTAATAATTATTTTTTATTTTAATAACTTTATTTTATTTTATCTTCTTCTTTCTATCTTTCTTTTTTTCCTCCCTTTTATTCTGAGCTGTGTGGAGGACAGGCTCTTGGTGCTTCAGCCAGGTGTCAGGGCTATGCCACTAAGGTGGGAGAGCCAACTTCAGGATACTGGTCCACAACAGACCTCCCAGCTCCATGTAATATCAATCTCCATCTCAACGCCAAGACCCAGCTCCACTCAATGACCAACAAGCTACAGTGCTGGACACCCTATGCCAAACATCTAGCAAGACAGGAACAAAACCCCATTCATTAGCACGGAGGCTGTCTAAAATCATAAGAAACCCCAAAACACACCACTGGATGTGGACCTGCCCAACAGAAAGACAAGATCCAGTCTCATCCACCAGAACACAGGCACTAGTCACCTCCACCAGGAAGCCTACAAAACCCACTGAAACAACCTTAGCCACTGGGGACAGACACCAAAAACAACGGGAACTATGAACCTGCAGCCTGCAAAAAGGAGACCCCAGACACAGTAAGATAAGCAAAATGAAAAGACAGAAAAACACACAGCAGATGAAGGAGCAAGGCAAAAACCCACCAGAGCTAACAAATGAAGAGGAAATAGGCAGTCTACCTGAAAAAGAATTCAGAATAATGATAGTAAAGATGATCCAAAATCTTGGAAATAGAATAGAGAAAATACAAGAAACGTTTAACAAGGACCTAGAAGAACTAAAGAGCAAACAAACAGTGATGAGCAACACAAAAAATGAAATTAAAAATTCTCTAGAAGGGATCAATAACAGAATAACTGAGGCAGAAGAATGGATAAGTGACCTGCAAGATAAAACAGTGGAAATAACGACTGCAGAGCAGAATAAAGAAAAAAGAATGAAAAGAACTGAGGACAGTCTCAGAGACCTCTGGGACAACATTAAATGCACAAGCATTCGAATTATAGGGGTCCCAGAAGAAGAAGAGAAAAAGAAAGGGACTGAGAAAATATTTGAAGAGATTATAGTTGAAAACTTCCCTAATATGGGAAAGGAAATAGTTAATCAAGTCCAAGAAGCACAGAGAGTCCCATACAGGATAAATCCAAGGAAAAACATGCCAAGACACATATTAATCAAACTATCAAAAGTTAAATACAAAGAAAAAATATTAAAAGCAGCAAGGGAAAAACAACAAATAACACACAAGGGAATCCCCATAAGGTTAACAGCTGATCTTTCAGCAGAAACTCTGCAAGCCAGAAGAGAGTGGCAGGACATATTTAAAGTGATGAAGGAGAAAAACCTACAACCAAGATTACTCTACCCAACAAGGATCTCATTCAGATTTGATGGAGAAATTAAAACCTTTACAGACAAGCAAAAGCTAAGAAAATTCAGCACCACCAAACCAGCTTTACAACAAATACTAAAGGAACTTCCCTAGGCATGAAATACAGGAGAAGGAAATGACTACAAGAATAAACCCAAAATAATTAAGAAAATGGTAATAGAAACATACATATTGATAATTACCTTAAATGTAAATGGTTTAAATGCTCCCATCAAAAGACATATATTGGGCTTCCCTGGTGGCGCAGTGGTTGAGAATCCGCCTGCCGATGCAGGGGACACGGGTTCGTGCCCCGGTCCGGGAAGATCCCACATGCCGCGGAGCGGCTGGGCCCGTGAGCCATGGCCGCTGAGCCTGTGCGTCCGGAGCCTGTGCTCCGCAACGGGAGAGGCCACAACAGTGAGAGGCCCGCGTACCACAAAAAAAAAAATAAATAAATAAAGATTTAAAAGACATATATTGGCTGAATGGATATAAAAATAAGACACGTATATATGATGTCTACAAGAGACCCACTTCAGACCTAGGGACACATACAGACTGAAAGTAACGGGATGGAAAAAGATATTCCATGCAAATGGAAATCAAAGGAAAGCTGGAGCAGCAATTCTCATATCAGATAAAATAGACTTTAAGACAAACACTATTCCAAGAGACAAAGAAGAACACTGCATAATGTCCAAGAAGAAGATATAACAATTGTAAATATTTATGCACCCAACATAGGAGCACCTCAATATATAAGGCAAATACTAACAGCCATAAAAGGGGAAATCGACAGTAACACAATCATAGTAGGGGACTTTAACACCACACTTTCACAAATGGACAGATCATCCAAAAGGAAACTAAATAAGGAAATACAAGCTTTAAATGACACATTAAACAAGATGGACTTTATCGATTTTTATAGGACATTCCATCCAAAAACAACAGAATACACATTTTTCTCAAGTGCTCATGGAACATTCTCCAGGGTAGATCATATCTTGGGTCACAAATCAAGCCTTGGTAAATTTAAGAAAATTGAAATTGTATCAAGTATCTTTTCTGACCACAACGCTATGAGACTACATATCAATTACAGGAAAAAATGTGTAAGAAATGTAAACACATGGAGGCTAAACAACACACTACTTAATAACTGAGAGATCACTGAAGAAATCAAAGTGGAAATCCAAAAATACCTAGAAACAAATGACAATGAAAACACAATGACCCAAAACCTATGGGATGCAGCAAAAGCAGTTCTATGAGGGAAGTTTATAGCAATACAATCCTACCTTAAGAAACAAGAAACATCTCAAATAAGCAATCTAACCTTACACCACCTAAACTAATTAGAGAAAGAAAAACAAAAAAACACCAAAGTTAGCAGAAGGAAAGAAGTCACAAAGATCAGATCAGAAATAAATGAAAAAGAAATGAAGGAAACAATAGCAAAGATCAATAAAACTAAAAGCTGGTTCTTTGAGAAGATAAACAAAATTGATAAACCATTACTCAGACTCATCAAGAAAAAAAGGGAGAAGACTCAAAACAATAGAATTAAAAATGAAAAAGGAGACGTAACAACTGACACTGCAGAAATACAAAAGATCATGAGAGATTACTACAAGCAACAGTATGCCAATAAAATGGACAACCTGGAAGAAATGGACAAATTCTTATAAATGCACAACTTCCAAGACTGAACAAGGAAGAAATAGAATATATAAACAGACCAATCACAAGCACTGAAATTGAAACTGTGATTAAAAATCTTCCAACAAACAAAAGCCCAGGACCAGATGGCTTCACAGGCGAATTCTATCAAACATTTAGAGAAGAGCTAACACCTATCCTTCTCAAACTCTTCCAAAAGATAGCAGAAGGAGGAACATTCCCAAACTCATTTTACGAGGCTACCATCACTCTGATACCAAAAGCAGACAAAGATATCACAAAGAAAGAAAGCTACAGGCCAATATCACTGATGAACAAAGATGCAAAAATCCTCAACAAAATACTAGCAAACAGAATCCAACAACACATTAAAAGCATCATACACTATGATCAAGTGGGGTTATCCCAGGAATGCAAGGATTCTTCAATATATGCAAATCAATCAACATGATATACCATATTAACAAATTAAAGGAGAAAAACCATATGATCATCTCAATAGATGCAGAGAAAGCTTTCAACAAAATTCAACAGCCATTTATGATAAAAAACCCTGCAGAAAGTAGGCATACAGGGAACTTTCCTCAACATAATAAAGGCCATATATGACAAACCCACAGCCAACATCGTTCTCAATGGTGAAAAACTGAAACCATTTCCACTAAGATCAGGAACAAGACAAGGTTGCCCACTCTCACCACTATTATTCAACATGGTTTTGGAAGTTTTAGCCACAGCAATCAGAGAAGAAAGAGAAATAAAAGGAATCCAAGTTGGAAAAGAAGAAGTAAAGCTGTCACTGTTTGCAGATGACATGATACTATACATAGATAATCCTAAAGATGCTACCAGAAAACTATTAGAGCTAATCAATGAATTTGGTAAAGTAGTAGGATATAAAATTAATGCACAGAAATCTCTTGCATTCCTATACACTAATGATGAAAAACCTGAAAGTGAAATTAAGAAAACATTCCCATTTACCACTGCAGCAAAAAAGAATAAAATACCTAGGAATAAACCTACCTATGGAGACAAAAGACCTGTATGCAGAGAACTATGAGACACTGATGAAAGAAATTAAAGATGATACAAACAGATGGAGAGATATACTATGTTCTTGGATTGGAAGAATCAACATTGTGAAAATGACTCTACTACCCAAAGCAATCTACAGATTCAATGCAATCCCTATCAAACTACCACTGGCATTTTTCACAGAACTACAAGAAAAAATTTCACAATTCGTATGGAAACACAAAAGACCCCGAATAGCCACAGCAATCTTGAGAACGAGAAATGGAGCTGGAGGAATTAGGCTCCCTGACTTCAGACTCTACTACAAGGCTACAGTAATCAAGACAGTATGGTACTGGCACAAAAGCAGAAATATAGATCAATGGAACAGGATAGAAAGCCCAGAGATAAACCCACACACATATGGTCACCTTATCTTTGATAAAGGAGGGAAGGATATACAGTGGAGAAAAGACAGCCTCTTCAATAAGTGGTGCTGGGAAAACTGGACAGCTACATGTAAAAGTATGAAATTAGAACAATCCCTAACACCACACACAAAAATAAACTCAAAATGGGTTAAAGACCTAAATGTAAGGCCAGACACTATCAAACTCTTAGAGGAAAACATAGGCAGAACACTCTACGACATAAATCACAGCAAGATCCTTTTTGACCCACCTCCTAGAGAAATGGAAATAAAAACAAAATTAAACAAATGGGACCTAATGAAACTTAAAAGCTTTTGCACAGCAAAGGATACCATAAACAGGACCAAAAGACAACTCTCAGAATGGGAGAATATATTTGCAAATGAAGCAACTGACAAAGGGTTAATCTCCAAAATTTACAAGCAGCTCAACATTAAAAAGAAACCTAATCCAAAAATGGGCTGAAGACCTAAATAGACATTTCTCCAAAGAAGATATACAGATTGCCAACAGACACATGAAAGTATTCTCAACCTCATTAATCATTAGAGAAATGCAAATCAAAACTACAATGAGATATCATCTCACACTGGTCAGAATGGCCATCATCAAAGAATCTACAAACAATAAATGCTGGAGAGGGTGTGGAGAAAAGGGAACCCTCTGGCATTGTTGGTGGGAGTGTAAATTGATACAGCCACTATGGAGAACAGTAGGGAAGTTCCTTAAAAAACTAAAAATAAAACTACCATACGACCCAGCAATCCCACTACTGGGCATATACCCTGAGAAAACCATAATTCAAAAAGAGTCATGTACCAAAATGTTCATTGCAGCTCTATTTACAATAGTCAGGACATGGAAGCAACCTAAGTGTCCATCAACAGATGAATGGAAAAAGAAGATGTGGCACATATATACAATGGAATATTCCTCAGCTATAAAAAGAAACGAAATTGAGTTATTTGTAGTGAGGTGGATGGACCTGGAGTCTGTCATACAGAGTGAAATGAGTCAGAAGGAGAAAAACTAATACTATATGCTAACACATATATATGGAATCTAAGAATTAAAAAATGTCATGAAGAGAATAGGGGTAGGATGGGAATAAAACACAGACCTACTAGAGCATGGACTTGAGGATATGGGGAGGGGGAAGGGTAAGCTGTGACAAAGTGAGAGAGTGGCATGGACATATATACACGACCAAACGTAAAATAGATAGCTAGTGGGAAGCAGCCGCATAGCACAGGGAGATCAGCTCAGTGGTTTATGAACACCTAGAGGGGTGGGATAAGGAGGGAGACGCAGGAGGGAAGAGATATGGGAACATATGTATATGTATAACTGATTCACTTTGTTATAAAGCAGAAACTAACACACCATTGTAAAGCAATTATACTCCAATAAAGATGTTAAAAAAAAATCTTCCCACTAAGATCTTACTGATTAGTCAAAATATTCTTATCTTAAAAATTATTCCAGAAAGAAATTTATATAACTTTCATTGAATATAGCATGACCTTGATTTCAAAACCTTATATGGATGAAAGAAATTTGGTGACAAAGAGACACTACAGAAAGTCTATTTGCATTCAAAGAACACATATAAAGATTTTATAATACACTCATTCCACACAACTTATACATTATTGTTGACAGATATTTTAATTTAACTTTAGTTTTCTTAATCCACACACAAAAAATCTTACTATTGCTTTATAAAATGTTCACTAAAATGTACCCACACATTTGCCACTTTCTTTACTGTTCATCCTTCATCCCTCAGACCTTCCTTCTAGAATCACATTTATTGTGCTTAAAGCAGTCTTTAGAATTTCCTTTAGTGAGGGCTGTTTGATGACAAATTCTCATAGATATTGTTTATCTCTTTCTATTCTTAAAAAATATTTCCAGGTAGATATTTTCTCTCAGTGCACAGTAGGAAGAATAATGCTCCCTCCCCAGAGACCCACACCCTAATGCCTAGAACCTGTGACTATGTTACATCACACAGCAAAAGGGAGTTTGCAGATGCAATTAAGCTTATTCATCCCAGAAAAGGGAGAGGGGGGAGTGGTAGCCTGAGATATCCAGGTGAGTCCAATCTAACCACATGAGCCTTTAAAAGCAGAGAATTTACTGGGCTGAAGTAAGAGATACGCAGCAGAAGAGGAAAAGGAGATGTGGAAGAGAAGACAGAGATTCCAAGCATGAGGAGGATTTGAGACTCTGCTGTTGACTCTGAGATACAGGGACCCATCCACAAGGACCAGAGAGAGCCTCTAGGCTCTGAGGGGCCAGCAAGGAAACAGGAACTTCAGTCCAACAGGTAAGGAACTAGCTTATATCAGCAACCTCAATGAGCTTGGAAATGGATTCTTCCCAGGGCTTCCCAATAAGAGGCCAGCTTGCTGACAGCGTGATTTTAGCCTTATAAAACTCAGAGCAGAGAGACTGGAGGAGTCAACCTGGACTAGGGACAACAGTACTGAGAGATGATACATTGTGTTATTTTAAAGTGCTAAATTAATGGTCATCTGTTATGGCAGCAATAGAAAACTAATATTCAGTACATTGACAATCTCATTTCACCTATGGCTTTCATTTTTGCTGTTGAAAAACCAGCTGTTCTAATTATCATTTCTTTTAAAGTATTTCTTTTTCTCTGACTACCTGTAAAATCTTTGATGTTCTGTGATTTCATTTTTTTGTATCTGCATGTGTATTCCTTTTTATTTGTCCTACTGTGAAATCATTATGATATCTTTTATCAGTGTTGGTAAATTGTGAGCCCTGACATCTTCAAATGCTTTCTTCCTCTTCTGGAATTCCAGTTTGGTATATATTGAAACTATTGACTCTATAGTCAATTTTTTTTAGATTCTCTTACATGTTTTCCATCAGACTCTCAGATGTACACTTTTTTCAGATATATTTTTCAGTTTATCAGTTCACTCTTCAGCAATTTCTAATCTGCTTTTATTCCTCCAGTTTTATTGAGATATAATTGACATAAAGCACTGTATATGTTTAAGGTGTATAGCACAATGATTGGATTTACATACATCATGAAGTGATTAGTGAAAATCCATCATCTCATATAGATCAAAAATTAAAGAAATAGAAAAAAATTTTTCTTATGAGAACTCAGGATTTACTCGCTTAACAACTGTTATATAACACACAGCAATGCTAATGATATTTATCATTTTGTACATTACATCCCAGTACTTATTTATCTTATAACTGGAAGTGTGTACCTTTCGACTGCCTTCATCCACTTCCCCTCCCCCCCCCCACCTCTGGTAACCAATCTGATTTTTTTCTGTGAGTTTGTTTGTTTTTAAAGTATAATTGTCCTACAACACTGTTAGTTCCTGTTACACAACATAGTGATTGGTATTTCTGTACATTTCAAAATGATCACCTTTTAAAAACCATCTATTGAATTCTTATTTCAATTATTTTATTTTTTATTATTCTTAGAAGTTTTATTGTTTCTGTTTTAAACCCATTTCATCATTTATAATAGTCTTTCTCTTTTCAAATATTGTGAATCCTCTATTTCTCTACAAATTAAATATTCTCATTTATATTCCGTATTTGATGATTCAAATATCTACATTCAACATAGGTCTATTTCTTCTATTGTTTTCTTCTGGCCCTTTCTTACAGTGCTAATTTCCTCTTGGTTTGTAGGGTTTGTGGCTTTTTTTTTTTTTTTAACTGGTTTATATATCTTGGAACTGTATCTGTAGAAATGCTTCAAGGCCTTGGAAATTGTTTCATCCAGAGAAAACTTTACTTTCATCTGATTAAAGGACCACTTTAATTAAAACCCTTGGTTTGGATATTTTTTTGACTCACCCAAATAATGTAAATTCAGGTTGCAAATTCATGTGAGAACCATCTTGTGGCATAAACTTCCCTCTGTATTGTGCCAAGAATCAAGACAGGCAGTTTCCTTTCAGTCTCCTGGGTCAGAGGTTTGGGCTTATTTATAGCTCACACATACTGAGGATGCAATCCTTTAGAGCCCCAACTTTTTGTTGGCAGACTTCTCTTTAGATTCTGCACTTCAAGCAGGCTCTGGACTTGCTTTTAACTCAGCAATACCACACAAGGCTCTGAAAACCATAGCTCCTTTTCATCTGGTTTAGCAAATACCCTCCTAGTAAAATACCCTGCCCCTGGGTTTCTACTTTCACTTGGTCCATAGCTTCTTATTCCCTTGCCAGCTTATTAGAACCTTTAATAAGGTGTTGTCTATAATGTATTTACTGTTTTCAGTGAGACCCATCAGGGTACCCTGTATTTGGCACATTGCTAGAAATTGAAGTTCCAGGTGCTCTTATTCTTCAAGATGAACTCTCCAAGGGGAGGGCAAGCTACCACCTGCCTCTTTCCTTTCTCTCTTCGGTACCTTCTGAGGCACTAGGACCCAGCAAGATGGCAACACCATCCTACACTACAGTAATTAGGATAGGATTACTTGTCTGATTCACGCTGCTGTCCCCTCCACTGAAACCCAGTCCCACTGTTCCCACTATGTCTGATGCTCTTGCCATGCCTAATCTGGAGTTCTGAATCTTCCTCACCAACCCCCAATCAGTCCAGCCTGATTCCCATACCTGGCACAGAAGTGGGTTACACCTGAGTGCACTTTATCTTTAATTGCCTGTTTCTTTTCTGGGAGGTCTGCCCTTTTCCTGCTAACGTTCCCATCTCTCACAATATTCCTTAGAGCAAACACTGCAGAGCCCTAACCTTGCTAGAATCAAGTGCTGACAACAGCAGGTTCCAGAATGTGGCATGCGGTAAGAAAGGAAGAATCACAAACTTTGGAACCAAAAATATCAAAGTTTACAGTTTACCTGTGGGTGAATTACCACTTAAATTCTCTAAGCCTCCTTTTTCTTATTTGTAAATAATCTTTGTCAGATTATTGAAAGTACCAGAGATGAGTATAAAGTATCAAATGCAAAACAGATATTTAATTAGGTACCAAATGGCAGAAGAATACAAAGCTGATGGGGATTCTGTGGTTGAGACTGTGTTACCCTGTACTGCAAAAACTGGATTTTGAGCAATTACAGAAAGAACAAGAAGTCTGCTGTTAGGTATCACTCTGATGTAGGAAAGTAGAATCAACTATCTGAGGCCAAAATGGAATGTGTACTAGTGTGGAGGTGTAAAAAGACCGACAACCAAAAAAACTAAAACCAAAACTGAGAATGTAGAAGAAAATAACTTAGATCAGAGGTAGCAAACAATGCCCTAGGAGCAAATGGTAAATCCTTGATATTTCTTATACTACTCTTCCCTCCCTCACCACTGGCAGGCATTACTAATTAATGATGATGAAAATAATAATATCTATATCTGTTACCGTTCTAAGCTCTTTACCAAATTCATTCATTTATTCCTAAGAACAATTCCATGATGCAGGTATAGTTAGTATTTTACAGCTAAAGACACTAAAGCATGAAGAAGAAGCTTGTCCAAGATTAAGCAAGCAACAGAGCAGCCAGAATGCAAGCCCTTAGCCACTTTGGTATGTCACCTCTCCAAGAGTATACTGTCATGCTCTTATCAGAATTCCCACAGATATAGCCATGCAGGAAGCCACTATCAATTATCTGAGTTGTCTCCTAAACAGAAAAAAAAAATCTGAGAACTGACTTTTATCCAACAATAGAAAAAAAGGAGTGAAATTTGCCTAAAAATCTAATTTGAACTCATCATACAACTCTTTCTTATATTGGGAGAGTATAGGATAAAAGAGAGAAAAATTTAGTTATTTATGTCATGATCAATAGTTCCTTTTCAAGAGAAAATAAAGTAATTTCATGATTATCTACAGAAGCAGCTTTCAACAATTTTACCACAATGGAATTCTTTTCATTCGTTTGTAAAGATAATCCCACTTTTAAATAAAAATTCCCCTATCAAACAAAGTGCAGTTATTAAGTAATAAGTGACTTTCTTGTCTTTATTAAGCAACAACAAAATCTAATGACTATTAGAGCTTTCAATCAGCATGTATACAGCAAGTCCCAAGTAAAGGAACCTGGTGTCTTAGTGCTCTGAACTGCCTCTCCTCAGTTCATGATCTCCATTTACATCTTTACTGACTCACCAAGGGGTCCATAGAACCCAGTCAGATTGGATTTTGATTCTGGAGAGATATTCAGGAAGTGATCTAGAACCCAGTGAACCAGAACCTGACAGGATTTCCTTTCCTGCTACACAAGGACAGAGCAATTGCTGAGTTGGGACCAGAAAATAAGGACTTTGTAGTGTATGGTTACCATATGGCCCCTTCATCTCTCTTTGGATTTTGACAAGCAAATTGGCATTTTTGTTGCTGAGACTGTCACAGAATACTGATTGTTAATTATACCCTAGATGTCCTGCCTCATTCTGCCATGGATGTATTATGCTAAATGTGGGCAGTGAGCAAAAGATCTTAAATTTGATTTCAAGTTGCATATCTCAGCCTGCTGCCAGACCCACCCAGGGCAGAAAGCATTGAAAGCATACTGTTGAGAGTTCTGCTCCAGAATTCCTAGTTCTTAATCTTGGAAGTATTCAAAAGGTTCAGCAGATGTCAGTATGAATTCTTTTTTTTTTTTTAATTTTTATTTTTTGGATTTTATTTTATTCTTTTATACAGCAGGTTCTTATTAGTTATCCATTTTATACACATTAGTGTATACATGTCAATCCCAGTCTCCCAATTCATCCCACCACCACCCCTCTGCCACTTTACCCCCTTTGTGTCCATACGTTTGTTCTCCACATCTTTGTCTCTATTTCTCTCATGCAAACTGGTTCATCTGTACCTTTTTTCTAGGTTCCACATACATGCGTTAATATACGATATTTATTTTTCTCTTTCTGACTTACTTCACTCTGTATGACAGTCTCTAGATCCATCCATGTCTCTACAAATGACCCAATTTTGTTCCATTTTATGGCTGAGTAATATTCCATCGTATATATGTACCACATCTTCTTTATCCATTCATCTGTTGATGGGCATTTAAGTTGCATCCATGACCTGGCTATTGTAAATAGTGATGCAATGAACATTGGGGTGCATGTGTCTTTTGGAATTATGGTTTTCTCTGAGTATATGACCAGGAGTGGGATTGCTGGGTCATATGGTAGTTCTATTTTTAATTTTTAAAGGAACCTCCATACTGTTCTCCATAGTGGCTGTATCAATTTACATTCCCACCAACAGTGCAAGAGGGTCCCCTTTTCTCCACACCCTCTCCAGCTTTTGTTGTTTGTAGATTTTCTGATGATGCCCATTCTAACTGGTGTGGGGTGATACCTCATTATAGTTTTGATTTGAATTTCTCTGATAATTAGTGATGATGAGCAGCTTTTCATGTGCTTCTTGGCCATCTGTATGTCTTCTTTGGAGAAATATCTGTTTAGGTCTTCTACCCATTTTTTGATTGGGTTGTTTGTTTCTTTAATATTGAGCTGTTTATATACTTTGGAGATTAATCCTTTGTCTGTTGATTCATTTACAAATATTTTCTCCCATTCTGAGGGTTGTCTTTTCATCTTCTTTGTAGTTTCCTTCACTTTGTAAAACTTTTAAGTTTCATTAGGTCCCATTTTTTTATTTTTGTTTTTATTTCCGTTACTCTAGGAGGTGGATCAAAAAAGATCTTGCTGTGATTTGTCAAAGAGTGTTCTCCCTATGTTTTCCTCTAAAAGTTTTATAGTGTCCAGTCTTATATTTAGGCCTCTAATCCATTTTCAGTTTATTTTTCTGTATGGTGTTAGGGGGTGTTCTAATTTCTTTTTCTTTTCTTTTCTTTTTTTTTTTTTTTTTGTGATACTCGGGCCTCTCACTGCTGTGGCCTCTCCCATTGTGGAGCACAGGCTCCAGACGCACAGGCTCAGTGGCCATGGCTCACGGGCCCAGCTGCTCTGTAGCATATGGGATTTTCCCAGACTGGGGCATGAACCCACGTCCCCTACATCAGCAGGTGGACTCTCAACCACTGCGCCACCAGGGAAGCCCTAATTTCATTCTTTTACATGTGGCTATCCAGTTTTCCCAGCACCACTTATTGAAGAGACTGTCTTTTTTCCATTGTATATCCTTGCCTCCTTTGTCATAGATTAATTGACCATAGGTGCATGGGTTTATCTCTGGGCTTTCTATTCTGTTCCATTGATCTATGTTTCTATTTTTGTGCCAGTACCATACTGTCTTGCTTAATGTAGCTTTGTAGTATAGTCTGAAGTCAAGGAGTCTGATTCCTCCAGCTCCATTATTTTTCCCTCAAGACTGCTTTGGCTATTCGGGGTCTTTTGTGTCTCTATACAAATTTTAAGATTTTTTTGTTCTTGTTCAGTAAAAAATGCCACTGGTAATTTGATAGAGATTGCATTGAATCTGTAGATTGCTCTGGGTAGTATAGTCATTTTCACAATATTGATTCTTCCAACCCAAGAACATGGTATATCTTTCCATCTGTTTGTGTCATCTTTGTTTTCTTTCATCATTGTCTTATAGTTTTCTGAGTACAGGTCTTTTACCTCCTTAGGTAGATTTATTCCTAGGTATTTTACTCTTTTTGTTGCAATGGTGAATGGGACTGTTTCTTAATTTCTCTTTCTGATATTTCATTCTTAGTGTATAGGGATGCAAGAGATTTCTGTGCATTAATTTTGTATCCTGCTACTTTACCAAATTTATTGATTAGCTCTAGTAGTTTTCTGGTAGCATCTTTAGGATTCTCTATGTATAGTATGTCATCTGTGAACAGTGACAGTTTTACCTCTTCTTTTCCAATTTGTATTCCTTTTATTTCTTTTTCTTCTCTGATTGCCATGGCTAGGACTTCCAAAACTATGCTAAATAATAGTGGTGAGAGTGGACATCCTTGTCTTCTTCCTGATGTTAGAGGAAATGCTTTCAGTTTTTCACCATTGAGAATGATGTTTGTTGTGGGTTTGTCATATATGGCCTTTATTATGTTGAGATAGGTTCCCTCTATGTCCACTTTCTGGAGAGTTTTTTTTATCATAAATTGGTGTTGGATTTTGTCAAAAGCTTTTTCTGCATCTACTGAGATGATCATATGGTTTTTATTCTTCAATTTGTTAATATGCTGTATCACATTGATTGATTTGAGTATATTGAAGAATCCTTGCATCCCTGGGATAAATCCCACTTGATCATGGTGTATGATCCTTCTAATGTGCTTTTGGATTCTGTTTGCTCGTATTTTGTGAGGATTTTTGCATCTATGTTCATCAGTGTTATTGGTCTGTAATTTTCTTTTTTTGTAGTATCTTTGTCTGGTTTTGGTATCACGGTGATGGTGGCCTCATAGAATGAGTTTGGGAAATATGAATTCTTCAGTCTGTCCAGGTTGAATATTAACACATCAAATTACATCAGCCACTTCTCTCGATAGCTCTCTCTAGAAAGGGTATTGTTTGAGCATTAGGTTCAGAGATGATATTTTCCATAAGCATCTACTCCTCTAATTGGTAAAATTCTGACCTTAGACCTCAATCCCAAAGCAGAATGAATGATGCATTCTCAATTATAAAGAAGCTTCAAGAGATGAACAGGTAAATAAAGTGACTCTTTCTAAAAATAGTCTGCGCCAGCTCTCTGTTTTCCTCTGCACAGCCCATCTGGATGGATCCTCAACATCTTCAGTCTCTTACCCAGCCGCCTCGCCCTTTATCACCAAATATTGGGCAGGGCTTTGGGTTTATCAGAGCTTCAAAATTAGCAACTAGACAACATGCCATGCTTGTCCTAGGTGTGCTGATACACTCCTCTTAATATCTTATTGATTCATTTTGGGCTACTCTACATATTAAGAAAAGTACAGAGAATAATATACAAGCACCAATATGTTCACTATCCAGATTTAGCAACTAGTAACATTTTACCATATATTCTATAGATCTTTTATTTTATTATTAATGAAATAAACATCTCATATATTAACTCTTCAATCTCATTTCCTTCCCTCCCTCCCCAGAGATAAGCATTATCCTGAGGTTCATGTTTATCCTTCCAACCCGTATTAGTTTCCCAGGGAAGCCATAATAAAGTACCACAAATTATAGCTTAAACAACAGAAATTTATTGTCTCACAGTTCTGGAGGCTACACATTAGAGATCAGAGTGCCAACAGGGCCTTGCTCCCTCTGAAGGCACTAGGGAAGTATCTATTCCAGGACTCTCCTAACTTCTGGTAGTTCCTTGCCTTGTGGCAGCACAACTCCATCCTTATATTCTTATTTTCCCTGTGTGCATGTCTCTGTGTCCAAATTTCCCCTTTGATAAGGATATAAGTCATATTGGTTTATGGGTCCACATAACTCCACTGTGACCTCATATTAGCTATTTATATCTGCAATTACTATTTCCAAATACCATTCTGAGAACCTGGGTGCAGGGGGTGGAGGGGTTGTTAGGACTTCAACATATGAATTTGGGGAGGAAAAAATTCAATCCATAACACCACCCATGTATTAATAATTTCACTACATATGTTTTCTCCACACACATACATAGTATTTTGTGTAGGTAAACTTTTTAAATGTTTTACTTTATATTGGAGTATAGTTGATTTACAATATTCTGTTAGCTTCAGGTGTACAGCAAAGTGATTCAGTTATACATATACATATATCCTTTTCCAGATTCTTTTCCCATTTAGGTTATTACAGAATATTGAGTAGAATTCCCTGTGTTATAGAGTAGGTCCTTGTTGATTAACTATTTTATATATAGTAGTGTGTATATATTAATTACAAACTCCTAAATTATCGCTCCCCTTCACCTTTCCCCTTTGGTAACCATAAGTTTATTTTCTAAGTCTGTGACTCTCTTTCTCTTTTATAAATAAGTTCATTTGTACCATTTTTTTTGATTCCACATATAAATGATATCATATGATATTTTTCTTTCTCTGACTTACTTCACATAGTATAATCTCTAGGTCCATCCATGTTGTTGCAAATGATGTTATTTCATTCTTTTTATGGCTGAGTAATATTCCATTATATATATGTACCACTTCTTCTTTATCAATTCATCTGTCAATGGACATTTAGGTGCTTCCATGTCTTGACTATTGTAAATAGTCCTGCTGTGAATATTAGGGTACATGTATTTTTTCGAATTATGGTTTTATCCAAATATATGCCCAGGAGTGGGATTGCTGTATCATATGGTAGCTCTTTTTTTAGCTTTTTAAGGAAACTCCATACTGTTCTCCATAAAGTGGCTAAAGAAATTACATTCCCACCAACAGTGTAGTAAGGTTTCCTTATCTCCACACCCTTTCCAACATTTATTGTTTGTAGACATTTTGATGATGACCATTCTGACCAGTGTGAGGAAATATCTCATTGTAGCTCTGATTTGCATTCTGTAATAATTAGCAATGTTGAGCATCTTTTCATGTGATTCTTGGCCAGCTGTATGTCTTCTTTGGAAAAATGTCTATTTAGATATTCTGCCCATTTTTGATTGGGTTGTTTGTTTTACTAATATCGAGCTGCATGAGCTGTTTGTATATTTTGGAGATTAATCCCTTGTTGGTCACTTCATTTGCAAATATTTTCTCCCATTCTGTGGGCTATCTTTTCATTTTGTTTATGGTTTCCTTTGCTGTGCAAAAGCTTTTAGGTTTAATTAGGTCCCATTTTTTAATTTTTGTTTTTATTTTCCTTACTCTAGGAGGTGGATCCAAAAAGATATTGCTGTGATTTATGTCAAAGAGTGTTCTGCCTATGTTTTCCTCTAAAAGTTTTATAGCATCCAGTCTTACATTTAGGTTTCTAATCCACTTTGAATTTATTTTGGGATACGGTAATACAGAATGTTCTAATTTCATTCTTTTACATGTGGCTATCTGGTTTCCCAGAACAACTTATTGAAGAGAATGTCTTTTCTCCATTGAATATTCTTGTCTCCTTTGTTTAATTAATTAATCTACAACAATTAATTAATGGCCCATAGGTGTGTGGGTTTATTTCTGGGCTTTCTATTCTGTTCCATTGATCTATATGTCTGTTTTTGTGCCAGTACCATACTGTTTTTTTTTTTTTTAACATCTTTATTGGAGTATAATTGCTTTAAAATGGTGTGTTAGTTTCTGCTTTACAACAAAGTGAATCAGTTATACATATACATATGTTCCCATATCTCTTCCTTCTTGCACCTCCCTCCCTCCCACCCTCCCTATCCCACCCCTCTAGGTGGTCACAGACCACCTAGCTGATCTCCCTGTGCCATGAGGCTTCTTCCCACTAGCTATCCACCTTGCATTTGGTAGTGTATATAAGTCCATGCCATGTTCTCACTTCTTCACAGCTTACCTTTCCCCCTCCCCATATCCTCAAGTCCATGCTCTAGTAGGTCTGTGTTTTATTCCCATCCTACCCCTAGTCTCTTCATGACATTTTTTAATTCTTAGATTCCATATATATGTGTTAGCATATGGTATTAGTTTTTCTCCTTCTGACTTATTTCACTCTGTATGACAGACTCCAGGTCCATCTACCTCACTACAAATAACTCTATTTTGTTTCTTTTTATGGCTGAGTACTATTCCATTGTATATATGTGTCACATCTTCTTTATCCATTCATCTGTTGATGGACACTTAGGTTACTTCCATGTCCTGGCTATTGTAAATAGAGCTACAATGAACATTTTGGTACATGACTCTTGGAATTATGGTTTTCTCAGGGTATATGCCCAGTAGTGGGATTGCTGGGTCATATGGTAGTTCACCTTATAGTTTTCTAAGGAACTTCCATACTGTTCTCCATAGTGGCTGTATCATTTTACATTCCCACCAATAGTGTAAGAGTGTTCCCTTTTCTCTACACCCTCTCCAGCATTTATTGTTTGTAGATTTTTTGATGATGGCTATTCTGACCGGTGTGAGATGACATCTCATTGTAGTTTTGATTTGCATTTCTCTAATGATTAATGATGTTGAGCATTCTTTCATGTGTCTGTTGGCAATCTGTATATCTTCTTTGGAGAAATGTCTATTTATGTCTTCTGCCCATTTTTGGATTGGGCCGTTTGTTTTTTTAATGTTGAGCTGCATGAGTTGCTTATAAATTTTGGAGATTAATCCTTTGTCAGTTGCTTCATTTGCAAATATTTTCTCCCATTGTGAGGGTTGTCTTTTGGTCCTGTTTATGGTATCCTTTGCTGTGCAAAAGCTTTTAAGTTTCATTAGGTCCCATTTGTTTAATTTTGTTTTTATTTCCATTTCTCTAGGAGGTGCTGTGATTTATGTCATAGAGTGTTCTACCTATGTTTTCTTCTAAGAGTTTGATGGTGTCTGGCCTTGCATTTAGGTCGTTAACCCATTGTGAGTTTATTTTTGTGTATGGTGTTAAGGAGTGTTCTAACTCCATACTTTTACATGTAGCTGTCCAGTTTTCCCAGCACCACTTATTGAAGAGGCTGTCTTTTCTCCACTGTATATTCTTGCCTCCTTTATCAAAGATAAGGTGACCATATGTGCTTGGGTTTACCTCTGGGCTTTCTATCCTGTTCCATTGATCCATATTTCTGTTTTTGTGCCAGTATCATACTGTCTTGATTACTGTAGCCTTGTAGTAGAGTCTGAAGTCAGGGAGCCTGATTCCTCCAGCTCCGATTTTCTTTTTCAAGATTGCTGTGGCTATTCGGGGTCTTTTGTGTTTCCATACAAATTGTGAAATTTTTTCTTGTAGTTCTGTGAAAAATGCCAGTGGCAGTTTGATAGGGATTGCATTGAATCTGTAGATTGCTTTGGGTAGTAGAGTCATTTTTACAATGTTGATTATTCCAATCCAAGAACATGGTATATCTCTCCATCTATTTGTATTATCCTTAATTTCCTTCATCAGTATCTTATAATTTTCTGCATACAGGTCTTTTGTCCCCATAGGTAGGTTTATTCCTAGGTATTTTATTCTTTTTGTTGCAGTGGTAAATGGGAGTGTTTTCTTAATTTCACTCTCAGATTTTTCATCATTAGTGTATAAGAATGCCAGAGGGCTTCCCTGGTGGCGCAGTGGTTGAGAATCTGCCTGCCTATGCAGGGGACATGGGTTCATGCCCCAGTCCGGGAGGATCCCACATGCCACCAAGTGGCTGGACCCGTGAGCCATGGTTGCTGAGCCTGCGCATCTGGAGCCTGTGCTCCGCAACGGGAGAGGCTACAAAAGTGAGAGACCCACATACCACACACACACAAAAAAGAATGCCAGAGATTTCTGTGCATTAATTTTGTATCCTGCTACTTTACCAAATTCATTGGTTAGCTCTAGTAGTTTTCTGGTAGCATCTTTAGGATTCTCTATGTATAGTATCATGTCATCTGCAAACAGTGACAGCTTTACTTCTTCTTTGCCGATTTGGATACGTTTTATTTCTTTTTCTTCTCTGATTGCTGTGGCTAGAACTTTCAAAACTATGTTGAATAAGAGTGGTGAGAGTTGGTAACCTTATCTTGTTTCTGATCCTAGTGGAAATGGTTTCAGTTTTTCACCATTGAGAACGATGTTGGCTGTGGTTTTGTCATATATGGCCTTTATTATGTTGAGGAAAGCTCACTCTATGTCTACTTTATAATAAATGGGTGTTTTATCATAAATAGGTGTTGTTTTATCATAAATAGGTGTTGTTTTATCATAAATGGGTGTTGAATTTTGTTAAAAGCTTTTTGACAAAAAAAGCTTTTTTTTTTTTAACATCTTTATTGGAGTATAATTGTTTTACAATAGTGTGTTAGTTTCTCCTTTACAACAAAGTGAATCAGTTATACATATACATATGTTCCCATATCTCTTCCCTCTTGCATCACCCTCTCTCCCACCCTCCCTATCCCACCCCTCTAGGTGGCCACAAAGCACAGAGGTGATGTCCCTGTGCTATGCAGCAGCTTCCCACTAGCTATCTAATTTACATTTGATAGTGTATATATGTCCCTGCCACTCTCTCACTTCGTCACAGCCCACCCTTCCCCCTCCCCATATCCTCAAGTCCATGATCGAGTAAGTCTGTGTTTTATTCCCGTCCTACCACTAATCTCTTCATGACATTTTTTTCCCTTAGAGTCCATATATATGTGTTAGCATACGGTATTTGTTTTTCTCCTTCTGACTTACTTCACTCTGTATGACAGACTCCAGGTCCATCCACCTCATTATAAATAACTCAGTTTCATTTCTTTTTATGGCTGAGTAATATTCCATTGTATATATGTGCCACATCTTCTTTATCCATTCATCTGTTGATGGACACTTAGGTTGCTTCCATGTCCTGGCTATTGTAAATAGAGCTGCAATGAACATTTTGGTACATGAGTCTTTCTGAATTATGGTTTTCTCAGAGTATATGCCCAGTAGTGGGATTGCTGGGTCGTATGGTAGTTCTATTTGTAGTATTTTAAGGAACCTCCATACTGTTCTCCATAGCGGCTGTATCAATTTACATTCCCACCAGCAGTGCAAGAGGGTTCCCTTTTCTCCACACCCTCTCCAGCATTTATTGTTTCTAGAGTTTTTGATGATGGCCAATCTGACCGGTGTGAGATGATATCTCATTGTAGTTTTGATTTGCATTTCTCTAATGATTAATGAGGTTGAGCATTCTTTCATGTGTTTGTTAGCAATCTGTATATCTTCTTTGGAGAAATGTCTATTTAGTTCTTCTGCCCATTTTTGGATTGGGTTGTTTGTTTTTTTGTTATTGAGCTGCATGAGTTGCTTATAAATTTTGGAAATTAATCCTTTGTCAGTTGCTTCATTTGCAAATATTTTCTCCCATTCTGAGGATTGTCTTTTGGTCTTGTTTATGGTATCCTTTGCTGTGCAAAAGCTTTTAAGTTTCATTAGGTCCCATTTGTTTATTTGTGTTTTTATTTCCATTTCTCTAGGAGATGGGTCAAAAAGGATCTTGCTGTGATTTATGTCGTATAGTGTTCTGCCTATGTTTTCCTCTAAGAGTTTGATAGTGTCTGGCCTTACATTTAGGTCTTTAACCCATTTTGAGTTTATTTTTGTGTGTGGTGTTAGGGATTGTTCTAATTTCATACTTTTACATGCAGCTGTCCAGTTTTCCCAGCACCACTTATTGAAGAGGCTGTCTTTTCTCCACTGTATATCCTTCCCTCCTTTATCAAAGATAAGGTGACCATATATGTGTGGGTTTATCTCTGGGCTCTCTATCCTGTTCCATTGATCTATATTTCTGTTTTTGTGCCAGTACCATATTGTCTTGATTACTGTAGCCTTGTAGTAGAGTCTGAAGTCAGGGAGCCTAATTCCTCCAGCTCCATTTCTCGTTCTCAAGATTGCTTTGGCTATTTGGGGTCTTTTGTGTTTCCATACAAATTGTGAAATTTTTTGTTCTAGTTCTGTAAAAAATGCCAGTGGTAATTTGATAGGGATAGCATTGAATCTGTAGATTGCTTTGGGTAGTATAGTCATTTTCACAATGTTGATTCTTCCAATCCAAGAACATGGTATATTTCTCCACCTATTTGTATCATCTTTAATTTCTTTCATCAGTGTCTTATAGTTTTCTGCATACAAGTCTTTTGTCTCCTTAGGTAGGTTTATTCCTAGATATTTTATTCTTTTTGTTGCAATGGTAAATGGGAGTGTTTTCTTAATTTCACTCTCAGATTTTTCATCATTAATGTATAAGAATGCCAGAGATTTCTGTGCATTAATTTTGTATCCTGCAACTTTACCAAATTCATTGATTAGCTCTAGTAGTTTTCTGGTAGCATCCTTAGGATTCTCTATGTATAGTATCATGTCATCTGCAAACAGTGATTGCTTTACTTCTTCTTTTCCAAATTGGATTCCTTTTATTTCTTTTTCTTCTCTGATTGCTGTGGCTAGAACTTCCAAAACTATGTTGAATAAGAGTGGTGAGAGTGGGCAACCTTGTCTTGTTCCTGATCTTAGTGGAAATGGTTTCAGTTTTTCACCATTGAGAACGATGCTAGCTGTGGGTTTGTCATATATGGCCTTTATTATGTTGAGGAAAGTTCCCTGTATGCCTACTTTCTGCAAGGTTTTTATCATAAATGAGTGTTGAATTTTGTCAAAAGCTTTCTCTGCATCTATTGAGATGATCATATGGTTTTTCTCCTTCAGTTTGTTGATATGGTGTATCACGTTGATTGATTTGCGTATATTGAAGAATCCTTGCATTCCTGGGATAAACCCCACTTGATCATGGTGTATGATCCTTTTAATGTGCTGTTGGATTCTGTTTGCTAATATTTTGTTGAGGATTTTTGCATCTATGTTCATCAGTGATATTGGCCTGTAGTTTTCTTTCTTTGTGACGTCTTTGTCTGGTTTTGATATCAGGGTGATGTTGGCCTCATAGAATGAGTTTGGGAGTGTTCCTCCCTCTGCTATCTGTTGGAAGAGTTTGAGAAGGATAGGTGTTAGCTCTTCTCTAAATGTTTGATAGAATTCGCCTGTGAAGCCATCTGGTCCTGGGCTTTTGTTTGCTGGAAGATTTTTAATCACAGTTTCAATTTCAGTGCTTGTGATTGGTCTGTTCATATTTTCTATTTCTTCCTGGTTCAGTCTCGGCAGGTTATGCGTTTCTAAGAATTTGTCCATTTCTTCCAGGTTGTCCATTTTATTGGCATACAGTTGCTTGTAGTAATCTCTAATAATCTTTTGTATTTCTGCAGTGTCAGTTGTTACATCTCCTTTTTCATTTCTAATTCTATTGATTTGAGTCTTCTCCCTTTTATTCTTGATGAGTCTGGCTAATGGTTTATCAATTTTATTTATCTTCTCAAAGAACCAGCTAAAAAAAGCTTTTTTTAAAATCATAAATGGGTGTTGAATTTTGTCAAAAGCTTTCTCTGCATCTATTGACATGATCATATGGTTTTTCTTCTTCAGTTTGTTGATATGGTGTATCACATTGATTGATTTGCATATATTGAAGAATCCTTGCATTCCTGGAATAAACCCCACTTGATCATGGTGTATGATCCTTTTAATGTGCTGTTGGATTCTGTTTGCTAGTATTTTGTTGAGGATTTTTGCTTCTGTGTTCATCAGTGATATTGGCCTGTAGTTTTTTTCTTTGTGACTTCTTTGTCTGGTTTTGGTATCAGGGTGATAATGGCCTCATAGAAAGAGTTTGGGAGTGTTCCTCCCTCTGCTATCGTTTGGAAGAGTTTGAGAAGGATAGGTGTTAGCTCTTCTCTAAATGTTAGATAGAATTCGCCTGTGAAGCCATCTGGTTCTGGGCTTTTGTTTGTTGGAAGATTTTTAATCACAGTTTCAATTTCAGTGCTTGTGATTGGTCTGTTCATATTTTTTATTTCTTCCTGGTTCAGTCTTGGCAGGCTGTGCATTTCTAAGAATTTGTCCATTTCTTCCAGGTTGTCCATTTTATTGCCATACAGTTGCTTGTAGTAATCTCTCATAATTTTTTGTATTTCTGCAGTGTCAGTTGTTACGTCTCCTTTTTCATTTCTAATTCTATTGTTTTGAGTCTTCTCCCTTTTTTTCTTGATGAGTCTGGCTAATGGTTTATCAATTTTGTTTATCTTCTTAAAGAACGAGCTTTTAGTTTTATTGATCTTTGCTATTGTTTCCTTCATTTCTTTTTCATTTATTTCTGATCTGGTCTTTATGATTTCTTTCCTTCTGCAAAATTAGGGGTTTTTTTCTTCTTTCTCTAATTGCTTTAGGTGTAAGGTTAGGTTGTTTATTCGAGATGTTTCCTGTTTCTTAAGGTAGGACTGTATTGCTATAAACTTCCCTCTTAGAACTGCTTTTGCTGCATCCCATAGGTTTTGGGTCATTGTGTCCCCATTGTCATTTGTTTCTAGGTATTTTTTTATTTCTTCAGTGATCACTTAGTTATTAACTAGTGTATTGTTTAGTCTCCACATGTTTGTATTTTTTACAGATCTTTTCCTGTAATTGATATCTAGTCTCACAGTGTTGTGGTTGGAAAAGGTACTTGATACAATTTCAATTTTCTTAAATTTAACAAGGCTAGATTTCTGACACAAGATATGATCTACCCTGGAGAATGTTCCATGAGCACTTGAGAAAAATGTGTATTCTGTTGTTTTTGGATGGAATGTCCTATAAAAATTGATAAAGTCCATCTTGTTTAATGTATCATTTAAAGCTTGTGTTTCCTTATTTATCTTCATTTTGGATGATCTGTCCATTGGTGAAAGTGGGGTGTTAAAGTCCCCTACAATGATAGTGTTACTGTCGATTTCCCCTTTTATGGCTGTTAGTATTTGCCTTATGTATTGAGGTGCTCCCTATTTTGGGTGCATAAATATTTACAATTGTTATATCTTCTTCATGGATCAATCCCTTGATCACTATGTAGTATCCTTCTTTGTATCTTATAATAGTCTTTATTTTATTTTAATTTTATTTTTGTTTATTTTTAGTTTTTTAACATCTTTACTGGAGTATAACTGTTTTACAATGGTGTGTGAGTTTCTGCTTTACTACAAAGTGAATCAATTATACATATACATATATTCCCATATCTCTTCCCTATTGCATCTCCCTCCCTCCCACCCTCCCTATCCCACCCCTCTTGGTGGTCACAAAGCACAGAGCTGATCTCCGTGTGCTATGCGGCTGCTTGCCACTAGCTATCTGTTTTACATTTGGTAGTGTATATATGTCCATGCCATTCTTTCATTCGTCACAGCTTACCCTTCCCCGTCCCCATATCCTCAAGTCCATGCTCTAGTAGGTCTGTGTTTTATTCCCGTCCTACCACTAATCTCTTTATGACATTTTTTTCTTAGATTCCATATATATGTGTTAGCATATGGTATTTGTTTTTCTCCTTCTGACTTCCTTCACTCTGTATGACAGACTCCAGGTCTATCCACCTCATTACAAATAACTCAGTTTCATTTCTTTTTATGGCTGCATAATATTCCATTGTATATATGTGCCACATCTTCTTTTTCCATTCATCTGTTGATGGACACATAGGTTGCTTCCATGTCCTGACTATTGTAAATAGAGCTGCAATGAACATTTTGGTACATGACTCTTTTTGAATTATGGTTTTCTCAGGGTATATGCCCAGTAGTGGGATTGCGGGGTCGTATGGTAGTTCTATTTGTAGTTTTTTAAGGAACCTCCATACTGTTCTCCATAGTGGCTGTATCAATTTACATTCCCACCAACAGTGCAAGAGTGTTCCCTTATCTCCATACTCTCTCCAGCATTTATTGTTTCTAGAGTTTTTGATGATGACCATTCTGACTGGTGTGAGATGATATCTCATTGTAGTTTTGATTTGCATTTCTCTAATGATTAATGATGTTGAGCACTGTTTCATGTGTTTGTTGGCAATCTGTATATCTTCTTTGGAGAAATGTCTATGTCTTCTACCCATTTTTGGGTTGGGTTGTTTGTTATTGAGCTGTATGAGTTTCTTATAAATTTTGGAGGTTAATCCTTTGTCAGTTGCTTCATTTGCAAATATTTTCTCCCATTGTGAGGGTTGTCTTTTGGTCCTGTTTATGGTATCCTTTGCTGTGCAAAAGCTTTTAAGTTTCATTAGGTCCCATTTGTTTATTTTTGTTTTTATTTCCATTTCTCTAGGAGGTGGGTCAGAAAGGATCTTGCTGTGATTTATGTCATAGAGGGTTCTACCTATGTTTTCCTCTAAGAGTTTGATGGTGTCTGGCCTTACATTTAGGTCGTTAACCCATTTTGAGTTTATTTTTGTGTATGGTGTTAAGGAGTGTTCTAACTTCATACTTTTACATGTAGCTGTCCAGTTTTCCCAGGACCACTTATTGAAGAGGCTGTCTTTTCTCCACTGTATATTCTTGCCTCCTTTATCAAAGATAAGGTGACCATATGTGCTTGGGTTTATCTCTGCGCTTTCTATCCTGTGCCAACGGTCTATATTTCTGTTTTTGTGCCAGTACCATACTGTCTTGATTACTATAGCTTTGTAGTATAGTCTGAAGTCAGGGAGCCTGATTCCTCCAGCTCCATTTTTCGTTCTCAAGATTGCTTTGGCTATTCGGGGTCTTTTGTGTTTCCATACAAATTGTGAAATTTTTTCTTGTAGTTCTGTGAAAAATGCCAGTGGTAGTTTGATAGGGATTGCATTGAATCTGTAGATTGCTCTGGGTAGTAGAGTCATTTTCACAATGTTGATTCTTCCAATCCAAGAACATGGTATATTTCTCCACCTATTTGTATCATCTTTAATTTCTTTCATCAGTGTCTTATAGTTTTCTGCATACAGGTCTTTTGTCTCCTTAGGTAGGTTTATTCCTAGATATTTTATTCTTTTTGTTGCAGTGGTAAATGGGAGTGTTTTCTTAATTTAAATCTCAGATTTTTCATCATTAGTGTTTAAGAATGCCAGAGATTTCTGTGCATTAATTTTGTATCCTGCTACTTTACCAAATTCATTGATTAGCTCTAGTTGTTTTCTGGTAGCATCCTTAGGATTCTTTATGTGTAGTATCATGTCATTTGCAAACAGTGATTGCTTTACTTCTTCTTTTCCAAATTGGATTCCTTTTATTTCTTTTTCTTCTCTGATTGCTGTGGCTAAAACTTCCAAAACTATGTTCAATAAGAGTTGTGAGAGTGGGCAACCTTGTCTTGTTCCTGATCTTAGTGGAAATGGTTTCAGTTTTTCACCATTGAGAACGATGTTGGCTGTGGGTTTGTCATATATGGCCTTTATTATGTTGAGGAAAGTTCCCTGTATGTCTACTTTCTGCATGTCTTTTATCATAAATGGGTGTTGAATTTTGTCAAAAGCTTTCTCTGCATCTATTGACATGATCATATGGTTTTTCTTCTTCAGTTTGTTGATATGGTGTATCACATTGATTGATTTGCATATATTGAAGAATCCTTGCATTCCTGGAATAAACCCCACTTGATCATGGTGTATGATCCTTTTAATGTGCTGTTGGATTCTGTTTGCTAGTATTTTGTTGAGGATTTTTGCTTCTGTGTTCATCAGTGATATTGGCCTGTAGTTTTCTTTCTTTGTGACATCTTTGTCTGGTTTTGGTATCAGGGTGATGGTGGCCTCATAGAATGAGTTTGGGAGTGTTCCACCCTCTGCTATCTGTTGGAAGAGTTTGAGTAGGATAGGTGTTAGCTCTTCTCTAAATGTTTGATAGAATTCACCTGTGAAGCCATCTGGTCCTGGGCTTTTGTTTGTTGGAAGATTTTTAATCACAGTTTCAGTTTCAGTGCTTGTGATTGGTCTGTTCATATTTTTTATTTCTTCCTGGTTCAGTCTCAGCAGGTTGTGCATTTATAAGAATTTGTCCATTTTTTCAGGTTGTCCATTTTATTGGCATACAGTTGCTTGTAGTAATCTCTCATAATTTTTTGTATTTCTGCAGTGTCAGTTGTTACGTCTCCTTTTTCATTTCTAATTCTATTGATTTTAGTCTTCTCCCTTTTTTCTTGATGAGTCTGAGTAATGGTTTATCAATTTTATTTATCTTCTCAAAGAACCAGCTTTATTGATCTTTGCTATTGTTTCCTTCATTTCTTTTTCATTTATTTCTGATCTGATCTTTATGATTTCTTTCCTTCTGCTAAATTTGGGGTTTTTTTTTGTTCTTCTTTCTCTAATTGCTTTAGGTGCAAAGGTAGGTTGTTTATTTTAGATGTTTCTTGTTTCTTAAGGTAGGATTGTATTGCTATAAACTTCCCTCTTACAACTGCTTTTGCTGCATCCCATAGGTTTTGGGTAGTCATGTCTCCATTGTCATTTGTTTTTAAGTATTTTTTGATTTCCTCTTTGATTTCTTCAATAATCACTTCATTATTAAGTAATGTATTGTTTAGCCTCCATGTGTTTGTATTTTTTACAGATCTTTTCCTGTAATTGATATCTAGTCTCATAGCGTTGTGGTCAGAAAAGATACTTGATATGCTTTCAATTTTCTTAAATTTACCAAGGCTAAATTTGTGAACCAATATATGATCTATCCTGGCAAATATTCCATGAGCACTTGAGAAAAATATGTATTCTGTTGTTTTTGGATGGAATGTCCTATAAATATCAATTAAGTCCATCTTGTGTAATGTATCATTTAAAGCTTGTGTTTCCTTATTTATATTCATTTTGGATGATCTGTCCATTGGTGAAAATGGGGTGTTAAAGTCCCCTACTCTGATTGTTACTGTTGATTTTCCCTTTTATGGCTATTAGTATTTGACTTATGTATTGACATGCTCCTATGTTAGGGGCATAAATATTTACAATTGTTATATCTTCTTCATGGATCGATCCCTTGATTATTATGTAGTGTCCTTCTTTGTCTCTTGTAATAGTTTTTATTTTAAAATCTATTTTGTCTGATATGAGAATTGCTACTCCAGCTTTCTTCTGATTTCCATTTGCATGGAATATGTTTTTCCATCCCGTTACTTTCAGTCTGTATGTGTCCCCAGGTCTGAAGTGGGTCTCTTGTAGACAGCATATATACAGGTCTTGTTTTTGTATCCATTCAGCCGGTCTGTGTCTTTTGATGGGAGCATTTAATCCATTTACATTTAAGGTAATTATTGATATGTATGTTCCTATTACCATTTACTTAATTGTTTTGGGTTTGTTTTTGTAGGTGTTTTCCTTCTCTTGTGTTTCTTGCCTAGAGAAGTTCTTTTAGCATTTGCTGTAAAGCTGGTTTGGTGGTGCTGAACTCTCTCAGCTTTTGCTTGTCTGTAAAGGTTTTAATTTCTCCATCAAATCTGAATGAGATCCTTGTTGGGTAGTGTAATCTTGGTTGTAGGTTTTTCTCCTTCATCACTTTAAATATGTCCTGCCACTCCCTTCTGGCTTGCAGAGTTTCTGCTGAAAGATCAGCTGTTAACCTTATAGGGATTCCCTGTGTGTTGTTTGTTGTTTTTCCCTTGCTGCTTTCAATATGTTTTCTTTGCATTTAATTTTTGATAGTTTGTTTAATATGTGTCTTGGTGTGTTTCTCCTTGGATTTATCCTTTATGGGGCTCTCTGTGCTTCCTGGACTTGATTAACTATTTCCTTTTCCATATTAGGGAAATTTTCCACTATAATCTCTTAAATGTTTTCTCAGTCCCTTTCTCTTTCTCTTCTTCTGCGACCCCTATAATTCGAATGTTGGTGCATTTAATGTTGTGCCAGAGGTCTCTGAGACTGTCCTCAGTTTTTTTCATTCTTTTTTCTTTATTCTGCTCTGCAGTAGTTATTTCCACTATTTTATCTTACAGGTCATTTATCCGTTCTTCTGCCTCAGTTATTCTGCTATTGATCCCATCTAGAGTATTTTTAATTGCATTTATTGTGTTGTTCATCATTGCTTGCTTCCTCTTTAGTTCTTCTAGGTCCTTTTTAAATGTTTCTTGCATTTTCTCTATTCTATTTCCAAGATTTTGGATTATCGTTACTATCATTATTCTAATTCTTTTTCAGGTAGACTGCCTATTTCCTCTTCATTTGTTAGGTCTGGTGGGTTTTTACCTTGCTCCTTCATCTGCTGTGTGTTTTTCTGTCTTTTCATTTTGCTTATCTTACTGTGTCTGAGGTCTCCTTTTCGCAGGCTGCAGGTTCATAGTTCCCATTGTTTTTGGTGTCTGTCCCCAGTGGCTAAGGTTGGTTCAGTGGGTTGAGTAGGTTTCCTGGTTGAGGGAACTAGTGCCTGTGTTCTGGTGGATGAGGCTGGATCTTGTCTTTCTGGTGTGCAGGTCTACGTCTGGTGGTGTGTTTTGGGGTGTCTGTAACCTTATTTTGATTTTAGGCACCCTCTCTGCTATGGATGGGGCTGTGTTCCCGTCTTGCTAGTTGTTTGGCATAGGGTGTCCAGCACTGTAGCTTGCTGGTCGTTGAGTGAAGCTGGGTCTTGGTGTTGAGATGGATATCTCTGGGAGATTTTTGCCATTTGATATTACGTGGAGCTGGGAGGTCTCTTGTGGACCAGTGTCCTGAAGTTGGTTCTCCCACCTCAGAGACACAGCCCTGATGCCTGGCTGGAGCACCAAGACCCTTTCATCCACACGGCCCAGAATAAAAGGGAGAAAAATAGAGAGAAAGAAAGAGAGAAAGAAAAAGAGAAGATAAAATAAAATAAAGTTATTAAAATAAAAAATAATTTTAAGAAGAAAACTTTTAAAAATTAAAAAAAAAAGGACGGTCAGAACCCTAGGACAAATGGTGAAAGCAAAGCTATACAGACAAAATCTCACACAGTAGCATACACATACACACTCATAAAAAGAGAAAAAGGGGGAAAAAATATATAATCTTGCTCCCAAAGTCCACCTCCTCAATTTGGGATGATTCGCTCTCTATTCAGGTATTCCACAGATGCAGGGCACATCAAGTTGATTGTGGAGCTTTAATCCACTGCTTCTGAGGCTGCTGGGAGAGATTTCTCCTTCTTTTCTTCGTTTGCACAGCTCCTGGGGTTCAGCTTTGGATTTGGCCCCGCCTCTGCATGTGAGTCGCCTGAGAGCATCTGCTCTTCGCTCATACAGGACGGGGTTAAAGGAGCAGCTGATTCGGGGGCTCTGGCTCACTCAGGCCGGGGGGGGGAGGGGTATTTATGTGGGGCGAGCCTGGGGTGGCAGAGGCCAGTGTGACGTTGCACCAGCCTGAGGCACGCTGTACATTCTCCCAGGGAAGTTGTCCCTGGATCCCAGGACCCTGGCAGTGGTGGGCTGCCCAGGCTCCCGGGAGGGGAGGTGTGGAGAGTGACCTGTGCTCTCACACAGGCTTCTTGGTGGTGGCAGCAGCAGCCTTAGTGTCTTATGCCCAGATAGCCATGGCTCGCGCCTGTTTCTGAAGCTCCTTTGTTTTCTGGGGCTGAGAAATGTGATTGGATGTGACTTGGATGTGAGATTGGATGTGAATTTTAAGGAAAGACCTCCACAGAGGTCTTTATAGAAAGACCTCCACTTTCCTTGCCCACTACACGGGCCTTTGAAATGTCTTGTTCAAAATTGGGAAATTGTCTGCATGGACCTCCACAGGGAAAGTGCCAACTTGGTATGAGGCAGTGAATTTCCTCAGATGGTCATATGGTGTATTTCTCAAGACAAACCATCTAAACAGAACTTCCCAAATGAGCTTTTAACTTGAAAGGCACTGTAGAAGTATAGGTAAGCTTATTATTAAATTTTAACATGTTTGAAATGTGAAGAATGAATTTTTCAAAGACCTCAAAAATTAGCATACCCCTCTCCCCACCTTGCACTTCAAGGTATGCATGGGTTGAAGTGAAAGCATAGCACAGCTGGAGCAGTGGCAGAAGTGGACTGAAAAATGAAGCTGAAAAATACTCTGAAAGCTTCTCTTTCTCTTTCCTGGCCTTCCCTGAGGGCAGAAATCCAAGGAGCCTCACTCACATGCAGTGTCACCGCCATATCCTGGCTGTCATCCATGGTCACCATGGCCTGCACCAAAGTGAGAAATGTCTTGGTTTGAAAGGTTTATATGCCTGAAGTGAGACCAATTTAGTCTCAGGGTGGAGGAGAGAGACCATGGACTTTAAAGAAAATGCCATGTAAAAGATGTAAGTAAAATGACAAGGATCTCATTTTTATGTGTTGCCAAAATGTGAAAAATATGCAAATAGCCCATTACGGATTTCTATTTGGACTCCACGGTTTCCTTGGAGGGCCTCAAGTCTGAGACTCACAAACACACACATATAAATATTCTCTAATTTTTGCTTTTATCAGTCATGGATAGCCCCAAACTGTATAAAGAATCATAGATAAAAATCACAGGGAAGGAGACAGAAGATTTTGGACATAATTAGAATCTCTACAAAGGGACCATCAGAGATCTCTAACAAAAAAGGAATTTTAAAACAATTGTTCCCAAAAGCTGTCATGGCTTTAAAATTGGAACTGATAACATACAGCATCTACTTTGATTTGTCTTTGATGCTTTACTCTGAAACTAGGCTAAGGAGAAGCTATTTTAGAGATTTTCCTGGTATTGATCAGAAACTGCACAGGATTTCTACTTTGGTTATTTAAGTTATATTTCATTGTCTCATTCCCATTCACTTTCTCTCTGAAATAATCTTCATATCTATTACTGTAATTTTAACAAATGAATAACTAAAGTTTATCAGTGCTTAAAAATTAGTTAAATACAAATGCAAACTAACAATAAGGTCCTACTGTAAAGCACAAAGAACTATATTCAATATAATGTGATAAACCATAATGGAAAAGAATATGAAAAATAATATATAGGTATAACTGAGTCACTTTGCTGTACAGCAGAAATTAAACACAACATTGTAAATCGACTATACTTCAATAATTTTTTTAAAAATTGCAAACTATATTTTTTTCAAATAAAGAGAAAGCTCAGAATTTGACAAAGTGCTATACTTCTGTTTTTAAGATCGAGCATGGTGTTTGGGTTTATGTGTAAAACATTTGTGCACCAAAGTAGAATGATGATGGGTTTAGTGTCAGACTGCCTTTGCTCAAATCCTGTCTACCAGTTATGTGATGTTGGGCACAACATAGAGTCTCTCTGAATCTCAGTTTACTTATTTGTAAGAAGGCACTGATAATAACTACTTAGCACAGTCATTTAAAAATTATAGTAAAGTCGTGGACGTTACAGTGCCTGGCACAGAGCAGGTGCTCAAAAAATGGCAGCTGTGGTGATAGTAGTTGTAATTTTCTGGGACCCAAGTCCCAGCTCTTCCATTAATTTACTATGTAATTTTAGGCTAGTCTCTCTACTCCTAAGTATGTGATGTAGAGATGGGACTAGATAGTCCCTACATCCTTTTCATGATAAAGTCTCTGTTTCTAACAAGCTATGGGTCTAATATTTGAGGCACTGTAAGAAGGGTCAGGGAACCTGCATAGATGCAAATAAGGGATTTGGTTAACTTTAACTGTAGGCACGTTTACTGTGCGCTTACTGGGCACTAGTCTAAGCCTTTTCCATGTATGAACACATTTATTTCTCACAACTCCATGATTAAAGCACTATCATTACCCTGTCGTACAGATGAGAAAACAGAAGCACAGAGAGGTTATGTATCTTGCCCAAGGTCACAAAGATAGTAAGTAGCAAAGCCAGGATTCAAGCTGAGGTGGGCTACAGAGCTGATATTTGTTTTAACCAGTATGCTTTACAGGCTTTCTAAGGAGATTGGTTTACTGACAACTAACCCACCACCCTCCAGTCTAAATTCACAGGTAATACCAACATTTATTCCTTTTTATTTTTCTTTCATGGGCCCAGAGCAGACCTTCATAATGTTTGGTAGAGGATGATGGTTCTACATAGATCCAGGGCCATGTTTACCTTCTTGTAAGTATCTGGTGCTAACGTCCTGCTATCTTCTAATTAGTCTCTGAAGTCAGAGAGATGTGGTTTCAATCCCCACATTAGTAATGACTATTTGAATTTAGCAACATACTTAACTTCATCAAGTCTCAGTTTCCCCATCTGTAGTGGAGGGTATAAATGGGAATCTTTTATTTTTATTTATTTATTTTTTATTGAAGTATAGTTGATTTACAATGTTGTGTTAGTTTCAGGTGTACAGCAAAGTGATTCAGTTATAGATATACATATATATTCTTTTTCATATTTTCCCTTATAGGTTATTACAAGATATTGAGTATAGTTCCCTGTGCTATACAGTAGATCCTATTTTATACACAGTACTCTGTATATGTTAGTTAGAAGAAATAGAAAATATGAACAGACAAATTACAAGTAATGAAATTGAAACTGTGATTACAAATCTTCCAACAAACAAAAGTCCAGGACCAGATGGCTTCATGGGTGAATTCTATCAAATATTGACAGAAGAGCTAACACCCATCCTTCTCAAACTCTTCCAAACAATTACAGAGTAAAGAACACTCCCAAACTCATTCTACGAGGCCACCATCACCCTGATACCAAAATCAAAGATACTACAAAAAAAGAAAATTACAGACCAATATCACTGATCAATATAGATGCAAAAACCCTCAGCAAAGTACTAGCAAACAGAATCCAACAACACATTGAAAGGATCATACACCATGATCAAGTAGGATTTATCCCAGTGATGCAAGGATTCTTCACTATGCAAGTCAATCAATGTGATACACCATATTAACAAATTGAAGAATAAAAACCATATGATCATCTCAATAGATGCAGGAAAAAACTTTTGACAAAATGCAACACCCATTTATGATAACTCTTCAGAAAGTGGGCATAGAAGGGACCTACCTCAAAGTAATAAAAGTCATATATGACAAACCCACAGCAAACATCATTCTCAATGGTGAAAAACTGAAAGCATTTCCTCTAAGATCAGGAACGAGACAAGGATGTCCAATCTCACCACTGTTATTCAACATAGTTTTGGAAGTCCTAGCCACAGCAATCAGAGAAGAAAAAGAAATAAAAGGAAAACAAATTGGAAAAGAAGAAGTAAAACTGTCACAGTTTGCTGACAACATGATACTATACATAGAGAATCCTAAAGATGCTACCAGAAAGCTACTAGAGCTAATCAATGAATATGGTAAAGTAGCAGGATACAAAATTAATGCACAGAAATCTCTTGCATTCCTATACACTATGATGAAAAATCTGAAAGAGAAATTAAGGAAACACTCCCATTTACCATTGCAACAACAAAAAAATAAAACACCTAAGAATAAACCTACCTAGGGAGAAAAAAGAGCTGTATGCAGAAAACTATAAGACACCAATGAAAGAAATCAAAGATGATAGCAAAAGATGGAAAGATATACAATGTTCTTGGATTAGAAGAATCAATATTGTGAAAATGACTATACTACCCTAGGTAATCTACAGATTCAATGCAATCCCTACCAAGTTACCAGTGGCATTTTTTATGGAACTAGAACAAAAAGTTTTAAAATTTGTATGGAGACAAAAAAGACCCTGAATCGCCAAAGCAGTCTTGAGGGAAAAATCCGAGCTGGAGGAATCAGACTCCCTGACTTTAGACTATACTACAAAGCTACAGTAATCAAGACAATATAGTACTGGCAGAAAAACAGAAATATAAATCAATAGAACAGGATAGAAAGCCCAGAGATAAACCCACACACCTATGGTCAACTAATCTATCACAAAGGAGGCAAGGATATACAGTGGAGAAAAGACAGTCTCTTCAATAAGTGGTGCTGGGAAAACTGGACAGCCATATGTAAAAGAATGAAATATGAACACCCCCTAACACCATACAGAAAAATAAACTCAAAATGGATTAGAGACCTAAATGTAAGACTGGACACTATAAAACTCTTAGAGGAAAATATAGGAAGAACACTGTTTGACATAAATCACAGCAAGATCTTTTTTGATCCACATCCTAGAGTAATGGAAATAAAAATAAAAATAAAAAAATGGGACCTAAGGAACCTTAAAAGCTTTTGCACAACAAAGGAAACCATAAACAAGATGAAAAGACAAGCCTCAGAATGGGAGAAAATATTTGCAAATGAATCAATGGACAAAGGATTAATCTCCAAAATATATAAACAGCTCATGTAGCTCAATATTAAAAAAACAAACAACCCAGTAAAAAAATGGACAGAAGACCTAAATAGACATTTCTTCAAAGAAGACATACAGATGGCCAGAGGCATGTGAAAAGCTGCTCAACATCACTAATTATTAGAGAAATGCAAATCAAAACTACAATGAGGTATCACCTCACACCAGTTAGATGGGCATCATCAGAAAATCTACAAACAGTAAATGCCGGAGAGGGTGTGCAGAAAAGGGAACCCTCTTGCACTGTTGGTGGGAATGTAAATTGATACCACCACTAGGGAGAACAGTATGGAGGTTCCTTAAAAAACTAAAAATAGAACTACTGTATGACTGAGCAATCCCACTACTTGGCATATACCCAGAGAAAACCATAATTCCAAAAGACACATGCACCCCAATGTTCATTGCAGCACTATTTACAATAGCCTGGTCATGGAAGCAACCTAAATGGCCATGAACAGATGAATGGATAAAGATGTGGTACATATATACAATGGAATGAATGAAATTGTAGAGACGTGGATGGATCTAGAGACTGTCATGCAGAGTGAAGTAGGTCTGAAAGAGAAAATCAAATATTATATATTAATGCATTTATGTGGAAACTAGAAAAATGTTATAGATGAACCAGTTTGCAAGGCAGAAATAGAGACAGATGTCGAGAACAAATGTATGGATACCAAGGGGGGAAAGCAGGGTAGGGGGGGATGAATTGGGAGATTTGGATTGACATATATACAGTAATATGTATAAAATAGATAACTAATAAGAACCTGCTGTATAAAAAAATAAAATTCAAAAAAAAATAGAAAAAGAAAGCATTGGTACAATTTATGTCAGAGAATATTTTGCCTATGTCCCCTTCTAGGAGTTTTGTGGTGCCATATCTTATATTGTATTTAAGCCATTTTGAGTTTGTGTATGGTCTGAGGGTGTATTCTAACTTCATTGATTTTCATGCAGCAGTCCAACTTACCCAGCACTACTTGCTGAAGTGACTGTCTCTTTCCTCCATTGTATATTCTTGCCACCTTTGTCAAAGATTAACTGATTGCAGGTATGTGGGCTTATTTCTGGGCTCCCTTTTCTGCTCCATTGACCTGTATGCCTGTTTTCATGCCAGTACAACACTCTTGATTACCATGGCTTTGCAGTATTGTCTGAAGTCTGGGAGGGTTATGCCTCCAGCTATATTCTTTTTCCTTAGGATTGCTTTGGCAATTCTGGGTCATTTATGGTTCCATATAAATTTTAGGATTTTTTTTGTTCTAGTTCTGTGAAAAAATGTCATGGGTAATTTGATAGGGATCATGTTAAATCCGTAGATTGCTTTAGGTAGTATGGCCATTTTAACAATATTAATTTTTCCAATCCAAGAGCATGGGATATCTTTCCATTTCTTTGAATTATCCTCAGTTTCTTTTATCAGTGTTTTATAGTTCTCAGCATATAAGTCTTTCTCCTCCTTGGTCAGGTTCATTCCTAAGTATTTTTTTTTTTTTTGATATGGTTTTAAAAGGGATTATTTTTTTACTTTCCCTTCTTGATATTTTTATTGTTAGTGTAAAGAAATGCAAATGTTTTCTGTATGTTAATCTTGTGTCCTGCTACCTTGCTGAATTCATTTATCAATTCTAATAGGTTTTTGTTTGTTTGTTTTGTTTTTTGTTTTTGGGGTTTTTTTGTGGTACGTGGGCCTCTCACTGCTGTGGCCTCTCCCGTTGCGGAGCACAGGCTCTGGTCGTGCAGGCTCAGCGGCCATGGCTCACGGGCCCAGCTGCTCCGTGGCACGTGGGATCCTCCCAGACTGGGGCACAAACCTGTGTCCCCTGCATCAGCAGGCGGACTCTCAACCACTGCACCACCAGGGAAGCCCAATTCTAATAGGTTTTATGTGGCATCTTTAGGGTTTGCTATATATAGTGTCATGTCGTCTGCATATAATGACAACTTTACCTCTTCCTTTCCAATTTAGATACCTTTTATTTCTTTTTCTGGTCTGATTGCTGTGACTAGGACTCCCGATACTACGTTAAAATAGAAGTGGTGAGAGTGAGCATCCTTGTCTTGTTCCTGATTTTAGTGGGAAGGTTTTCAGCTTTTCACTGTTGAGTGTTATGTTGACTGTAGGTTTGTCATAAATAGCCTTTATTATGTTGAGATATGTTCCCTCTATACCCACTTTGGTAAGAGTTTTTATCATGAAAGGATGTTGAATTTTATCAAATGCTTTCTTCTGCAGCTATTGAGATAATCATGTGTTTTTTTGGTTTGTTTTTTTATAAATATATTTATTTATTTTTGGCTGTGTTGGGTCTTCGTTTCTGTGTGAGGGCTTTCTCTAGTTGTGGCAAGTGGGGGCCGCTCTTCATCATGGTGCATGAGCCTCTCACTGTCATGGCCTCTCTTGTTGTGGAGCACAGGCTCCAGCCATGCAGGCTCAGTAGTTGTGGCTCACGGGCCTAGTTGCTCCATGGCATGTGGGATCTTCCCAGACAAACCCATGTCCCCTGCATTGGCAGGCAGATTCTCAACCACTGCGCCACCAGGGAAGCCCAATCATGTGTTTTTTGTCTTTTCTTTTGTTGATGTGGTGTATCACATTGATTGATTTGCATATGTTGAACCATCCTTGTGACCCTGGGATGAATCTAACTTCATCATGGTGTATGATCTTTTTTTTATGTGCTGTTGGATTCAGTTTGCTGATAGTTTGTTGAGAAACTTTGCATCTATATTCATCAAAGATATTTTCCTGTAATTTTCTTTCTTGATAGTGTCTATCTGGTTTTGGTATCAGAATGATAGCTTCATAGAATGTCTTTGGTAGTGTTCCCTCCTCTTCAATCTTTTGGAAGAGTCTGAGAAGGATTGCTATAAGTTCTTCTTTGTATATCTGGTAGAATTCCCCAGTGAAACCATCTGGTCCTGGACTTTTGTTTGCAGGGATTTTTTTAAAAATTACAGTTTCTATTTCACTTCTAGTGATTGGTCTGTTTAAATTATCTATTTCTTCTTGATTCAATTTCGGTAGACTGTATGTTTTTAGAATGTTGTCCATTTCTTCTAGGTTGTCAAATTTGTTGGCATATAATTGTTCATAGTATTCTCTTATGGTTTTTTTGTATCTCTGTGGTATCAGTTGATATTTCTCCTTTTTCATTTCTTATTTTATTTGGGTTTTCTCTCTTTTCTTCTTAGTGAGACTGGACAGATGTTTGTCCATTTTGTTTACCTTTTCAAAGAACCAGCTCTTGGTTTTATTGATTTTTTTTCTATTTTTAATCTTTATTTATTTCCTCTCTGATCTTTATTATTTCCTCCCTTCTGCTGACTTTAAGTTTTGTTTGTTCTTCTTTTTATACTTCTTTTAGGTGGTAAGCTAGGTTGTTTGAGATTTTTCCTTGATTTTTGAGGAAGGCCTGTATCACTATGAACTCCCCTTAATAACTGCTTTTGCTGCATCCCATAGATTTTGTATGGTTGTGTTTTGTCATTTGTCTCAAGGTATTTTTAAATTTCCTCTTTGATTTCATTATTGACCCATTGGTTTTTTTAGTAGGATGTGGTTTAGTCTCCATGTAATCCTTTTTTCTTGTGTCTTTTCCTGTGGTTGATTTCTAGTTTCATGCCTTTGTGGTCAGAAACAATGCTTGAAATAATTTCTGTACTCTTAAATGTTGAGGTTTGTTTTGTGCCCTAGTTTGTGGTCCTAGAGCATGTTCCATGTGCACTTGAAAGGATTGTGTATGCTGGTTTTCTGGATACTATATCCTGAAAATATCAGTTAAGTCTTACTGTTCTATTATATCACTTAGGATCTCTGTTGACTTATTTATTTTCTGTCTCTAAAATCGTTCCATTGATATGAGTGGTCTGTTAAAGTCTCCTACTATTATTGTATCCCTATCAATTTCTCCCTTTATGTCTGTTAATATTTCTTTTATGTATTTAAGTGCTCCTATATTGGGTGTATATATGTTAGCAAGTGTAATATCCTCTTCTTGTATTGATCTTTTATCATTATATACTGTCCTTCTTTATCTATCTTTATGGTCTTTGTTTTAAAATCTATTTTATCTGAATGTTGTTACCCCCACCTTCTTGTCATTTCACGGGCCCAGCCGCTCCACGGCATGTGGGATCCTCCCGGACTGGGGCACGAACCCACGTCCCCTGCATCAGCAGGTGGACTCTCAACCACTGTGCCACCAGGGAAGCCCGATGGTTTTCTTTTGTATTATGCTTGTGTTTTCTTCTTTTTGTTTTCTTTTTTTTTTTTTTTTTAACATCTTTATTTGAGTATAACTGTTTTACAATAGTGGGTTAGTTTCTCCTTTACAACAAAGTGAATCAGTTATACATATACATATGTTCCCATAACTCTTCCCTCTTTTGTCACCCTCCCTCCCACCCTCCCTATCCCACCCCTCTAGGTGGTCACTAAGTACAGAGGTGAACTCCCTGTGCTATGCTGTAGCTTCCCACTAGCTATCTAATTTACATTTGGTAGTGTGTATATGTCCCTGCCATTCTCTCACATCGTCACAGCTTACCCTTCCCCCTCCCCATATCCTCAAGTCCATGCTCTAGTAGGTCTGTGTTTTATTCCCTCCTACCACTAATCTCTTCATGACATTTTTTTTTTTTTTTTTAGATTCCATATATATGTGTTAGCATACGGTATTTGTTTTTGTCCTTCTGACTTACTTCACTCTGTATGACAGATTCCAGGTCTATCCACCTCATTACAAATAACTCAGTTTCATTTCTTTTTATGGCTGAGTAATATTCCATTGTATATATATGCCACATCTTCCTTATCCATTCATCTGTTGATGGACACTTAGGTTGCTTCCATGTCCTGGCTATCGTAAATAGAGCTGCAATAAACATTTTGGTACATGACTCTTTTTGAATTATGGTTTTCTCAGGGTATATGCCCAGTAGTGGGATTGCTGGGTCATATGGTAGTTCTATTTGTAGTTTTTTAAGGAACCTCCATACTGTTCTCCATAGTGGCTGTATCAATTTACATTCCCACCAGCAGTGCAAGAGTGTTCCCTTTTCTCCACACCCTCTCCAGCATTTATTGTTTCTAGAGTTTTTGATGATGGCCAATCTGGCCGGTGTGAGATGATATCTCATTGTAGTTTTGATTTGCATTTCTCTAATGATTAATGATGTTGAGCATTCTTTCATGTGTTTGTTGGCTATCTGTATATCTTCTTTGGAGAAATGTCTATTTAGTTCTTCTGCCCATTTTTGGATTGGGCTGTTTGTTTTTTTGTTATTGAGCTGCATGAGTTGCTTATAAATTTTGGATATTAATCCTTTGTCAGTTGCTTCATTTGCAAATATTTTCTCCCATTCTGAGGGTTGTCTTTTGGTCTTGTTTATGGTATCCTTTGCTGTGCAAAAGCTTTTAAGTTTCATTAGATCCTATTTGTTTATTTTTGTTTTTATTTCCATTTCTCTAGGAGATGGGTCAAAAAGGATCTTGCTGTGATTGATGTCATAGAGTGTTCTGCCTATGTTTTCCTCTAAGAGTTTGATAGTGTCTGGCCTTACATTTAGGTCTTTAACCCATTTTGAGTTTATTTTTGTGTATGGTGTTAGGGAATGTTCTAATTTCATACTTCTACAGGTAGCTGTCCAGTTTTCCCAGCACCACTTATTGAAGAGGCTGTCTTTTCTCCAATGTATATTCTTGCCTCCTTTATCAAAGATAAGGTGACCATATGTGTGTGGGTTTATCTCTGGGCTTTCTATCCTGTTCCATTGATCTATATTTCTGTTTTTGTGCCAGTACCATACTGTCTTGATTACTGTGGCCTTGTAGTATAGTCTGAAGTCAGGGAGCCTGATTCCTCCAGCTCCATTTTTCGTTCTCAAGATTGCTTTGGCTATTCGGGGTCTTTTGTGTTTCCATACAAATTGTGAAATTCTTTTTTCTAGTTCTGTAAAAAATGCCAGTGGCAATTTGATAGGGATTGCATTGAATCTGTATATTGCTTTGGGTAATACAGTCATTTTCACTATGTTGATTCTTCCAATCCAAGAACATGGTATATTTCTCCACCTATTTGTATCATCTTTAATTTCTTTCATCAGTGTCTTATAGTTTTCTGCATACAAGTCTTTTGTCTCCTTAGGTAGGTTTATTCCTAGATATTTTATTCTTTTTGTTGCAATGGTAAATGGGAGTGTTTTCTTAATTTCATTCTCAGATTTTTCATCATTAGTGTATAAGAATGCCAGAGATTTCTGTGCATTAACTTTGTATCCTGCTACTTTACCAAATTCATTGATTAGTTCTAGTAGTTTTCTGGTAGCATCCTTAGTATTCTCTATATATAGTATCATGTCATCTGCAAACAGTGACAGCTTTACTTCTTCTTTTCCTATTTGGATTCCTTTTATTTCTTTATTTTCTCTAATTGCTGTGGCTAGAACTTCCAAAACTATGTTGAATAAGAGTGGTGAGAGTGGGCAACCTTGTCTTGTTCCTGATCTTAGTGGAAATGGTTTCAGTTTTTCACCATTGAGAACAATGCTGGCTGTGGGTTTGTCATATATTGCCTTTATTATATTGAGGAAAGTTCCCTCTATGCCTACTTTCTGCAGGGTTTTTATCATAAATGGGTGTTGAATTTTGTCAAAAGCTTTCTCTGCATCTATTGAGATGATCATATGGTTTTTCTCCTTCAGTTTGTTGATATGGTGTATCACGTTGATTGATTTGCGTATATTGAAGAATCCTTGCATTCCTGGAATAAACCCCACTTGATCATGGTGTATGATCCTTTTAATGTGCTGTTGGATTCTGTTTGCTAGTATTTTGTTGAGGATTTTTGCATCTATGTTCATCAGTGATATTGGCCTATAGTTTTCTTTCTTTGTGACGTCTTTGTCTGGTTTTGGTATCAAGGTGATGGTGGCCTCGTAGAATGAGTTTGGGAGTGTTCCTACCTCTGCTATCTTTTGGAAGAGTTTGAGAAGGATAGGTGTTAGCTCTTCTCTAAATGTTTGATAGAATTCGCCTGTGAAGCCATCTGGTCCTGGGCTTTTGTTTGTTGGAAGATTTTTAATCACAGTTTCAATTTCAGTGCTTGTGATTGGTCTGTTCATGTTTTCTATTTCTTCCTGGTTCAGTCTTGGCAGGTTGTGCATTTCTAAGAATTTGTCCATTTCTTCCAGGTTGTCCATTTTATTGCCATAGAGTTGCTTGTAGTAATCTCTAATAATCTTTTGTATTTCTGCAGAGTCAGTTGTTACATCTCCTTTTTCATTTCTAATTCTATTGATTTGAGTCTTCTCCCTTTTTTTCTTGATGAGTCTGGCTAATGGTTTATCAATTTTATTTATCTTCTCAAAGAACCAGCTTTTACTTTTATTGATCTTTGCTATTGTTTCCTTCATTTCTTTTTCATTAATTTCTGATCTGATCTTTATGATTTCTTTCCTTCTGCTAAATTTGGGGTTTTTTTGTTCTTCCTTCTCTAATTGCTTTAGGTGCAAAGTTAAGTTGTTTATTCGAGTTGCTTCCTGTTTTTTAAGGTATGATTGTATTGCTATAAACTTCCCTCTTAGAACTGCTTTTGCTGTATCCCATAGGTTTTGGGTCGTCGTGTCTCCATTGTCATTTGTTTCTAAGTACTTTTTGATTTCCTCTTTGATTTCTTCAGTGATCACTTCGTTATTAAGTAGTGTATTGTTTAGCCTCCATGTGCTTGTATTTTTTACAGATCTTTTCCTGTAATTGATATCTAGTCTCATAGCGTTGTGGTCAGAAAAGATACTTGATACGATTTCAATTTTCTTAAATTTGCCAAGGCTAGATTTGTGACCCAAGATATGATCTATCCTGGAGAATGTTCCATGGGCACTTGAGAAAAATGTGTATTCTGTTGTTTTTGGATGGAATGTCCTATAAATATCAAGTAAATCCATCTTGTATAATGTATCATTTAAAGCTTGTGTTTCTTTATTTATTTTCATTTTGGATGATCTGTCCATTGGTGAAAGTGGGGTGTTAAAGTCCCCTACTATGATTGTGTTACTGTCGATTTCCCCTTTTATGGCTGTTAGTATTTGCCTTATGTATTGAGGTGCTCCTATGTTGGGTGCATAAATATTTACAATTGTTATATCTTCTTCATGGATCGATCCCTTGATCATTATATAGTGTCCTTCTTTGTCTCTTGTAATAGTTTTTATTTTAAAGTCTATTTTGTCTGATATGAGAATTGCTACTCCAGCTTTCTTCTGATTTCCATTTGCATGGAATATCTTTTTCCATCCCCTCACTTTCAGCCTGTACGTGTCCCTAGGTCTGAAGTGGGTCTCTTGTAGACAGCATATATATGGGTCCTGTTTTTGTATCCATTCAGCCAGTCTGTGTCTTTTGGTGGGAGCATTTAATCCATTTACATTTAAGGTAATTATTGATATGTGCGTTCCTATTACCATTTACTTAATTGTTTCAGGTTGTTCTTGTAGGTCTTTTCCTTCTCTTATGTTTCTTGCTTAGAGAAGTTCCTTTAGCATTTGTTGTAAAGCTGGTTTGGTGGTGCTGTACTCTCTCAACTTTTGCTTGTCTGTAAAGGTTTTAATTTCTCCATCAAATCTGAATGAGATCCTTGCTGGGTAGAGTAGTCTTGGTTGTAGGTTTTTTTCCTTCATCACTTTAAATATGTCCTGCCACTCCCTTCTGGCTTGTAGAGTTTCTGCTGAAAGATCAGATGTTAGCCTTATGGGGATTCCCTTGTGTGTTATTTGTTGTTTTTCCCTTGCTGCTTTTAATATGTTTTCTTTGTATTTAATTTTTGACAGTTTGATTATTATGTGTCTCGGCGTGTTTATCCTTGGGTTTATCCTGTATGGGACTCTCTGTGCTTCCTGGACTTGGTTGACTATTTCCTTTCCTATATTAGGGAAGTTTTCAACTATAATCTCCTCAAATATTTTCTCAGTCCCTTTCTTTTTCTCTTCTTCTTCTGGGACCCCTATGATTCGAATGTTGGTGTGTTTAATGTTGTCCCAGAGATCTCTGAGACTGTCCTCAGTTCTTTTCATTCTTTTTTCTTTTTTCTGCTCTGCAGTAGTTATTTCCACTATTTTATCTTCCAGGTCACTTATCCGTCCTTCTGCCTCAGTTATTCTGCTACTGATCCCGTCTAGAGTATTTTTCATTTCATTTATTGTGTTGCTCATCGTTACTTGCTTCCTCTTTATTTCTTCTAGGTCCTTGTTAACTGATTCTTGCAATTTGTCTATTCTATTTCCAAGATTTTGCATCATCTTCACCATCATTATTCTAAATTCTCTTTCAGGTAGATTGGCTATTACCTCTTCATCTGTTAGGTCTGGTGTGCTTTTATCTTGTTCCTTCATCTGCTGTGTGTTTTTCTGTCTTCTCATTTTGCTTATCTTACTATGTTTGGGATCTCCCTTTTGCAGGCTGCAGGTTCGAATTTCTATCTATTTTTGGTGGCTGTCCCCAGTGGCTGAGGTTGGTTCAGTGGGTTGAGCAGGTTTCCTGGTTGGGGGGACCAGTTCCCCTGTTCTGGTGGATGAGGCTGGATCCCGTCTCCCTGGTGGGTAGGTCCACGTCTGGGGGCGTGTATGGGGATGTCGGTAGCCTTACTGTGATTCTAGGCCGCCTCTCTGCTAATGGATGGGGCTGTAGACCTGTCTTGCTCTTTGTTGGGGATAGGGTGTCCAGCACTGTTTGTTGCTGGTCCTTGAGTGAATCTGGGTCTTGGTGTTGAGATGGAGATCTCTGGGAGATTTTCGCCGTTTGATATTACGTGGAGCTGAGAGGTCTCTTGTGGACCAGTGTCCTGAGGTTAGTTCTCCCACCTCAGAGACACAGCCTTGACACCTGGCTGGAGTGCCAAGAGCCTTTAATCCACACGGCTCAAAACAAAAGGGAGAAAAAAGTAGAAAGTCAAGAAAGGAAGGAAGAACGGAGGAAGGGAGGGAAGGAAGGAAGAAAGGAAGGGAGGGAGGAAGAAAGGAAGGGAGGAAGGAAGGAGGGAATAAAGAAAGGAAGGGAGGGAGGAAGAAAGGAAGGGAGGAAGGAAGGAGGGAATAAAAGGAAGGGAGGGAGGAAGAAAGGAAGGGAGGAAGGAAGGAGGGAATAAAGAAAGGAAGGGAGGGAGGAAGGAAGGAGGGAATAAAGAAAGGAAGGGAGGGAGGAAGAAAGGAAGGGAGGGAGGAAGGAAGGAGGGAGTAAAGGAAGGAAGGGAGGGAGGAAGAAAGGAAGGGAGGAAGGAAGGAGGGAATAAAGAAAGGAAGGGGGGGAGGAAGAAAGGAAGGGAAGAAGGAAGGAGGGAATAAAGAAGGGAGGGAGGAATAAAGGAAGAGAAGGAGGAAGAAAGGAAGGGAGGGAGGAAGAAAGGAAAGGAGGAAGGAAGGAGGGAATAAAGGAAGGAAGGGAGGGAGGAAGAAAGGAAAGGAGGAAGGAAGGAGGGAATAAAGAAAGGAAGGGAGGAAGGAAGGAGGGAATAAAGGAAGGAAGGGAGGAAGGAAGGAAGGGAGGAAGGAAGGAAGGAGGGAAATAGGAAAAGGAGGGAAGAAAGGAAGAAAGAAAGGGGAGAAGACAAAATAAAGTAGGGTAAAATACTGTTATTAAAATAACAAAATAATTATTAAGAAGAAAAATTTCTATTAAAGAAAAAAAAAAAAAAAAAAAAAGGTCGGTCTAACCCCAGGACAAATGGTGAAAACAAAGCTACACAGACACAATCTCACACAGCAGCACCCAAATACACACTCACAAAAAGAAAAAAGGGGAAAATAATAGTATATCTTGCTCCCAAAGTCCACTTCCTCAACCTGGGATATTTCGCTGTCTATTCAGGTTTTCCACAGATGCAGGGCACTTCAAGGTGACTGTGGAGCTTTAACCTGCTGTTTCTGAGGCTGCTGGGAGGGACCACCCCCTCTCTTTGTTCGCACAGCTCCTGGGGCTCAGCCCTGGACCTGGCCCCGCCTCTGTGCGCAGGTCGTCCGAGGGCGTCTGCCCTTCGCTCAGAGAGGGCGGGGTCAAAGGAGCAGCGTTAACGGAGCAGTTGATTCGGGGGCTCTGGCTCACTCAGGCGGTGGGTGGGGGGGCACGGATGTGGGGCGAGTCCGCGGCGGCAGAGGCCAGCGTGACGCTGCACCGGCCCGAGGCACGCCGCGCGTTTTCCCGGGGAAGCTGTCCCAGGATCCCGGGACCCCGGCGCTGGCGGGCTGCACAGGCTCCCGGGAGGGGCGGTGTGGAGAGTGACCTGCGCTCGCACACAGGCCTCTTGGTGGCGGCAGCAGCAACCGTAGCGCCCCACACCCGTCTCTGTTGTCCGCGCCGACAGCCGCAGCTCGCGCCCGTTTCTGGGACTCCTTTATGTAGTGCCCTTAATTCCCTTTCCTCGCGCCCCAGGAAGCGAAGAGGCAAGAAAAAGTCTCTTGTCTCTTCGGCAGCTCCGCGCCCGTTTCTGGAGCTCCTTTAAGCGGCGCGCTTAAACCCCTCTCCTCGCGCAGCAGGAGGTAAAGAGGGAAGAAAAGGTCTCTTGCCTCTTCGGCAGCTCCAGACTTCTCCCGAACTCCCTCCCGGCCCGCCGTGGTGCGCTAACCCCTTCAGGCTGTTTTCGCTCTGCCAACTCCAGACCTTTCCCTGGGATCCGCCCGAGGCTCAGTTCCCAGCCCCGCCCGCCGCGGCGGATGAGCAGACAAGCCTCTCGGGCTGGTGAGTGCTGATCGGCACCGATCCTCTGTGCGGGAATCTCTCCGCTTTGCCCTCCGCACCCTGTTGGCTGTGGTCTCCTCCGCGGCTCTGAAGCTTCCCACTCCGCCACCCGCAGTCTCCTCCCGCGAAGGGGCTTCTAGTGTGCGGGAACCTTTCCTCCCTCTCGGCTCCCTCCCACTGGTGCAGGTCCCGTCCCTATTCTTTTGTCTCTGTTTATTCTTTTTTCTTTTGCCTTAACAAGGTACGTGGGGGGGTTTCTTGCCTGAGGTCTGAGGTCTGAGGTCTTCTGCCAGCGTTCGGTGGGTGTTCTATAGGAGAAGTTCCACGTGTAGATGTATTTCTGATGTATCTGTGTGGAGGAAGAGTGATCCCCGCGTCTTACTCTTCCGCCATCTTCTCGCTCCCCCCCTCTTTTTGTTTTCTTGTGAGTCTATTATACGTTTTTGATTTGTGGTTATCCTGTTTTTCAAGTATGCTAACCCATCACCATACCTAGTTGGTTTTTTTCCTTATCTTATTGCATTAGCTAGAATGTCCAGTATGATGTTGAAAAGGAGTGATGAGAGACAATATCTTTGCCTTGTACCTGATCTTTTGTGAAAGCTTTGAGTTTCTTAGCTTCATAGACGATGTTAGCTGTAAGGTTTTTGTAGATAATCTTGAGCAAGTTGAGGAAATTTCCCTTTATTCCTAGTTTACTGAAAGTTTTTTTTAATCATGAAAGGATACTGTATTTTATCAAGTGCTTTTTCTGCATATATTGATATGATCATGTAATTCTTTTAGCCTCTTGATGTAATGGATTTCAAAACTTCCTTGAATTGCATAAAATCATATCACAATAGTAGTAAATCTTTCAGAAATATTCATAGATTTTTGTGATACTTTCAAACAACGATATTGGTAAACCAGCTCTGTGGGAAAAGAAACAACAACACAAAGACTCTGATTTGTAGCATCTTCCAATTTATGTGGTATAAATGCCCTCAGTATTTCCAGTTGCAAGGTACCAAATTAGCTCACTGAATGTGGAGTTGGGAGGAATTCCTTACAACTGTCCCTTGTGAGCTGGTATAAGCCAACTCCAGCACACCACTACTTTTAAGTATACTTTTGAAGAGGTATTTTTCAGTAAAACCTCATCTGAGGATACTGTTTACCAAGAGGTTAAAGAAGAGCAAGCCAAGGGAAACTGAGTTCCTGGGACTTTGGAAACCTTTTGATTTCTCGCTAAATCACTCAGAAATTAACCCATTTATGCAGCTATGAAAACAATATATTTTCTATGCAGTTTTAATAGTTGATAAAGTTTTTGTGGCATGAAAACTTGGGAAGTAAGAAATTAGCCTAAGACATAATTTAATCAGAAAATTCAAGACACATTTCATGTGATTTTATTTATTAAAGAATAAAACTAGAACTTCCAGTATATTCTGTCCAACTATGAAATGCATTTAAAATCTTTTAGAAAGAGCAATTCCAACTTTAAAAAAAGGAAAAACTGCTGGACAGCTAAAATACTCTTGTTATCAGATTTTTAAAAATGAGGCAAGGTTATATAGTGGGAGTAGAGAAAGCAAAAGGAAGTGAAATCACCCATGACAATCTGTCATATTAGCCATTATGCATTTCAACATCTGCAACTGAAAAGTCACAGAAGTCAAAAAATAAAAACATAAAAGACTCCTAAGGACCACAGACTGCCTGATGATGTTGCTATTAATGTTTAGCCCTCTGTTAATTTCACATAAAAAATAAATTAAGTATAAATAAGGAGGTGAGAGGGCTGGTGTGTGGTCAGGTGTGTTCACAGGTATGTACTCAGAGGGGGCTTAAGAATGAGGCCGAATGCCTTTCGTATCCCATACTTGCTACACAAAACTCTCCTCCATGTTGCTGCAGAGTAAGAAAGAGTCCACAAGCCGGGGCTGAACCAGCTGCTGGAAGTCAGAGTCCTGGAGGCCTTCAGGACAGACCCCAGCCAATCTACGCAGAGCAGCCTGAGGAGAAAACAGAAGAGATCAGACTGGGCCTTCAACTTCCCTGAGAGATGCATTTCAGTAAGTGGCTCACATACCAGCCAATTTGAGCTGATCATCACCTTGACGCCTTAGTGATATGGTCCTGTTTGGTCACTTGGTCACCATAGCAACCTTATCACATAGTCACCTGATTTCAGTGGTACCTTGATCACTAAAGGGGATGTCATCTGAACGTTTTCATGATCTTAATAGTCTTGCCATCTAGGTTTTTCAGTCATCTTAGGAAACTGATTGTTTTGAAGATCTTTCATTTTAAGGATTTGGTCAATTTAGTGATATATTTAAGTTCAAGATTTATCTTAGAGACTGGAACTGCCAGAAGCATCAGTGGGATTATATTCTCACTTCCAGGTCTCTATAGAAACCTTAGAACAGCAAGGGCTCTTCATTTACCCATAAATTCAGCAAGGTTCTGAGCAAAGCATTTTGGGATGGGAAGGAGGGGAGAGAGAGAGAAGAAGGAGGGTCATAAAGTTGAAGGAAATGGAATCTCTGCCACCAAGATGGGGATGAACAGGAAAGAGAAGTGCAGGCAGAATGAAACTACTGCCCAGGGCCCCATACACTGAGTGCTGCACTCTTCCCTGAGTACACCATCTTGTTTTACATCCATGTGCCGTTGCTCAGATCTTTCCCATGATGTGAAACCCCTCCTCAACTGTTTTTTAGGTGTTTATCCCCACACCAGACTCTAAGCTCCTCAAGGATAGAGACTGTTTTATTTTTCTCTGTATCTACAAAGGTATGCTGAGAAAAAAAAAAAAGAACAAATGTTGAGTTCTATTGCTAGAGTAAACTGAAACTATAAACGTGAGCTGTGTACCTACCTAGACCCCTTTGCCAGTTAGCTGAGGCCATGCATACTAACTGCCCAATGAATATTAATTCCTTCCATCTCTTCTCAAGCCTGAACACAGCAAGGAACAAGGTGGGAGCTTAAGGATGCCCTTCCCTTGGGAAACAAAGAGAGAGGGGACTATCTTGAGTGGCAGAAGAAGCAAAGGAGGAGGAATGCCCACTCTTACTCAGTGTCGACATAGTATCTCATTTAATCCCCACAGGATACAGCAAGGTAAGTATCATGATCTCCAATTTAGAAATAAGGCGACAGACTCAGAGAGTGAAAGTGGCCTTCCCAAGATCACACAGCAGCCCAACTCCAGGGCCCTCATACCTACACACACACAGACAGGATACTGCAAGCCCAGGACACTAGGTTATACTGAGTACAAGGCAAACATATAGCTCATTACCTAGACATGAGAAGTAATCTATTGCTTAGAAATCGCCCAGTTGGTGAAAAGAGAGGATGGCTTAAGTTGTCTGTTGGACTAACAGACACTGCCATGTCCAAGCTGGTTCAAGGAGAAGGGATATGCATCTCTGTTCACATGAGCAGGGTCTTAGATACTGGCGGCAGGAAGGAGACTCCAGGAGACTGTCTCTAACTAGTGTGTCCTGCCTCTCCTAGGGTATGATTTCCCTAAGGGCTGAAAGGCTGAACTCCATTGCACTTTCTGATTCCTCTGGGATCCAACTGGGAGAAATAACCTTACTGCCTTTGAGTTGTTACAGTAAAAATGGAACCAGGGATCTTCCACAGATATGAGAATATAAAACCATTGATGCATTTTACATCATCAAGCATAAAAATAAAGCAAAAGAGAGGGAAGCAAAAAAGAGACAAAGAAATAGATAGAAAATAAACCCATGAAAAGAGAAAATGTAGAAGAAGAAAATAACAGAGAGACAGAGAAAAAGAGACAGCATCAGAAAAACAGAACAAGAAGGAACTATTAAAAGAGAGAGGGCTTCCCTGGTGGTGCAGTGGTTAAGAATCCGCCTGCCAATGCAGGGGACACAGGTTCGAGCCCTGGTCTGGGAAGATCCCACATGCCACAGAGCAACTAAGCCCATGCGCCACAACTACTGAGCCTGCACTCTAGAGCCCGCAAGCCACAACTACTGAACCTGTGAGCCACAACTATTGAAGTCCATGTGCCTAGAGCCCATGCTCTGCAACAAGAGAAGCCACTGCACTGAGAAGCCCATTCACCAAAATGAAAAGTAGCCCCCACTTGCTGCAACTAGAGAAAGCCCATGCACAGCAATGAAGACCGAACGCAGCCAAAAATTAATTTTTTAAAAAAGAGAGAGAGAGATGAACTTGGGAAAGAAAAGAGACCAAGCATAACAGGGAGATCAAGAGAGAAAGAGATGGTATCAGAGAAAAAGAGAGTACACCCTGGGGGTGGGAGGATAATAGGAGAGAGAGGAGTTGAAGAGGTAGTAGAGATGGGGGAGAGGACTAAGGGGATAAAAAGAATGGGGGAGGGGAAAGAAGGAGAGAGAAACAACCCTAAGGGAGGAGGTAACCTCTAGACAGAGAGAAAAGCAAAAGCAAAACACAAGAGAGAGAGAACTAGAAACAGACCCAAAAAACCACGAAGGCAAATAGATACCCTCCTCTCCCCAGGGTCCTCAGAAAGTGTGCAGGGTTCATCATGAACCCAAATGGTCTCAGAGCACCCCCTCCTCAGCATCCAGGAGCTCAAAGGATCCTTCACCCTTCTGAAGCCTTTTACAGATCCCCTCATGAGCCAAGGTAGCATGACTAGGGCCACAAGACATAAGGGGAGAAAGCATGGCTGGAAACAAGATGGTCAGGGCAAAAAGTCAAGACATTCAGCATCAGGCAGGCCTGTGTTTGAATTCCAAGAGCCTCCCCTTATAACACCTAAAACACAGGATAACACAACATGCTTCCTGCTGGGGAAAACAAAATCCGACCAGGCAGGTCCAAGCCGCAGAGAACTCCCAGGAAGCCTCAAGGAGGAGAATTTTGATATGAGCCTTGAAGGTGGTGCTGGTAGAGCTATAGAGAGGACATCTGCTTGGGACAAGGGCCAAAGCACAGTGTCAGGGTGGTTCAGGGCATTCTGACCCGAGCTGGACAGGGCCTGGAGGCAGTGGACGGCCTTCAGACCCCAGGTCGGTCACAGCCAGGCTGTGAAGGGCTAAGCATGTGGACAGTAGGCCATAGGTAGCAGGGAACCAGGGAAGGGGTACTCTTGGAAAGATCATGATTGTAAACTGTCACGAGGAAAATGAGGCCAGCAGCCACATGAAGGATGGATTCAGAAGGAAGGGGTTCTATTCAGCATCCAACAACCTGTCCACAAGGAGAAATGTAATCCCTTTAGCACCGGAAAGTCCTTCAAGTGATTGAAAATAGAGGCCAAGCCCTTCTGAGTGTTCTCCTTCAAACTAATGATAAAAATGGAAAAGGAATCATAACAAGCCCACGTGTCTGAAAGGAGCTTTATAGTTTCTCAACATTTTCTCAGGCCTATTCAGTGTCAGGCAGTTGCTGGCTGCCCAAGTTGTGAAGATAAGGTAGTTGGGGCCAATGATTATGTGTTTGCCAGGTATTAACTGTCTCCATTTACTCACTAGACCAGACAAAATTAAGGTCTGTGAAGTTGCATGAAAAAAATTACATCTTTACATTCACTGTCCTCTAACTGAAACAGCCTTTCCTTCAGCTGTGTGTGAATGTAGCGACAGATCAAGATGTCTCAGAGGTGCCTGTTACTTGTTCACCAGTAGAAATCACAGACCCTTTTGTAACTGAGCAGGACCATATGGGGCCTTCCTGGAACAGCATCCCCCTCCATATCCTCTATGTGTCTCTTGTCTGTAGAAGAACTTTAGTCTCCTAGGCTTCCCCGAGTTCCAAAGAGTACATTGAATCAGAGAAGTGAGAAAATGCAGAAAGAAAGGAAAATGCAGAAAGAAAGGAAAACAGTCAAGCAAGGTAAACGAATAAGAGTTTAGCCATTAAACAAAGTCAAGGACCTTTAGTTCCTCCTCAGGGGATATAGATAAAATTCTGAGCCATGTCCTTTGAACTCTTTTTCAGATACTGAAACCTCCACCAGGTGGAAGAAATTAACTGTATACTGTCCACATAGACCCCAGACCTGTTGGAACCAGAAGGTTGATGACGCTGACTCCTGATTACCTCATCACCAACCAATCAGAAGTATGTCCATGAGCTGATCACACACCACACAACCCCCCCTCCCTTACCCTGTCTTTAAAAAACTTTCCTTGAAAGGCTTCGGAGAGTTTGGGCCTTTTAAGCCCTATCTATCTGGACTCCTTCCTTGGCAACCTGCAGTACCCACTGCACTTTCCTTCACCACAACCCGGTGTCAGTCGATTGGCTTTACTGTGCATGGGCAAGCAGACCCAAATTTGGTTCAGTAAATTACAGGTTTTGGAGGTACCTTCAATATTATTTGTGCTCATTGCTACTGAAGACTTGAGGCTAGCTTTTAAGGAGCTAATTTAAAAGTATATATATATATTAACGTATCACCTGTTTTGATAGTCTAATAATTATTTTAATATGATTGTTTTCCTTTTAATTCTATATATTTTACTTTATGCATTTAAAAAACCTAATACTGAGAAGGGGTCCATAAGCTTCTCTAGATCACCCAAGGCACAAAAAGGGTGAAGGTTGTTCTGCATGTACCAGAATAAAAGGCCCATCAGAGCACTAATTTTTGTCATTTTCTTCCCCACATCTGTATCCCCAAAGCCCAGAAGAGTGCATGGCTCATAGAATCACTTAGCAAATATTTATTGAATAAAATGTACCACACTTAGTGACCTACCCAATGTCACACAGCTCATTAATGGTACAACCAAGACAGGTGTGTCTGACTGTAATGCCTCCTGCTCCTACCACCGTACAATGCCTGTCAGGAGCTCCCAGAAATGGGATGAGCTCAGTTTTTAAAAAAGGGACTGGGTGAGAAGGGGCTTTATTGTGAAACAGCTTGAAAGACCTCTAGATCCATCCCTTCTCCTGCACAGTCTTTGAGGACAAATCAAAGATCTGGCACCCCCTTCTGGAAGTTAAAGGGCTTTTACAATGGTCCTCCCTGCTCCTGGATGCTTCCAACTGCTCTGCTCTAGGATTTAATACAGCCCAGCAGGGAGGATATAGAGACTAGTCGTGTGTTCCCCATCTGGTGCTGCTGGTACTTTCATGGTGGACCCAAGCATCAAGAGGTTGGGTGGAGACCTCCCAGGATGTGCTAGCTTGGTTGGGGGTGAAGATCCTGGGGACTGGCTGAATAATCCTCTCCCCCATCCTGTCCTGTCCTGTCCTACTCCACAAAGGAGGAGGGAGCTACGAAGCTGGAAGAGAACCAATAGAGGGACTCTATCTGAGGAGGAAAGGAGGCTTTCTCACAGTGTCCGCTTTGGAACAGGCAGAAGACATCTTACCCTAGCTACCACATGCTGCAAGCACCATAGCATCACCACCACCACCCAGCATCCTGCCAGCTGGGCCCCTCTGGTCTAGACCTGCTGTTAGATCCCCCAGGACCTCAAAGGTACTAAGTGTGTGGTAATGGGGGTTCCCCAGGCCTCTGCTTTTCACATATATGACCTCATATAATTTTCATCACAATCTTATGAATTAAGTGAAACAAGTATTACTCTTTTAAAGAGAAAAATGGAAATCCAGAATAAGTTGTCTGGCTTACCCAAGCCTGTTGTGGCATAGCCTGTTGCCCTGGTCCCTGGTCTGCAACCCCAAAGCCCAGGAAGAAAGCTGGGGGAAGACTGGGAACTCACCAGGCAGGCCACCAGCACGGCGTCACTGCTGTTCCTCTTGGAGGGTGAGCGACAGAGTTCAATGAGGCGGGACATACCTGCGTGAGACACGGGGAGACCCTCACACCCAGGTCGGGGTGGGCCTGGCCAGGCCCGACCCAGAGGCGCTCGCATCTCTCACGCACAGTCCTCTGCACGGGGTCCTGTGGAGGGAGGTGGCTGCCAGTCGGCAGGGAAGAGGGCTAAACCTCCCTGAGGAGCTTGTCGGGGAGACTTTCTGCTCCCTCAGGTGTGAATGGACCCCGATCAGGGCCAGGATGAGCTGGAGCATCAAAACCAACGACCTAAGCGTCGGAACTCTGGCCAGGATGGAGTTCGCCCACGGTGTGGAGGAAGGAGACACAGGAGATATTGCAGGTTGTCCTGAGAAAGAACTTCCCATGCAGGTTCTTCTGATTTTACCAGCTATAGTTAACATTTACATCTTTATCAGTGGAACGTCCTAGTACCTCTCCACCCGCAACTGCCCTTGTGAGTCAGAAAATATATTGTGGCTAAGATGATAGAAGACTACAGATTGAGTACACTAATATTTCCTAAGCCTTTACAGAGGAAAGTGAAATAAATGACTTTGCTTTTCAACGCAAATTGACTTTTTCAAACTCTAACAATGGAAAAAAAACCTCATTATAAGATAGTAATGAAAGGTATGCAGACAGATTCTGTATGTATGTATTTATCCTCCATAAAGTCATTTTGGAGCCAGAACTCTCTGCTGCCCCGAGGCCACCTCTTGCTGTCCTCCAAGTGCCTGGATGGTCGGCCACACTGCCATCACCTGCCTCTACCTGGGTGCCCTTTCCTAGCTCTCACAGCCGAATAACTCCCGGAGCCACAGCTGAAGAGTTACCTCCTTGTTACAACATTATTTGAACCACCCAGATAAGTGTGGGCTACTGCCTCTGTGTGCCAATTGTGCCACTGACATCCTTTGAGCATCGCTCCGTGATACTCAAGTGCAAATTTTTCTTTCCATATCTGCCACCTCCATTAGGCTATAGGCCGCTGTGGTTAGGATGCAGTTATAATCAGTGTTATATGCCCAGCACTCAGAACAGAACCTACCATAGAGTGAGTGCTCTGGAAACATTTGTTGGGTAAATAAGTGACTGAATGAATGAATGAATGAGTGATTTAATGAAAGAGTTAATGATGGATACATGAAGTAATGAATGAATTAATGAATGAATGAACAAAAGGATGAATTCATGAGTGAATGAATGTGTGGATAAGTAAACAAATGAGTAAGCAAATAACTGAGTGAATGAATGAATGAGAAAATGAATAAGTGAATGGGGTCCTTGTTAACAGGAAGGCTACAAGTGAGTCACTCTTCTGGCCAACTTAAACCTCTCTAGACTCCTCCTCTCTCTGGCTTCGGCCCCAAGGGAAAGGAGGCTAAGTTGGGGCTTCACCCTGGGCCCCCATGCCAGCATCTCCCAGCACAGTCGGTCCTGCTCTGAGTCCTCCGTCACCATCGCCACCGTGAAATCAGGACTGCTCCCAGCCCCGGCGCCCCTCTCCGCCCCTGACACAGCCAGCACCACTTACAACTCAGCCTCACGGCCTCCCGTGCCACATCTGGGTCTCGGCTGAGACGGGCCAGGGTCACTGCTGCCTTCTGCTGGACTCGCTCGCAGGCCGCCACCTCGGCGGGGGTCCCAGACCTTGGCTTCTCAGACAGCAGGCCCATGATAAGCTGGACCCCTGGGTGGAAAGTGATGAACAGTTGGTAGCTGCCCAAGCAGGGAGACTTCCTCTAGGGGCCAGCTGCATGGAGTTACAGGCTCAAGCACAGGCTGTCAGGATGACTCGAGGCTCTCAACCACAGGAGGAACTTGGACAAGTCCTCCTCTTCTTCTCCTTCTGCCCTGGGGGAGTCTCTGATTCCACATATCAAGTCACTAGGCCCCTGGAAGGGACATCTGGAGGATATCCTTTTAATTTCCTTTAAATGCAATTACTGAGCTTTTACTACTTCCCTGATGCTGTGCTAAATACACAGTAAATGCACGAACCCTAAAACCTCCCAATAGCCTCATAAACTAAGTACTATATAATAATTCACTTTGAGGCACAGAGAGAAGTGAAGTATCTTGCCCAGGGTCACATAGTAAGTAGCTGTGGAGCTGGTATCAGAACTCAGATAATCTGGTTACCCTCCATCACCTCTTCACCTCTGATGCTGGTTGCATCTGAGACAGGTCCAGAGGTAATGGGTCCCCCTGGTGGGAGGTGACGCAAACCTAGACTGGATAATCACTAGATCAAATGTTTTAGAGGGATATCATGTACTGGAAGAGAGTGGAGTAGTTGGACCAAGACATTTAGGCTTGAATTTGGTCTGCTGAGAACCTCTCCACTCTTCCCTGAAGCCAGATCTGTCCTCTGATTGGCCGACAAAACCACACCCACATCCACTCCCACGTCATGCCTTTGCCCATCTAATTCTTTCTGCAGGGGATGTCCTTTTGCCTCTCACACTCCATCTAAATCGTTCCCATCCTGCAGGTTGTAGTAAAAGTCCATCTTCTGTGGGAGGTATTCCTCCGCTGCCACAGCCCACACCCTTCTTTCCTGCACAGAGTGGCACTTGCCAGCTTAGAAATTCAACCAAATATGGCCCACAGGTGTATTTTTGCTTTTTTTCTTGCTTTACACAGTGTCTAATTTTTTTAAAAGTTTTTGCTAATATGCAAATTGGGAGATTTCCGTAAAAATCCAGATTTCTGGCATCTGAAAAATTACTTCCTGATCTGAGAACAGTGGGCCCACATTTCTGCATAACAACAATTTACTGAAGCTTATTATAAGCTTACTCTTTTTTTTTTTTTTTTTTTTTTTTTGCGGTACACAGGCCTCTCACTGTTGTGGCCTCTCCCGTTGCAGAGCACAGGCTCCAGACAGGCAGGCTCCAGACACACAGGCTCAGCGGCCATGGCTCACGGGCCTAGCCGCTCAGCGGCACGTGGGATCTTCCCAGACCGGGGCACGAACCCGTGTCCCCTGCATCGGCACGCGGACTCTCAACCACTGCACCACCCGGGAAGCCCTAAGCTTATTCTTTTAAATGAGATTGATTCAGTCCATGTTGAGCCGTTATCCATTTATATCACCTGTGTGGGTCCTGCAGGTATCTAAGTTTGCAACCTGTAACTTAGACCATAGAACCCGAAGGGTCCTTAGAGTTCTTCTAGACCAACCCCTGCCTCTTCCCCCATTTCACAGACGAGTACCTGAGGTGTGGAGAGAGGAAGTGACTTCTCAAGTTCACATAGGAGTCACTTCCAGGCCAGTACGTCAGTCATGGGCCTCTCCAAATCTTACTTGAACCAGATGCAATTTCTAAGCCTCCTAGATCCCAGTTCAGGGGGCAGTGAGTAACTTAGTTGCAGACCCTGAGGTTATTCAGTCCTGGGGAGGGGCCATTTCTCTCTCTGGTGAGCTGTGTAAGTGCCCCATTTCTCCCTCTTACAGCCTCAGGGAATTCTGCAGGCCCTGCCTTTCTTAGCCCCTATTGGCTCTGCCACTGCAAACTCTGATCCTGGGGCAAGGGGCTTCTCTCCAAACCCCCTCCCTGGCCACTGAATGGAACACGGTCTTCTGGCTTCTTATGCCCACAATGTCCCTAAGACAAAGTCATAGCTATTAATGTCCTGAGTATATATGGCATGGCCTATGGGGACATAAACCAAAATGACAACTTCAGGAAGTGCCACAAGGTTAAGAAATTTTACTAATTCCTCCAGGTCAAGGTTCCCATAAAGAAGCCATTTTCCAAATCCCAGCTTCGTACCTAGAGTCTGACAAAAAATAGCGTCTCATATACAACCAGGGGGTACCATGGGGGCAAGGATTTTTGTCCACTTCCTGAATGGGTGTATCCAAAGTATTCAGAATAGTGCTTAGCTCAAATATTTGGGAATGAATATCAAATGAATGAATGTGAATGTATTCATGTTAGAAGCCTTACAAATGTATAAAAAACAAAGTTTCCTTTAAATGTATACCTTATAAGTCTTATCTAGAAAAAGATAAGATGCAATGAAATTGGGGCTGCCTACAAAATCCAGAATGTGCTTCCTAAGTTCTGGCCAGGCTCAGTACCACAAAAGTTGCCTGAGAGTTGTGGGCAGTTACAGCTTAGAGACTAGGTCCCAAAGCCATGTTCCCTCCTCAACATTCTCTCCAGCTCAGCCCCAACCCCTGAGGAAGAAGCAAAACTAGCTGAAAGGGCAATACTGATGCCACTGGATGGACAAATAAGAGTTTGGACTGCCCTGGCCTGGCTCCCAGTGTTAGGATGACCAGTGGTCAGAGTTTCTGACCTTCCAGGATGGCTCATTCATCCAGCTCCCCACCACCAACACTCACACAGAGTTTAGGGCAGGACAGAGACAAAAGCACCAGGCTTCAGGACACAGCATGTCAGAGTCTCAAGCATCCTAGTGGGAGGACTTCCTTTCAAAGCATAACAAGGCTTGCCCTGTCCAGACCAAGGAGTCCTACTGTCTTCAGTGATCCCTGGCTGAATCACCCCCACTGCTGGTCCCTCAAATCCTGACCCACTTTGGTAAATAGTTTCTTCATCAAACTCTCTTCGTTGAAACCCTATGAGAAAGCCACTGTTTCCTGAAAGAGCAGATACACATAGCACAGAGCTCATTCTGTGCCTGACACTCTTCTAACATGCTTTATATTAATCCCCGCATCATCCCTGCGAGGTAGATATTACTATTGTTCCCATTTTGCACATGGAAGAATGGAGGTCACAAAACTAGTAGGGCATCCCTGGTGGCGCAGTGGTTGAGGGTCTGCCTGCCGATGCAGGGAACGCGGGTTCGTGCCCCAGTCCGGGAGGATCCCACATGCCACGGAGCAGCTGGGCCCGTGAGCCATGGCCACTGATCCTGCGTGTCTGGAGCCTGTGCTCTGCAACGGGAGAGGCCGCAGGAGTGAGAGGCCCGCGTACCACAAAAAATAAAAAAAAAAACTAGTAAATAACGGAGCCAGGATTCAAGCCCAGGCAATCGTTTCCAGTCTTCACAGTCTCAACCACTATGCCCTCCTTCCTCTGCTGCATTACTTTACTGCAGATGTCACGCTTTTGTCATGTTATCACTTTTGTCCAGTTGGGGTCTCCTTCTAGACTGTGTGAGATACTCTAGAACAAAGGCAAGGACTTAACTTCTGTGTTCTCACTGTCCAGCACAATGCCAAGAACCTAGTAGGTCTCAATAACTTTACTGAATGAGCCAGTCAGTAGCACTTTGTAAACCATAAAATCCTCCACAGATGCCAGATACTCCAATCCCAAATCCATTGGCCTATGGAGAACCACTCCCATTGACCACTTGAGCTACAGGCTCTGGGTGCTGAAGGAACAGGCCACAAAAGACACCCCTTCAGCCTCTCAGCCTCAGCCAGCTCAACAAAGTTTCTCATTATTAACCCAATCACATAAAATTAACACAAAATGATGCCTTTCAATTAGTAATAGAGCAATGGGGGATGGGGAATGTGTACGTGTGTTAAAACAGTGGGGCAACCTGGGAGAAGGGGCTTAACAGGCACAGAGGCAGCTGCCTAGGCTCCCCCCCCCTCCCCCCCGCACACTCCTCCTCATTAGCATCTCTTGGTTTCCAACTGGTTGCTAATTGCTCTCCTATTTCTCAGTCACAGGAAGCCCTCACCACCACTTTGTTCCCAGCTGCAAGGCAGCCAGCTGACCTGCCCTCCAGTGGAGAACCTCTTAGATCAGCTTCCGGGCACCTCATCTGAACCCTGGTGACACCCTCTGCTTGAGGTGGGAGTAGGGGAGCAAGAGGAAAAAGATGATCTCAGGTGAGGCATCAAGGGATGCAGCTGCCCTGACCTGATCCCCCACCCTTTGTCTTTCCACTGTGGCCAGACCCAATATGATGAGAATGATTTACAGTTGGTATGCATCCGTTGTAGGAATAGATTTTTACTTCTGGATCATAATGAAATCTGTCTTCCCTTCACCACCCTAACTGAAATAGCAACTGCCACCCTCCTACCTTGGGTTTACCTTATCTTCTTCCCTGCTTTACTTTCTGCATCTGATGTTCTCTTCTTTTGTTCCGTGTCTGCCTCCCACTAGATCGAAGACCCGTGGAAGCAAGAAAACAGCTTACATATTGGCCCGCTTGCCCACATAAGCACATATTCATGTGCTCCTGCAAGTGTGGAGACCCACATGCACAAATACATAGGCCTTCACACAAACACAAGGGCACAAGGTCCCATAGAGCCACATAACCTGTACAACATACACACCACTGAAAAGACATACCGTTCTCCTGAATGATGTCAGAGGCACATTGCTCTAGGACAGACATGTTTGCCAAGATGGTCACAATCTGGAAAAGAGGATTGAGAAGCTAAGAAAATGGGAACACCTGTGTTGACAGGTGAGCCAGGAGCTACAAAGCTTTCCCTTAGCCCATGACGACTTATGGTCCACCTGGCCCATCCTTCTGCGGTACTTTCTTCCATCCTCATGGGTTTCTGCCACTCAGATGTGTTCCCCAGTGACTGATGCCCATTCTTCAGCATGTGGCTCTGGGATAGCCCCCCAGGGGCCCCAGGACACTGCAGGTGAGAACAAGTTCACCTGAGTGAAGATGGAGTCTCTATCATCTTTCTGCAGGGTCCCTTGGCCCCAGGCCCTGAAATGCATACAGAACTGGCAGATTTCTGGCTAACCCCTGCCCTGGATTGGGTTCCCTCCAAATCCCAGCTTCTTGCCCTGATGCTGAACCCCACCTACTTTCAACCCAAAATGAATGGAGACTAAGGTTAAGACAGAGATCATGACTAGGAAACTGAAGGCACCGTAAGCTTCAGGTATTGTATGGAATCTGATGAGAGTTCATGCTCAGCTACACTTTATAAGCCTGTGGGCTGCAAGCCTTGTTTGTCAGGCATGGCTGAAGGGCTCTGCCTGTAGGAAAGGGATGCTGACATGAGGTAAACACAGACCCTTGGTTACAGCCTTGTGGGCTGAGCAGCCAACAGCCCACCCCAACCCCACCCACTGGCACAGTCAAGTTTGCATAGAGAACTCACAGCACAAAACTGGATTAAGGGCAAGGGACCTCCTACAGACCCCAAACTGTAGAGGGTGCCAAACACCACTGGAATATGTTGGAAACGTGGCACCTGTTAACTCAGATGCCACCCATGACACTGCTCCTGACATTAAATGTAGCAAAATGAAAATCCACCCACTTCCATGGAAGTGGACAGTACTCTCAAGTGGTAATTAAAATCAATAATAAAATAAAATAAAACTTTTTCCTTGGTGCAGGCCTATCTCTCTTGAAAGATTTCTTCAAAGCCTGTCACATGGTATAAATGGAGGCTGTGCCAGTTAACAGTCTCCTGACACAGTTCAGGCGGCTTAGTTCTGAAACTGAATAATGCATAGTAATGTGATGTTGACCAACAAAGTGTATTATCTAGATTTTAATTGGTTCAACATTGGCATATTACTCTGGATAATAAACGCCTGTAACAAATCTCTGTAGGAAGGGAAAAGTTTGCCACATTTATAGAATATCTATCTCCTCCGTTCCCCACTAAACACGTGCTAGAAAGGGATACGCCTCGTTAGGCTGGTGTGGCATCCATATGTGTCTGCCCTTCCAGCTCGGACCTGGTAAGGGGCCTTGGTGGGTAAGTATGATGGGGTGGGTGGCCAGGGGAGGGACAGGACTTCCACCAAAAGCTTCATCCTGAAGGCCACTCTGAACCACCAGATATTTTATGAGGGGAGTGACAAAGTCCTGTTTGCATTTTAGAAAGGTAATAGGACTGAAGGAGGGTTAGTCTTTGGAAGCTCTTTTTTCCTACCCTTTTAGGATTCTGAGTGTTTGTGGGCTGAGTGAAAGGAGTTAGAAGAAAAATACACGTAGAAGATGCAGTCAAAAAATAGAAGCTTCCTAAGGGATTTCCCTGGTGGCCCACTGGTTAAGAATCCTCCTGCCAACGCAGGCGACACGGGTTCGAGCCCTGGTTCAGGAAGATCCCACATGCCGCGGAGCAACAAAGCCCGTGCGCCACAACTACTGAGCCTGTGCTCTAGAGCCCGCTAGCCACAACTACTGAGCCCGTGTGCCACAGTTGTTGAAGCCTGCGTGCCTATAGAGCCCATGCTCCGCAACAAGAGGCTACCACATTGAGAAGCCCGAGCACCGCAATGAAGAGTATCCCCTGCTCGACACAACTAGAGAAGCCTGCACACAGCAGCAAAGACCCAACGCAGCCAAAAGTAAATAAGTAAATTTATTTTAAAAAAGAAAAAGCATCAAATATTCAATGGCATTTTGTTTAAAAAATAAAAAATATAAGGTTCCCAAGAGGCATAAAGTGCACAGTCTTATGAGGAAGGAGACACAAGGCCAAGTCTGTACCAAATTGCAGTTCACTTGGCCTTCTCTGGGCTGTGAGCAGTAGCAGGGGGCACAGGCTCTGTTCTCACCACTAAGGGACAGCTCCACTCTAACCATCACCAGCCTGGCCACTGAATAAAGACAGTTGCTTGACATACAGAACCAAAAGAGAAGGGAGGGAGGGAGGGAGGAGGGAGGAAAAGAAAGGTGACATAAAAAAGGAAAAGGAAACCTTTGTCTGCAGCATCAGGTTCATTACACTGCAATTATTAGCTGTGTCACAGGCACAGGTAGGTCTTTGTGTCAGACTAATTTAGATCCTGTTAATGAAAATTACTTCCTCTTTACAGAACCTGTACCCCATGTGGTTTTCTGAGGTGCAGATGAAGTATTCAATTAAGCACAATTTGAATAAATGCCAATTACGCCCCGCTTTGAGTCCCCCCTTTGAAACTTCCTTGTATGTACCCTGGTATAGACAGGAAGGCAGATCAACAATGTTTCTCTTCACAGTCAAGCCCAGGGATGGGATTTTAGGGACAACTGGTTTACCCTGTTGGCCACAAGATAGCAATGCTGTCAGTGGAGAGAGTACAGGAGCCAGACAAACAGTTTTCCCATGGCCCAGGCTAAGTCATGCCTGTCTGATGGTTTTTAATTAAGTCCTATTCCTCCTGAGTGAGAGTCTACTGATCCCTCTGTAGTTATTTGGGGAATCAGAGGGTATCAGCCTCAAGAGAAGTTCTAGGTAAGAGGCAGTATAGCATAGTGGCTAAGTGCATGGACCAACGTATTCCAAATCTTGGCTCTGTCATTATTTTCCAACTGATCTTGACCATGTTACTTAACCTTTCTGTGCCTTGGTTAATGAGGTATATTCATTTTCTATTGCTGCTAAAATAAATTACCACAAACTTAGTGGCTTAAAACAACACAATTTTATCTTGCAATTCTGGGGCCAGAAGTCCTAACTGGGTCTTATGGAGCTAAAATCAGGGTGTTGACAGAGCTGCATTCCTTCTGGTGGGTCTAGGGGAGAATCTATGTCCTTAGCTTTCCCAGTTTCTAGAAGCTGCTCACACTCCTTGGCTCCTGGCACCCCATTGCTCTGCCCTCTGCTTCCTCAGTCACATCTTATTCTCTCTGACTCTGACCCTTCTGCCTTCTTCTTATAAGAATCCCTGTGGTTACACTGGGCCCACATGGATAATCCAGGATAATATTCCTATACCAAGACCCTTAATCATGTGTGAAAATATTCCTTTCACCATGTAAGGAAGCCTACTCACAGGTTTGGAGAGGGGGCATTATTTGGCCTACTACAAAAGATAAAAATAAGATAATAAGACTGTGATAAGTATTAAGGGACAATGTTTTGTCAAGCACCCAGATCATTTGTTAAATAAAATGAATACTATTTGGCCCCGGGGGACAGAGTCTGGAAGGACCCAGGCCTTGAAAGATTGTGTCAAGTACCATCCAGTACAACTCCCAGTGTTGCCAAGATGTGAGGCTGATGTGAGATCCCTCCCAAAGGGAGGCAAGGTACCAGAGCAGGAGAAGCTCTTCCTGGCAGAGAACCCAACAAACTTTGTGCTCATTACTTTCTGTGGCATTTTAAAATCGTTTTTCCTCTGGCCTCCCAAAGACCTTAGGAATATTGAGGCAAATAGCAAATTGAACCAGAGTAACAGGGGCAATCCCATGTCACTGATTCAAGAAGAAATGCCCCAATGTGGTAAGAGGGAGGATGGCAAAGCCTTTGACAATAGCAGACACGTGGAGGAAAAGGTTTACCCTGTGCTTGTTCCGGGAACTCCTGTCCACAGACCAATCTCAGGCTCATCTCACATCCTTAACAATGGCTCAGCAGTCAGCCCCGATCACACCTGGACTCCACCTCTGTGCCTGTCCTTTGCTCTGTCATAAACCGACACTGAGGACCATACCACTTAGAAGACAAGTGAGGAACATCCAGGATACCCAAATAGAGGCAGGTGCTCTGATCTGATAGAGCTTATAATGCAGAAAATCTGACATTTTTTTTTTTTTTTTTTTTTTGTGGTACGCGGGCCTCTCACTGTCGTGGCCTCTCCCCTTGCAGAGCGCAGGCTCCGGACGCGCAGGCGCTGCGGCCACGGCTCACGGGCCCAGCCGCTCCGCGGCATGTGGGATCTTCCCAGACCGGGGCACGAACCCGTGTCCCCTGCATCAGCAGGCGGACTCTCAACCACTGCGCCACCAGGGAAGCCCCTGACATATATTTAATGAAAAGTTATGATTGCTTTTATGCTGTGCGGTAATTAGGACAAAAAGGCCAAGAGTTCATAGAATTGAAATTAGAATTACTCTTTAACTGCTGATGGAATATTGAAATTTCTACTGTCACTGTGTTAACTCTCTAAAGCTCTGGCAACCATGTCAACTGCAGCCCTGAGACCAGCCAGCAGAGGAAGTCCCACTGCTTCACTGTCCTGCCCTCTTCCCTCCACACCACTTCCTCCATCAAAGAGCAGAAAGAATCAACACAAGAACAGTGGTCTGAAGGATGAAGGGCTTGGAGAGAGGGAGGGTGTGGTCTCTTTGAACATACTTTCTTCCTCAAGGCCAGCGAGGCAAGGTGGTCCAGGAGAAGGCCCAGCCCGCTCCCTCCCTCTGATAGGCATGATCAGGGCCCCAGGAGCTGAGAGGGCTGGACAGGCGTGGAAACCAGGAGGGCACCTGCCTAGGCCCCGAGACAGACACCCTCTGTCCCTGGTCTTCTCACAGACACCCTCCCACCCTCTGTTCCCTGGTCTTCTCACAGACAGGCCTGGCTTTCCCTCCTCACTACCAAAGGCGCGAGACTGGAGGGCTGAGCTCTGTGCTTAGGAGAGAGAGCCACAAAGGCCATAAAAATGCCTTAGATGTAGGTGCCAAGCTGTTGGTAAACTAAGCCAAAACACTCTCCCTGGGGATTGCATCGAGTTTGAGGTGTCAGTCTCACAGTATTAGAGAGCATGTAAACGCCAGACCATGTTCTCTGGGCTTAGTTTTCCCTTGGGTTTATAGGGAGAGGTTCCTGGAGCAAATCAGGACTGGGTGTTGTGATCCTGGGTTCCTCCAAGCCTCTCTGGATCGGTAGATAGGCATATATAGTCATATGCAAACAAACACCACTGCTTTAAGTGGCTTATAGTCTCTCTCTCTCTCTCTCTCTCTCTCTCTCTCTCTCTCTCTCACACACACACACACACACATATACACACACACACACACGCATGCACACATATACAGTACAACCTGCAGAAACTGACACACAGATTGAAACAACACACACCATGCAGTGACTCATGCCATGTTACACTCACCACCACATTAACCACATTTCCTGACTCTACCTTCCTGCCCCAATCAGATTCCTGACAGTCTCTGTCTGGACCCATCCCAATCTCTGGTTCTATCAGAGACCCCTGGCCTGCTCATTACTGAGTATCTCTTTGGTTCTAACTACTTTACGAGCATTATGCCATCTAACCATCATAATGACACAAGGAGGGAGAAAATATTAGTATCCCTATTTCACAGATGAGGGAATTGTGGCTCAGAGAGGTTAAGCAATTTGTCTAAGGTCACACAGCTAGGAAATGGAGTCAGGATTTGAACTTAGGTCTGCCTGAACCCAAAGCCTGTACTGTTTCTACCATGTCATATATGTATGTGATCGGGCTGTATAAACTATAGAGGGCTTTTGCAATGTAAGTCAAAATTGCAATCCCTGGTAACTGACATTTCTGATAAATGGACTCCTGATAATGGTATTCACAGCGAGGGCTCAGAAATGCTACAAAATCTGGACATTCTAAAATGCCAAGCAGACAATGTGTCTTCATGGGAAGTGAATATACCAGCACCGTTCACCTCTGTGAAAGCAATTAATTTCTAAAGGCCATAAAGTCATGTTTAGTGAAAGTCTCTGCTGTGGCTTAGACAGGATAACCGCACCCCTTTCACCCTAGGTTGTCACAGCTCGAAGGACAGGGCAGAGGTGAGCCAGCCCTTTCCCCCCACCCTATTATCATGCCTGTAGCTGGATGCCCTGGGCAGCATGACCCCTAGAAAATACTTCCTGGGGATGAAAACACAGGCCACAAAGGGCTTGTTAGGCAGGAAGTGCTTCTGGATGCTTGACTACATCCAGCTCCCCTAGATTAGCAGAGGGGCGTGGAAGAGCCCCTCTGCTTAATTTGTTGGACAAATTAAGTGGACTCAGTTTGCTGGGTTGATGGAGGGGTTCTCGCTGAGATGTTCAAAGGGAGGTGGACAAATATAGATCCAAGACCCAGAGGCTCTGCACAGCACTGGCGTCATTGGCAGACGCATTACCGGAAGCCTCCTGGGCATTTAATCTCCTAAGTGTTTCAGGAGGCGTAAGCACTTCAGAGTCTAATTCATCTTCTTTGTCTTCATTACTGGGGGCCCTCTGATCACCTTAATCCTCCCTCTGCCAAAGGAAAGAGCCATTTGTTTCTTTAATGGGTCTTCTCTCACTAGCTAAGTGGTTGCTCTGAGTCAGGGCTGAAGGTGAGGCCATCCTGAGGACAGAGGAGAAGAGCCTGGCTCAGCCGTGGGAAGGTGGGAATGGGGCGGCGGGGGTGGGGGTGGGAGGTCGGGGGAGATGGGGGGGATGACGGAGACAGGGCGGTGGGAGAATGTGGCAGGAAAACGCCTGACTCCAGATTCAGAAGGAACTGCCATCTGCATAGAGCTTGACTACATTCTCCATTCTCTCCCCACCCTGAGCCCCTCCTTCCTAGGAATCAGTGAGGTTCCAAGAGGAGGCCAGTCACTCCTTAGGATGAAAAAGGGTGTGTACACGTAGAGCCATGGGATGTCGAAGCTGGAGGAGACCATCCCACTTTACAGATAAGGACACTCCCCTCTGAAGGTTCCCCATTCAGGGCTGAGGACCACACATTCAAAGGCCAATAATAACAGACAGTGGCTTCCATTTATTTCATACTTTCTGTGTGCCAGAAACTGTACCAAAAGTTTGTATTAGTTTATTCAATTCTTATTTTATCTCTGTGAAGTATGTATTAGTCAACCCCATTCACAGATGAGAAAAGTGAAGCCCGGAGTGAATTGCCCAGAGTTACATGATTATGTAGTAGAGAAGCTTTAACCGCATGTCATCTGATCCCCTAACCCCTGTTCTTACTGCCTCACTACTGGATTTTGTATGAAATGACCAGAGTTGGCTACAGGAGAGGTACTTGAAAGGAAAGGGACCTAAAATCAAGTCAGGTAGGTGAGAGACCTAGCAACTGGAGGCGTCTAGCTGAAGAAGAGAAGAGGAGGAACAAGGTGGATCATGCAGAGTAGTGAGCCCTCCAGTCCCATGCCCCACAGCCAAGGACAGTGACTGCAAAAGAGCCAGCCCCCCTCAGGAGCCAAGCAGCCAACAGCCAGCCCAGTGAGCCACCACTCCTGATCTGTTTGTACTGCCATACCTTGTCTTTATGGGGCTTGTCCAACTAAGAAGTGAGAGATTGAACAGGAAAGGAAGTCTGGAACTCCATCATGCAAGGCTTGGAAGACCAAATGGAAGATTTTGGATAATTCACTATCTGTGCTCTTCCTTGCAACATCGAGTTTGAAAAATAATGGTAGTCATCATTTACTGAGGACTTAGTAGGGACAAAGCATTGTATCAGGTCCTTTACATGTATTATCTCGCTTGCCCTCACAAGGACCCTGAAAGGTAGATGATAAAACCAACACCCAGGAGGCTGTGACTTCCCAAAGTCACCCAATTAATAAATGGCCCCAGACAAGATTGACATTCAGTCTCTCTGACTCCATAGCTCCACTACCTCCTCTTCATTTTCAGAGATGGCAGCAGATAAGAGTCAAAGACCAAGGTCTATGTCAGGCCAGGATTCAGTGCTGGCTAGCTACCTGTCAACCATATGGTTTGGGGGATACTCTCTTGAGCCTCAATACTCTTGTCTGTAAAATGCAGCAGATATTATCAGCTTCACAATATTAGTAGAACCCTCATACGCAAATGCTTATATACCAGAAATTCTCTCTGAATGGGAGTTTCTATGGTTGGCTGCCTTTCCACAGGTGATTCTAAAGACAAGAAAGAACGGATGAAGTGCCATCCTACTTCTTTCCTTTCACATCCTAAACAGGCATTTATAGAATTTCACCAAGGGTGCCAGCTCTGGGCTAGAGGCCTGAAGAAATCCTGGAGAAGTATAGAACACAGACCATGCCCTCAGGAGGATAAACATGAAATAACTGGAAAGGAATAAATATCATTGGAAAAGTCAACACTGCATTGTGAGGTTTGGCCTCCAAGAAAAGGATGATCCCAGGGAGCTGGGGCCGTCTGGGAAGGCTTTCCCAGAGTTGCTGGGGTAGGAGCTGGCACGTGAAGCTGTGGCAGCTTTGACTGGATGATGAGGCTGGAAGAAAGAGGTGGGTCTGGGGAGCTGGGGTGCAGACGGGGATGAGCTGGGTTGGAGGCTGGAGGATCATCTAACACAGAGTTCAGGCACCTGGTTGAATTTACAGAGAACTAAAACCCACCAATCCTCTGCCCCCACCTCTGGAAGAGAAATGGGAGGCTGAGTATAGCAGAGGTGGCACAGGATGGAATTCCATAACCTCAGAGCTCAAAGGCCATTGAAAACCCCCTTGTTCAATGTTTTCAAACACATTTAGTAGTAAAATCCGTTTTCCTCAAACAAGACTTTACATGGAGCTCAAATATACAGAAAAAAATAAAAAAATTGAGACTGATATAGGGGTTGAGGCCCAGAAGAAAGGCTCTGCTCCAAGACCCTGTTTCACAGAGGCAGAGAAAGGAAGAAACTCGCTGCACGTATAATGTCAGACAGGCAGGCGCCCACACGGCTGGATACAGACCTTTGGAGGAGGTCCAGGGATCTTCCCATGGCACCTCTCTGCCTCTTAGGATGGACAGGTCTGGATGGAGACGGAGGAAGTCTCTCTAGTGGTTGGGATGGGAGAGGAGGGTGGGAATGGGCTTGTGGAGATGCTCCAAGGGCAACAAGGCATGTTGAAAACATCTTCCTTTACCTTCCCCCAGATTGCTACTAACAGGACCGACAGTGAGCTGCAGCCATGCTGCTGCCCAGAACCTAAGCCCTGGCCTCCTGCCCTCTGACTTCGCACTTACAGGTTCTGGGCCTGGTCCCCCCTGAGCTGCTCACCTGGTCCCGGGTGTAGGGCGTGTCTACTCTCTGCTTGTCGCTGCAGGCCTCCAGGAGGACGCGGATGGCCTTCAGTTGCAGGAGCATCTCACAGGCCATCGTGTCAAAGAAGGTGATGTTGGCAAGGGCCGCAGAGGCCAGCAGGAAGACTTCCCCAGACGAGGCCTCTTGGCACAGTTCTGGATGGTGAAGAGGAAGAAAACAGCTTCACTGCCGAGCGCTTTCATATCAGTTACCTCATTTGGTTTCCACAATAGCTCTGGGAGAAAATTTGGGCAGGTGTTATAATTCCCATTTTACAGATGAAGAAAGTAGTTACTGGAGAGGGAAATGTATCTTCCTACATAAGTAGCAGGGCTGGCATTTGAAACCTTATATGTGCGTCCTAATCATTCCATCCAACAGGTATTTACTGAGTGAACACTTGGTACCTGCCACCCTGGTGTTTCGGGATGGGCTGGTGAACAAAACAAGTCGGGTCTTTGCTCCTGTTAAGCTTACGTGCTACTAGTGGGCAAGACAAAAAGAATTTTTAAAAAGCTAATATAAATAACTGCAAACTAATAAATGTGAAGGAGGAAATAAACAATTGCTAAGACGGAGAATATCTAGAGGCCCGTTGGGTGAGTAAGGAAGGTCTCCCTAAGAAAGTGACTTTACTGCTGAGACCTGAGGGGAAGAAAATGAAGCAGTCATGAGAATATTGGGGGGAAGGGCATGTTCCAAGCCAAAGGAACAGAATGTACAAAGGCCCTGAGGCAGGAAAGAGCTCCTCGTCCACGTGTGTGTCTCCAGTAGCGTACACTAGACCTGCTGAATTTGCCTTGAAGAGGAGGCTGAAGTTAAAACATAAAAACACTACCTCTCCAGCTGCCATTAGCAAAGTTTCAGGATTTCCTTTTGGTCCCAGGATAAGGGTCACCTGGCTGCAGAAAAGTCCTACACCAAGCCCCTGAATGTCAGGCTTTTTCTCTCTGATCCTAGTGGCCGTAACCCAATCCTAACCATATCCCCCCACTTACCATCTGTAATTGTACTGAGGGTCTTTAAGGAGGAGAGGACCACCCCCAAACCCTGCATCCCTTCCCCACCTAACACATTCCCCCATGGACTCCACATGACCTAGAATGGACTCCTGCCTTGGAGAAGGCATAAAAGGATCCATGGTGCTGCCCACCCAACTCAATGGACCTGACTTCTGACCCTCAGCTCCAACTTGACCGCTAATCAAGGTGCTTCCTGGGTCCAGGCCCCTGCTACTGACAGCACCTCTATGAAAATATAGGAAGAGAGGGCTTCCCTGGTGGCGCAGTGGTTGAGAATCCGCCTGCCAATGCAGGAGACACGGGTTCGTGCCCCGGTCCGGGAAGGTCCCACATGCCGCTGAGCAACTAAGCCCGTGAGCCATGGCCGCTAGGCCTGCGCGTCCGGAGCCTGTGCTCCGCAATGGGAGAGGCCACAACAGTGAGAGGCCCGCATACCGCAAAAAAAAAAAAAAAAAAAAAAAAAAAAAAAAAAAAAAAAAAAAAAAAAAATAGGAAGAGAAGCCATACGTCAAGAAAACAGCCACAAGAGAGAAAGAAAGCTTTAGGGGCAGAGTTGAGCTGTGTTCTATCCTGACCTCTAGTTCTTGCTTCCAAAGAGTCTACTTCTAGGTTCTGGCATTAAACCTGGCACCTCTTGGCACCTTCCAGTGCATGCAGTTTCTGGCCCCTGCCTTTAAAGGGACAGAAAATAGAGTTAGTTGAACCCTTGCAGTGTGTCTTACACAGTGCCATTAATTTCTGAGCACCCTTAGAGCAGAAAGTGGTCGCCTTCATTTAGATGCAGAAGCTGAGACTCAGAGAAGCTGGTAGTAGCAGAGGCATCTACCTCTGACTGAGTGTTAATTCTGTGCCAGGCACTGCTGTACATTCTTTACCTCACTAACTCATTCCATCCTCAAAATGACCCAATTTTTTATCACAATTTTATAGATGGAGGAACAGAGGATTCAAATGTTAAATGATTTTCCCAAAATTGTGGAACTGAGGAAGGATGGTAATTTGGGAGGGAGGGGGCTGGAATCAAACTGCTTGACCCCAAAATCCCCACTCTTTCTACATTCCAGGCTGCCTCTTGTCTCTAGGCCTCTTTGCCTCATTCCCAGTGATGCTCCTGTAGATCTAGTTTCATTTCTATCAGGAGGGCAATGCCTGCTTCTGGGCAATGCTGCTCTCCACAGCCCAGGTATGACTATTAAAATACTTAGCGTCTTGATCTAGCCACCCTGGGCTGGGGCAGCACATTAGCCAAGGAATTAAGAACTCTGATTTCCCCTTTCCAATGACTGCTTTATCCTCTGATCTGGGGGAAACCACTAGGGTCAGCCCTTCCACGCCACCTCCCTACATCCAGAGTTTGGGGTAAGACCATACAACTCACAGCCCACTTTGTTGCAAGAGTTCTTCTAGGTCCGAACACCCACCCTCATTCTTATGAGTCACCATTGCTGCCAACACAGCAATTATTCACACAACCATCTAAGTGCCTTTTAATTTTAATGCACATTTATTTGAACTACAGGCTGAATCACCTGGGGTGTGTTAGGAAGATTAAATTGAGGATTCCAGTGACTCATTTATAAACGTTTCCAAGGAATGGCAAGAAATTGGAGGACTATTTCCCCCCAAAGAACAGAGCCCTGGCTACCTGCCCAGGAGATAAATCCCATCTGCTGACTCTCAGAGCAGAATCCACCACGCATCTTCATCAGGGTGAAATAAATAGGGAGACTCCTCTCCTCCGGGGAGAAATCCAGCCCGGGCAGAGTAGACATGGACATATGGCAATAATGAAAGGATGTTTGGAATACATATGTTTTGATTTAGTATTTGCTATCATTTACAAACTGGGAGGTTTTCCATAAAACTTAGGATTTTTGTCTTTTTTTAAAAATTGACCTTTCCTACGTGGCAACAATGAACTGGAATTTATCAGTGATTGCCCCTCTTTAGTCATTGCACGTGCTTTTAAATTTAACACAGGACTCAAATCTCCTTATTTTCTTCTTCCATCTGGCCTCTTCACCTCATTCATGTCTCCTGCCTGGCTCTGGCACATGACTGAGTACAACACCGCTGGCATAAGTGAATCCTAACACTGTTATGTGGCCTTGAGAAAGTTCCCCAACCCCTCTGGGCCTAGGTTTCTTCTCTTATAGGGTGGGCATTGAACTTGATGGCCTCTTGCGTTCCCTCCAGCCAAGACTTTGAACAATTGGCTCCCGTGTTTTCTCAAATTTGAATCAATGTAGATGTTGACAAGCTGATTTCTCCCAGCCTGGCCTGTGGATGCCACGACCACAGTAACTAGAATCAGCCATTAAATCCATTTAACTGATGCTTCCTGTGTGCAAAGTACTTGCAGATCTGAAAATTCTAGCGCTAGAAGGAGCCTTGAGAGAGACAGGTCCTGACCCCTTGTTTCCTATAATAGGAAAATTGTAAAGTGAGCTCTGCAATGTGACATGGCAAATGAGGTGCAGAATCTCGCACAGCCTGCACAGGGCTGCCAGTCAAGAGCTTTCTGTTGGATGGATTTATCAAAGACAAAAACCCAAGTCCAAGTGTTCTGACTCCAAGTCCACTGTTCTGGGCTGCTCCTAAATTTGTGCTATTCCAGACGTTCCCAACCCTGCTTTGGTACCTCCAAGCACCAACCCTAAATTTCCTGATGAGATCAATTTTCATTCAGTTTCAATGAGATAAAGTTAGAGAGACAGTGACAGAGAAAGGGATGGAAGTAGAAACCCAGAGCATTACCAGAACTTATCAAAGAAGGGATGTGGTTTGCAAAACAGGTTTCCTGAGGATTGTCATCCAGGTGGGTCCTCCGCGTTCCTGCAGGTCTGCAGGAAGATTGCCTTCTAACTATGGGGCTCTGGTTCCCCTGCCAGGAGCGCACACGTCTGAATAGGGGACCCTAAGAGAGTCAAAGTTCTCAGGGCCCCAGGAAGTGAGGCCAGTGGTGGAACTGCAAGCAGCAGGTGGTGGGGAACAGCTGCTCTCTGAGAAGCCGCTCGCACCCAGTCATTGCTGCCACCTTCGCTGGGTACCGGGTACCACAGACTGAGATTTCAGGAACAAAGCGCATCAGAATCTCTCTGGATAAGGATCTGAACCTCAACATTTGAGGCCTCACTCTTCCCTGGGGCTTGTCCTGTTCTCCTATTTGAAAGGCCAATTGATCCCAATCTGAACTCAATTCAAGGAGCTTCTTGGAGGGCTGCAAACATTTTAATAGAAGACTTGACAACAAAGCTCTTTAAGGCGTGACTCTGATACTTCAATGGTGGGATTTCAGCTAGTGTGATCTCTGTGCAGGAGATATGTGGGTGCAGTGAGGGGGGGGTGGACAGGGAGACCTTCCTGTCCTTCTTAAAGACAACTGTGACATGGCCCTCCTCACCCAACAGTCCCCTCCAGCCCCAGATGACTCACTAACGAGAGCTGTCACAATCTCCTCCATGCTCTCCAGGAAGCTGCTGAGGTGCTGGGTGAAGGGCAGGTGTGGGGAGGTGACTTGGGCGACCACAGCCGCAGCCTCAGCCCGCGTGGCTTCTGAGTGGCTGTTGTCAGTCAGGATGTCGGCCAAGCACAGAACACCATCCACCTGCAGATGGAGAGAGGGCACAGCCCTGTGCATCCTGGGAGAGCACAGGCTCAAGATAATAATGAGACAGACCCACAGTCCAGCCTGGACCCCAGTGACTCTGGAGGCTTATCCTTTGGCTCCAAAGAGATCACTGACCTCCCATGGCATCTCAGACAGTGGACATCAGCAGGCGTCCAGGGGCTAGGCCAGGGCATCCACCACGGCGAATCGTAGTAGAAAGAACAATCTCTTAGAAATCTCACATCCCTGAGTTCACATCCTAGCTCCCTCTCGCTTGGTCACTCAGCCTCTCTGAGATTGTTTCCTCATCCACCAGCAAGGTGTGAGGAGTTAAAGAGATGAAGCAGGTGATGCTGGATCCAGAAGCGATGCTTAACAATGTCGGCCCCCTCCTCCCCTCCTTGGGTCAGCAGTAGGCTGAGCTCAGCATCTATCTTCCCGCATCTTGTCCTCCACCACCTTCCCCCGCAGAGAGAGGGCTGCTCCCCTGGAGGCCTTGTTCTCTCTGCCCCACCAGAGAGAAACAGACCTGGGCAGAGTGGAACCTGAATGCCAGATAAAGACTGCAGCTTCCAGTTCTGCCCCAGTCGGACCTGCTCTTGGCATAGTAACTTCTGCTTACTGAGCGCTTGATATAGGCCAGCTGCGCTGTGCATGTGTTACTACACCATTAATCCTCATAACAGCCTTCTGAGGGCAGTGCTGTTATATACAGTGTATGTGTTATTATACCATTCATCCTTTTAGTAACCTTCTGAGGTCAGTGTTATTATTATCTTCAATTTACAGATGAAGAAACTGAGACACAGAAAGGTTCATTGACTTACCCAAGATCGCAGACTTTAAAAGCAGTTGGTTTGGGATTTGAACCACAACGGTCTAGCCTCAAAGCCCACGGTTTTGAAGAGGCATCACACTGCCTTCTACGACGTGACACCTGAGCTCAGACCCCAGCCTCCAGCAAAGGTGAGCAGGTGAGATTTGTTTAGAGAAAAGGCAGTAACTTGCCAAGGCTAGCTCAGCAGTGCTCCTGCAGCCCTTTGACGCCCCAGGACACCCTCCTGCCTGGGGACCCTGCCACCAAGGGCCAAGGAGACCTTCCCTTGTGAGGGATCGGAGTGCGGAGGGGCGAGGCAGGGAAAGAGCCAGGGTGAGGTGAGGTGAGGAGGAGCCCGCGCTGCTGCCCTACACCTGCCGAGGGCCCCGGGCTCCCGTCCCTACTCTCTTACTTCCTGCCACTCAGGGCTTCGGCTGCTCTCCAGAGGCTGCATTTTGTTTGACTAATTACCCCCACCATGTTCTGGGCCTCCCTTAAATGCTCTTGGGAGCCTCAGGTCCATTAATTGTGAAAGCGTTTGGCAATCTCAGACTCAAAATAGACAAATGTGGAAACAGGAGCCCGGGGAACTGTCCGCAATAAAACTCACCTGGATGTGCTTAATAAAAGAGCAAACAGGAGCCAGCGGCCCCTGCAGGACTGGACTCGTGCCAGGTGTTTGACTAACAGGTCTCACCTGGGCCCAGGGAAGGACATGGGGGCTACTCTGGGCCTAGAAACAGGGAGCACCCCTCTTACCGCCAACCTAAGATGACTCTTAGGCTTATCTGGTTGGTCCCCTTCCTCCTTCCAGCACCATCCCAGGCAGTAGCTAGGGAGCAACAGGGTCGCTAGTGGGGGAATGTCTCAGCCAATCGTATTCCCTAATCTCTTCCTGGATGCAGATGGAGTTGCATCTCTGACCCAGTTGGGAACGCTGGTCAGACCCAAACCTAATCCCCACCATCTGCTGGGAGATGGGCCAATCTGAACACACCAGAGAGGCCAAGAGGTTGATGGTCCCGGAGGGTCTGTGTCCCCAGGCCCCGCACACTAGGCTTGCTTCCCAGCCCAGACTGCCACTCAGCAAACTCACTGAGTACAGTCTTCCTGAGCACATGCTGAGTGCCAGGCTTTGCTCTGGAGCAGTGGGGCAGGGACAAGTGACACGTCCTCAGATGACTATTGCACAATGTCACTTCTGGTGAGGATGCTCCGTAGGACACCTCCTGGAAGCCACTCGGACTTAATGCCCACACCCCAGCTCGGGGAGGGTGGCCCTCCTCGGAGCTCATGTCCAGGCACATCTACTGTCGTAACAGAATTCATCACTCTGGATGGCCATGTTTCTCCAAGTGGCATCTGTGGATGATACCAAATTCACTAAGAGTTTCTTCAAAACGCATTCCTGGGCCGCGCCCAGACCTATTCAACCAGGCCCTCTGGCAAGGCCTGGAATCTTCTTTTTAACAAGGTCTGAAGCTGACTTTATACACCGGCAATTTGGAGAAGCACCCTAGGATGTGATTCTCCACTCCCTTTTCGTCTGGCTGTCTCTGACATCTTCCTGGAAGCTCTGCAAGCCTGGGGACCACAGCTTGTGTACCTGTGACTTCTCCAGGCCTTGCACATAGTAGGTTTTCAATAAAGGGGAAAAAATGCAAGAGAGAAAATGGGACCTAGGTGTGTCCTAAGTGAGGACACACTTTAGACAAGTGAAGGTAAAGAAATGGCATTGCAGATGGAGGGGATATCGTATGCGCAGCCCACTATAGGAATGGGCAGCTTTGGAGAACAGCCGGCTTGGGTACATGGATTCCACAGGTTCCTGACCCCAGGAAAGTGACCCTGGATTGTCATGTGGGCCAGCTGCCCAGGCCTCTGGCTCTGATGCCACTGACTGGCCACTTGGTCTCCTTCCAGCAAACTGCCACCAGCCCAGATTGAGCTCCGTATCCATCACTATCTCAGCAACTCCAACCCAGTCCAGCTTATCAAGCAGAATGCCCTGAGGGGCCCTCCACCACAGGGCTCTGGGCCTCCCAGTGCCTGAACCAATTCCTGTAGCGTCAGAATATGCACAGGCTCAGGCTTCCCTGGTGGCGCAGTGGTTGAGAGTCCGCCTGCCGATGCAGGGGACACGGGTTCGTGCCCCGGTCCGGGAAGATACCAAATGCCGCGGAGCAGCTGGGCCCGTGAGCCATGGCCGCTGAGCCTGCGCATCTGGAGCCTGTGCTGCACAACGGGAGAGGCCACAACAGGGAGAGGCCCGCGTACCGCAAAAAAAAAAAAAACACAGGCTCTGGAGTCACACCTACCTGGGTCTGAATCCTGCTGCCATATCTTACTAGCCAGACAGTTTTTGGTACCTACTTTGAGCTTTTATATATAATGGCAATAAAAATACCAACCCCAGAGGATGCCGAAATCTGGAATTGTTAACTAAGAGGGTGCATGTACAGTGCCTGCCACATGGTGGCGCGATCACTCCACCTTATCCCCACCTGGTGGTTGCAGTCATCTCTCCTAGACTTGGGGCCCTGAATCCTAGCTCGCCTCACTTTGCCTGCCCCAGCTGAGGTCTCCCAACTGGGCTTCTCTCCAGGGCTCCTTTCTGCAGGCTCCTCTAGGCCTGAGACCCCATGGAGAACCTCAACCCTGTAGGTCGGGGCCCACAAGTTTACCTGCTTGCTTGGACAGCTTTGGGTCATGCAGCCCAGAACTAGAACTTCTAAAAGGTCAGTGATTCCTCTTTTAATACCTGACCAGGAACAATAAGATTAATAATTACAATTCCTGAGAAAGGAACAGAGGGAAAAAGTACCACCCATGCATCTCTAATGTTCAACAAACAGTAACTGAGCACCTCATCCTGATAGATGCTAAACTAGGCAGACTGATACAGAGATGGATCAGGAATAAAATAAGAGATAGAGAAAGACAGACACATAGAGAAACCAAAGGTGGGGGGTGGAGGGAGAGATCATATGCTTAAAAGGATTTGGGAACTTGACTGGTACAAAACCCAGCCTGCCCATTCCTCTCTTATTTGGCCTTTCTGAATCACCTCCCGGTGCTGAGAACTCTATCTAGGCCTCTCTCCTTCCTGGGCCTCCACAATACCCACTTTTGGGCTCACCTCCTCCTAGCTAATTGCTTCTTAGCCACAGGTTTTGCCATCAGCCCACTTTGTACCACCTCAGTCAATAGCACCCAAACCCAATTGGCCTCAATGACTCACTATGATGACCCCCTAGCCCTCCAGCCCTGACCTCCTTTCCCAAGATCCATATCTACATTTCCGGCCTGCTACTGGGTCTCTTGATGTTCAGTTCTAAAACTAATTTTCCGGGATATTTCACAGGCATCTCAAACCCAGTTCACTTTCAGCTGAACTGCTCATCTTCCCTGCCTTCCCTCCTCGCTCCCTCTCAGACCCAGGTGAGAAGTCACCTCCTCTGTGAACATGCACCTTCCTCCCCCAGGCAGAGGGTCTCTGTTCTCCCAGCTGCCACACCACTCTGGTGTGCCCACAACTAGAGCACTTACTGTGTTGGATCATCCTCCCCAGCTTACATGCCCATCCCTGCACTAGATCTGAGCTGCTCAGAGAAGCTCCTGTACTGAATCTTCTCTGGTCTCTAGTGCCCAGCTGAGGCCTGACACACAGTGGTTAACTTGGGAAGTGTGGGCCGAATGATGAGGAAACAGAGGCACAGGGTGGAGAAGAGACTGCCCAGGCCATGAAGCAAGGTAACACCAGGGCCGGAACTCCCATCCTGGTCTCCCCGCTCCTGGCCCTGTGGTCCCTCTGTGGGGCCTCTGGTGGGGCAACATAGGAAGAAGCTGGTGAGAGGGCCAGGTCAGTGAGGGCTGCTCAGCTCAGCTCCAGGGAGGGCCTGGGAGTAGCCCAGCCTGAGCCAGCTTCCTCCAACCCTGATCCCATTTCTGGAAAGTCTCCATCCCCAAACGTCCACCTCCCATCCTCAGTCATAAACTTAATGATGCCAAGAGAACAATCTAATCAAAACACTTTCACATCCCTAAAGAAATTGCTTCTGGAAGCACTTAGAGGTAATTAGCTTTTGCCTAGCATGGAATGGGCCTGGGCAGAGGACAAGCTTTCCTCATGGGAGGGTGCTCACGGGTTGGTGAGGATGGTCTGGCCTGGTCACTACCTGGGCCGTAGGATTGATGCAACAGGAATCTGCTACAGAGGGGATGGGTGGACTCGGAGAGTCTCCCTGAGCAGTGGGAGAAGGAGCGTGGAAACCACGCAGCTGAGGAATCCAAGTGTACTGTAAACATCACATCCAATTTATGAGCAATGTCCTCCTACTGGTTTTTGGAAAAGCATCAGTGGTGGCTTTTATGTGACTATCGAAGGAACACTGGCTAGTATACAAAGGCCCATCATATATCACTGGTGCTTGTCTGCTCCTTCCTAATTCCTTTTTGCATGCTTACTTTTCAGGGAAAGGCAGAGGAGTCGATTGTTGTAACAGATAAACAGATTCATGCAAATGCAGTGATAACTCAGCCTCAGTGGGGGAGCATGACCTAAAGACCTCCCACATTTCCTCCTTCACCTTTCTGTGCACTTGGACACCAAAAGCCTGCAGAAAAAAATAAAAGACAAGTGGGAACCACAAAGCAGTTGGAACCCTGCTCATGGATGGATCTGTCTACACAGAGTATAGCCAAAGGGAAAATTCAGGCACAGTCAGAGAGGGAAACAGGGTCATGCCCGAGGAAGCAAAGACAAGTGGGCCAAGGGACAGGGCAAAACATTCGGTGGAATAAAGGAACCCACGGGCCAGAAGCAGGATCTGATGAGGGCAAGGTTCAGGACAAATTCTGTGAACAATGTAAGGGGTTAAAGGCTCACTTTATAAAATGATGTATTTGTTCTAAGTAGTGGTGGTAGAGCTGGGAGCCCAGCAGAAAGCCATAGAAAGTGAAACGGGCCTTCAGGAGGATAACACTATCTTCCTCCCAAATGAACACGTCCAGACCCCACTCAACTTCTTTTGCTTTTTCAAACAAGAATCTTTGATTAAAAGCCAAATGTCAAAATAGACAAAAACAAATATGAATATGTAATAGGGAACGGAACAATGGATGAAAAGGATTATATAACCAGCTTGGCAGCAAAGTCTGTGAGGTGAGTTATTGAGGTGGAAAGAAATCAAGAATTAAATCACTTAAGAATATAAATGGAAAATAATTTCCGTGTCAAGCAAGTGATTTTCCTTAAAACAGATTGTTGAAAAGATGCTCTGGAGGCATTGGGTAGTGGAAGGAGTGGAGTTTGTGAGAAGGTATCAAAAGGTCACTAAGAAAAAGTTCATTTCCCTTTGGGTGAGAGTTACTAGGCATGTGCTGATGTGAAAGTACCAAGTTTTCAGCAAAGCACTACTGGCAAAGCCGGGATCTGAACTGTGTCAATGGGCTTCTAGGGCAGTGATTATTTACCTGGTTCTCAGATGATTAGAATCATATGGGGAAGTTTTAAAATACTAATGCCTGGGCTTCACTACCAGTAATTCTGATGTAATTAGTCTTGGGTGGAGTCTTGGCATCAGTATTTTTAAAGACTCCTCAAGTGACTCTAATGCAGATCCTGGGTTAAGCACCTCTCTTCTAGAGATAGCTGTGGTACAGTGGAAGTTGCACAAGCCTAGGAGTAAGAAAAACCTGGGTTCGTAACTCAACTGTGCTACTTGCTGACTTGGCGACATGAGCAAGGTACTCATCTTCTCTAAGCCTCAGTATTCTAATCCTTAAAATGATAATATCCACTTAATGAAACAGTGAATGAAATATCAAAAGCATTCCCCCTGAAATCAGTAACAAGACAGAGATAGCCATTATGGCCACTCCTATTTAACATTTTACAGTGGCCCTAGCCAATGCAAAAAGACAACAGAAAGAAATAAAAAGGTATAATGATTACAAAAGAGAAAGTGAAACTGTCATAATTTATAGATCACATGATTGTGTACATGTGTACATAATCCAAACCTGTATAAAATCCAAAAGAATCTACACACCATTAAAATTAATAAGTGAATTTAGCAAGATCATTAGATATAATATTCAAAATTGTATTTTCTATGTATTAACAACAATTAGAAAATTAAACTTTTTAAATAACACTTACATTAGCATAAAAACATACCTAGGAATAAGTCTTTAAAAAGATATGCAAAATGTCGACACTAAAAACTTAAAACATCGCTGAAATTAAATACAGTCTATATAAGTAGACAGGTATGCCGCATTTATTGACTGGAATACCCTATACTGTTTAAGAAGTCAATTATCCCAAAATTTATTTACAAATTTAAAGAAATGCCAATCAAAATCTTAAATTATATATAGAAATGTAAAGAACTTAGAATTACCAGGATAATCTTAAACAAGAACAAAAGTGGAGGATCTATACAACCAAATATTAGAATTTATTATAGACTACAGGGACTCAGCCAGTGCCATATTGGTACAAGGATGGAAAGAAAGATTAACTGAACAGAAAAATAGGCCAGAAACAGACTCATACCTGTGTCATCACTTTACCTACAACCAAGGCACCACTTTAATTCAGTGGTGAAAAGACGGTCTTTTTGATAAATGGTGCTGGCTCAATTGGATATCATATGGAAAAACACTGAATCTTGAACACCAAAAAAATTTAATTTGAAATAGATCATTGACCTAAATGTGAAAAGTAAAATAATAAAGCTCCTAGAAGAAAATATAGGAGACTCTTTTCATGATTTGGGGGAACACAAACCTTTCTTAAATGGAGACAAGAAGCACTAACTACAAAAGAAAAGATCAATAAATTGGACTTTATCAAAGTTAATTTCTACCCATCAGAAGACACCATTAAGAGAATGAAAAAGCAACCCACGAACTGAGAATATGTATTCTCAATACATGTATCTGACAAAGGGTTTGTGTGTAGAATATGTATTTTTGAAGCTTATAAATTGATAAGAAAAACAACTCATTTATGTAATGGGCAAAAGTGTCAAACAGACATTTCACAGAAGATAACCGAATGGTCAATAAGGACACAGAAAAATTGCTCAAAATTATTACTTGTCAGGGAGATGAAAATTAAAACCATCATGAGAGATCACTATATGTTCAAGCAGGCCACAAGCAGGACACTGCATGTCCAGCTATCACAAGGCTTCAAACTAATTATCTGTACTTTTTTTTTTTTTGGCCATGCTGGGCACAATACATGGGATCCCCTGTACCCCTGCAGTGGAAGCACAGAGTCTTAAACACTGGACTGCCAGGGAAGACCCAAACTAATTATTTGTACTTTTAAAGTAGCCCAAGGGAGAATGAAACACTTCTTTGGAAACTGTGTGTTCATTATCTGTGTGGGTCTTTTCATTGCCTCTCTTTCTCTTGTCCTATAAGTCTCTTCCTCTTTCTCATCATTCTTCCCTCTCCTCGTCTCTGTGTGTGTGACCAAAGGACCCACCACCTGTTATCAAGGGATGGTGGATGCTGGTTCCTGCTGCCTCTGTGCTTTGAGGGCTAGCCTGCTCTGTGCTGTTGGTGCAGGCTGTTCCCAGGAAATGGGCCCTCCCTCATTAAATTCTGCCCCGAAACCTGCACATTCTATCTTCCCTCAATCTCCTCACTGTCTCCCCTCCCTGCTATAGCAACTTCCTTTCCCCTGCTGGCCTCCGAGCCGGCACTGGCCCTACTCCAGAAGCCAAGGGGAAGCCAGTGCTGATGGTGCAGGCCTCACCTCTGCACCCTGTTCAGTGCCCTGAGCAGCCCTGGCTTCCTTCCCTGCGGCACAGCCTCCCTTCTCCCCAACACAAGCGGCGTGGCCGGGCTGCAGCTGTTGCTCTTTTCCACCAGATGGCGCTATTGCACAGCTCATGGGGACCCGAGGCCCGGCTGAGCTGAGCCTTCGCCCGCTGCTGCATTTAGGACTGAGGCTGCCCTCTCCAAACTCAGGTTTGGAGTGCAGCACAGCCCCGGAGCCAGCAGGGCCTTCCTTCAGTCTGGACGATACTGGCCCCTAATCTCTAAGTGAATCTGACAGGGAGAGGAGGGGGGAGCGGGGCAGAGTGCCTAATTCTGTTCTCTCCTCTTCACATCCTGGCCTCCCTCAAGTCCCCCCACCCATACCCTCAAGGCAGATGGAAGGGGTTGGGAGACTTGGCAGGTGGGGAAGGGAATGAGCCACACCCCTTCTAGAAAGCCCCTTTGCAGGGCTGAGGAAGGTGACGGTGTCAGTCCCCACTTCTGTCTGCCTGTCCACAGTCACAGCACAGACAGCTGACCTGGCACCCTCGGGTTCTCTGCACAGTCCGCCATCCAGGGCAGTTGAAGGCCCACACTTGGGGGCGTGAGAGCTGGTGGAAGCTGATAAGGGTAGGTGGGTTGAGCCCCAAAGAAGGGTGAGGAGACATCTGGATCTCATTCAGAGGCATTTTCTCTCTCCCTCTCTCTAGGAGCTACTACAAGGTAAAGAAGGGGCTTCAAGTCAAATTAAGCAGAGTTCTTGTCTGGCATCCATAGGTCCTCTCTCCCCACCCAGCCTCACTTGCTTATTTAGAACTGACTCCAGGAAGATAAAGTAGCTGCCTCGCTCTGGAGTCTGCACACGATGGTCCTTTTTGGCTAATGGGGTGGGGGGCATAGCAAACTGAACCTATAAGCAAAAATGGGGTTCTCAGCCCCAGGCTCTGCCTCTGCCAGTGTCTCTATGCCTTCCAGACTCAACTTTCCCTTCTGTAAAATGGGCATGACCATCTCTCCCTGCCTTCCTTGCAAAATGATCGTTTGAACCAAGTGAGCAAAAGGATGAGAAAAACTGCTTTACTTTTTTTGCAGATATGACTTATTTCTGACCATCTGCAGCCCTACAAGGAGCAAGCAATGGAGAGAAAGTCCTGTAAAACAGCAGCTAGAGAGACAGAGCCTCCCCACCATCCCCCAGAAGCCACTCCCTCCTGCCCAGGGTCTCTGGGTCCAGGCCTCCCTGTCTGCAGCCTGGCCCTTCAGATGTAAGGGCATCTCAATCGCAAGAAGCTGCCCCAGGAAACGGGGGTGAGGTGAGAGAGCTGCCTGGAGACGGGCAGCAGTTTCTCCATCCCTCGCCACTGATGCTTTTCTTCTCAGACTTGAAGTTGAGCCCCCCCTCCTCTCCCTGCTGCTCCTCATTAATTTCTCCATCGATTTTCATTAAACTCTCCTCTTGGCTCCAACACAGGATGAACTCCTTATTTGAAAAAATGAAATAAGAGGGAGGGGGTGGGAATAAAAAAAATCTCTTTTGAAAGCAAGATTGTCTCTGGTCTCAAGGCTGGAAGAGGCAATTACTAGAACCGTCTTGGAGGTTGTCTGAGGCTGTCTGAGCATTGGGTTTGGAATGCCCCCCACCCCTTACGGCCCTAGATTCTAGGTTCCCTGGACCCCAGTCCCCAGTCCAGCTCTAGTCTCCAGCCCCCCAATCCTGGCCCCTGGCTCTGTCCAACCTTGACTTCTGCACCAACAGTGCCCTGATGGTCCCATTACACACTCAGAACAACCTGGAACTCTGCCAGGGCCATGGCAAAAATCCCAGGACTCAGGCTTTCTGGGAGCATTGCAGGATTTTCCCCAGACCAACCTGAAAAGGTGAAGACAAACAGGCCAGGAAAGAGGGAAGGGAAACAGACACAGGCGATTTCTTCCTCCAAGCAGGCCCCACATGCATTGCTGCATCACATCACCATGGCAGCCCCACGGAGGAGGTGTCGTCCCGTTATATAAAGAGGAAACCGAGGGTCAGAGAGGACTCGCTTTCTAGCCCCCTGTCAGCCTCCCCCCAAACCAGCAGTTCTCCCCCTTGGTAATGCCAGTCTTTACTTCCAGCTCTACTCCGCCCCAAGGCTACCCTGACCAGTCCAGGTGGGCTAGGTCACCTGGCCACCAGACGGAGTTGGGTCCACCTGCTCTCACTGGGCTGTGTGGCTCTGAAGCCCTCACTCCCTCCTTGGCCCTCATTTTCTTCATCCCATCTTCTCCAAAGTGGATCTCAGAGAACACTGCCTCCTCTTCTGGGCTCCCCCAATTCACTGAGCACGGAGTTCCTAAAAGACTTAGAGCCCCACTGGCCTACCAGCCAGCTGTGGAGTCCCTCTGCCGAGGCCACTTTCCCCTGGCCTGCCCGGGAGCTCCACCTTGGTCCTCGGGGCCCAGCTCCACTGCTCCCTTGCTGCTGCCTTCACCAGCACCCCAGCCTGCGGCTTCTGATGGCCATGGGTCTACCACTTGGCCAGCCCAGGTGGGAGACAGGGAACACAGCTGCCTGTCTCTCCTCCCAGATCCCAGCGCAGGGGCTGGGGAATGAGGGGTGACTGTCTGCTGAGGACACAGGACAGACTTCCTGAAACTTGCTGCCCCAGCAGGAGCACGATGGTGAGAGGCTGTGGGCAGGATGAACCAGACCTCTGAAAAGAAAGCGTGGAGCCTTGAAAGACCCTTCAGGCACCTCTGCAGAGGCCTTTGCTATGTCTTGACATCTTGCTGCTCCAGATCTGCTCGGGGAATTATCCACATCTGCCCTCTTCCCGGACCAATACCCAGAGCCTGGCTCCCTGGGAGCCATTGCCCTGCAGTCCCCACCTCAAAAGGTCCAGCTCTTCCCAGGGTCACAGAGTATAAAGAACATGGGCTTTAGAAACCAGCCAGACGTGGGTTTGAATACAAACTACACATTCATGAGCTGAGGGAACACAATCTCTGAGTCTCAGTTTCCTCACCTGTAAAATGGAAAGGTTGTAGGGACTCGTGCTCCAGCCCCACTGACTTCTCCCCAGTGTGCACTGGGCAGCATCTTTGGCCACGCTACCCCCTCCTGCTGGCGTGCCAGAGCTCTCTTCTCCACCAGACAGTCGTCTTCTTCAGGCCACTGATATTCAAAACCCCGGCAACCGGCATCACACCCGCCAAAATCAAAATAGCTACCATTGATTCAGTGCCTAGTGGGTGCCAGGCACCAGGTTACTGCAATCTATTTATCTCTGACAGCCCTGGGAGGTAGATTTCATCATGCGCATTTGACTGATGAAGAAACCACACCTCTGAGAAGTTAAGTAACTTGCCCAGGGAAACGTGTCCAAGTTCGTAGGTGGAAAAGGCTGAATTCCCATCCAGAACAGCCTGACTCTCAAAGGCCACAGTTTTCCCAGAGCTGGGCTGCTTCACGACGAATGTGTGATGACCGAATGAATTAGTAGCGTGATGAGATGGTGAGGGACTGAGTGAGCAGGCAAGGAAGCGAGTGAGTTGAAAGTAAGTGAACGACTGGATGACAGAGAAAGAAGAAACAGGTGACTGGGTGAATCTATGGCCACTCGAATGCCCCAAGCCCAACAGAGCTCGGGCATCACATAGCAGGTCCAAGGATGGGTGGGGTGTCTGGTGACCTGACTAGACTCACACTCCGCAGGGGTGTGTGCGTGATTTAATGAACCACTTTAAGGTTGGAGGGAAGCGGTGGTGGGTAGCCGCATGACAGAAATGGATTTTAACCAAATCCGGCACGTTTCTTGCTGCCAATTAATTACGGGAGACTCAGGGAGGAGGCTAGGCCAGTAAATCAGGGGGAGGCTGGGACTTTGACATTATCTAAAGAGGGCACAAACTGTGCCGGGTGAGGGGGCAGCAGGCGAAAGCCCCAGGGCACCTGCTCCCCACCTCGCCTCTGCCTTGCCTGTCATGCTGCGGCTTCTGCAAATCAGCCCGTCCCTGGATTTCTTCACCTTCCGTCCTAAACGTGGACAACAGCTGACCTCACCAGAGCATCTGAGGCCAGCGCTCAGCAGCCGGATCACAGAGCCCACGTGGGCAGGACCTGGGGGAGGGACAGGTGATCCAGGCCCTCCTGGGTGTGTCTAGAACATCTCACAGCTTTGGAAGCAACATGATGTGGAGGAAAAGAGCATGGTCCTTAGCCTCACGTATTGGAGTTGTGTCCTGGGTTGGCATATAATGGTTCATAGCCCAGGCTGACTCTGGCTCAGCAGAGCTGGGATTAAATGTTCTCCAGGCCATCTATTAGCTGTGTGCTCTTGAGCAAGTTGCTTCACTTCTCTGAGTCTCCCTTCCTTCTGCAAACAACATGGATGATAACAGCACCAATGGATTAACGATTAAGTGACACCATGAAAGGTGGGGGTTAACAAAGTGCTTGTCCAAAGCAAGTATTCAATAAATGTTATTATCCTTTTAATCATTGTCATGATGGCCTTATTACCTGACAGAACAGGGCTCGATAAACATTTTCTGTAGAGGACCAAATAGTAAATGTTTTTGACTTTGTGGGCCTCATGGTCTCTTGCGATTATCTAATTATGCTGTTGTAGAGAAAAAGCAGACCTAGAGAACACCTAAACAAAGGAGCCTGGCAGTGATCCATTGAAACTTTATGGATCAAAACTTTGAATTTCACATAATTTTCATGTGACACAAAATGTTCTTCTGATATTTTTACAGCCATTTAAAAATGAAAGAAAATTTCTTAACTCATGGGCTGTACATGCCAAAAACAAAACAGCAGGATGACTTCAGCCCACAGGCTGTAACTTGCCACCCCCTGAGCTAAAACATAAGCTCTAAGAGGATCAGGGGTTTTGTCTGTTTTGTTCACTGCTGTACTTACAGCACATAAAACAATGCCTGGCAAAGAGCAGACTGTCCATAAATGTTTTCTGAATGAATGAATTACGAGCTGTGTGATTCTGTGCAGATGTCACTTCACAGCTCTGGGCCTCGGTTTCTTCGTCTGTATAATGGGGATGCTTGTACACTCAAGGCAAGTATCAAATGGAATCAGGCTGCCTGTGAAGACACTTGACAAGCTCTGTGACTGCAGAGCTGTAGTAGCTGTTTCCGACCACACGGGGGCCCCTTTCTGACAAGACTCCCTCCTGCTCACTGTCAGGGACAGAGTTATTTCAGAAGTATCTGTGTATGGAAAGTAATCTGACCTGGAGGAGGGGAAAGCCCAGAGACGGTGACCTTCTCCTGTGCGAGTTGCGGGTGGGAGAATTAGGACTTTGGCCAGAAACAGCAAGGTGGTCCGAGTTTAGCTGCAGGGATTTTTTTTGGCAGTCTGAGAGTATCCATTAAACCAGTGAGTCAGCGAGGTCGACTGCGCATTAGACAAGCAGACGGGGTCCAAATCTTGGCTCCAAAACTTACTCTGTGATTTTAGGTGAGTCACTTACACTGGCTGAGACTCAATTCCTCGACTTCAAGGTGGAGATACTAGTGCTCACCTCACGAGGTTCTGGTGGGTTAATGAAGGGAATGCGTGTAAGGGGCTAGCTCAGCACGGGGCGCTTAGTAAGCCCTCAGGCGCTGAGTGTCCCCCGTCCTCTTGCTCGGTGGGTGGGGGCTGGCTCCCAGGCCGGTGGCCCATCTGGCCTGGGAAAGATGCATTGGCGCCCTCTGGCTTTGGAGCCCCGCGGGAGAAATTGCCTCCACAGCTTTCCCAGTTGCACAGGTTTTCACTCTGAGCAAAAAAAGTCCTGCTGTTTTTCTTCCCTGGATTGAGGTTTTCCTGCTGCTCTGCAAACTCTCTAAAGCCAAGAAATGCACTGCTTATGGAGAACTGGTGATTCTAGTCCCTTCTGCCTTTTCCTCCCCTTCTTTGTGCCAACCAGCATGAAAGAAGATGAGAAACAAACACGTCTGGCCATTTCCCACTGTCTAAGGAAGAAGATTTTATGGGAGAAGAGAGGATAATTCAACACATGAAGCTGGAAATGCTCAATGCATTTACTTCATGGAGTCTGTGTGTCTCACCACTGCCTCTCTCCTCCATTTTACCACCTAAGCAAGCACACACATACAAAGGCTTCTGACCCCATGGGAAGGGGGCACTCTGTCCAGGGGGCTGGCACTAGCTCCTTCACCACTTTGCTGTGTGACCTCAGACAAACTACTTCCCCATTCTGAGCCATAGCCTTCTCATCTGTAAGCTGAGCAGATTTCCCACGCACCCTCCATCCTCAGCTAAAAGCACCTCAGAGCCTGTGATCCTGTGACTCTGTCCCATAACCTGAGCAGATTTAGAAAGAGGCAGGGTAGAATGTAAAATGACCATCTGTTTAGGAGTCCAGACCAAAGTAAAGAAGTTGAGGGTAGGGTGGAGGTTTTCTGGGCAGCCAGGACCAGACTGTGGGACACGGATGCAGAGGAAGGGGAGCAGTTTGCTGTCCCATCCCCACTTAGACCAGTCACGAGAACAGACTCAAGGTACCTACCCCTCACCCTGCAGGCACCACAATTGTCACCAGGTCATACCAGGCCTTTCTATCTCTCTTCCATAGACAAAAATCAGCATCCTTCCTTGAAATGTGGTTGAGAAATCCCCCAATGTCAGCACTAGCCTCCCATCCCTCCTGCTAACATCCCTGAGGACCCAGCTGCAGGCTCAGACCCACTCAGGCAGAAGTGTTGAAGCAGCCTCAGCCCTACAACCTGGGGTAATTGGGAGGTGGTAGCTGGAATCGGTCATGTTGCCCTAGGCTGGCCTGGAGCTAGGGACCTGGGACTGTCAAGTCACCACCTTCCCTCCAATCCTGGCCACCCCCAGTGGTGTTGACCCATCATGTGCTTGGACTCCAGTTTCCCTTTCCCTTACCCAAGCCCTCTTTGGGTGGAGCCCACCTGCTCGCCCAGGCATGACGCCCACCCTGCTCATGCCTTTCCTGCCCCCAGAGGAGCTGGATCCTCTTCCTTCGGCTGGGGTCCTGCCACGAGAGAAGGACCAACTGCCCTTAACCTCGACACCCCTCCCCACCTGACTTGCCTGCTGTGTTCCCCCCCACCTCCCACCCTGCCGTGCCAACCAGGCTCTGTTGGCCACTCCACGCAGGAAGTGCTGAGTGTCCCTCTGGACCCTGCCTTTCCCGCTGAGGTCCTCAGTCTTGGCCCCCTTCATGTCTTCATCAACCACAGTCAAGATCCCAGCAGCCCCACATGAATGATGCCTGGGAACAGGAGGGACTCCGGGGACTTGCTCTCGCCAGACGTCCACCAGGAGGTCGCTCTCCCCGTTCACCCACCCGCTCAGGGACCTCAGGCCCCGCCCAGCCAGCCAGCTGCACCCTTACCTTCTCCAGCTGGTGGACACCCTCCTCCACGCAGCAGATGGAGGCCAGCGTGCGGAGCGCCTGGGGGTACAAGCACCGGAAACTGTCCTGCCGGCAGACCTTGAAAAGCGCCACGACCCCACCCTCCTGCCAAGAAAAAGAAAATGTCACATGAACTCACCGTGTGACTTCTCCAGGGGCTGACTCCAGAATTACTGATACCCCTCACTCAGCAGTTGTGTTTGGGGGTCTGTAGGGTGGCAGAATAGCCACCCCGAAATATGCTGCTTTAGTGTAAAGATTATTTTGAGCTGAAGGCAATTAAGAAGAAGCAGATACAAGAAAAGATCTCTGTCTTCTCCCTATCTGACTAAAAGCAGGACATAAATTTTAAAAGATTATACCCCCTCCGCTCTCTACTAGGAAGAACAAGAGTTAATCACTGGAGACAATATTAGACCCTTATCAGCCTGGGTTTGGCACCAGAGGAATCCACATAGCAGACTTCAGTCTTTATTTACTATTAGTTTCCCATATATGTGTCTTCCCACAGTTTGCCACCCCTAGAGAGTCAAGGTTCTCTTCCTTTGTCTTACCACTTGTCTGAAAATGTACTGTTCCTTTGCTAAGAAGCTACGTTAAGCCCAAGTTCTAACCAACCCTTTGAGTTACTCACCTCTGACCGTTCCCATGCATAAGTACAGTGCAAGTGCTAATAATTTTTTTTTCTTTTGTTAATCTGGCTTTTGTCAGCCCAATTTACAGGGCCCCAGCCAGAGAACCCACGAAGGTAGTAGTGAAAAAGAATGTTTCCTCCTCTCTGGTTTCTATACGCACACACACACACTCTCTCCCAAGCTCCCACATGTGTTACAGTGAAATGCCAGCTCCAGAAATAATGTCACTCTTGGTAATCGAAACTGGAGGCGAGGGGCCAGGGCAGGCACACATGCTGGGGCCAGGCTCAATCCCAGTTAACACTGCTCCCAGACTCCTGGCAGCACCCCTCAGCAGCCGCCATGGAATAAGCCTGGAGTTGTCAGAAACAGGTTCTAGAAACAAGTCTGAGGCAGATGGAGGGAACTGAAACCTAGATACCTAGGCTGGTTCTCACTATTCCCGTGACCACCTGTTACTTCTCAGATGCTGCCACCACCATGGCAGGCACACAACAAGCAGCTTTATTTACCTCAATATTATAATTTATTTCCATTTGGGGGATGGGAAAAACTGAAGTCCAGATGGGTGAAATAATCACCCTAAGTCCACACTGGTCTTGCTTTCACTCCTTCACTCCAATTCGTAAAAGGGAAAAAAATAAAAACCTTTAGGATTGATCAGCTGAGCTCTTGAATGTGAACTTGTACTTTTCCTTTTTGAGACCTTGTGTTGACCTCCCAGGAGAAGTCTGAGAGGATTTCTGAGAAGAGTCTGGGACTGAGGCACTCATCCTAACTGGACATATTTATTCTGTAGAAAAATCATTGAAGCCGCCTTGGCTCCCGGAGCAAAGTGAGAGAGACCAACGGATCACAAAGGCGACTCACCACACGTCCAGCAAACTGGTGGCAACCCCACCGCGGACATCCACGTCCAAAGCAGGGGAAGCTGGCTATCCCACATCTGGCTTTGCCCTGTTTCCTCCCTCTCCCCTCCCCTGAGGGCTGGAGGGGTGCCTAGGGGTGGCAGCAGGAAAGAATGCATGAGCAAGTGGTCTGAACTTGGTCCTGAGGGCCACTTGCCTTTAACTGCACCACTCCTGACTCCAACTATGCCCACTGCCCTCGGTTCCCCAAACTGAGAAAGATGTTACAGGAGGTAGGAGGTGGGTTCAGCAAAATTACCATCCCCAATCAGATTTTTCAGAACTCTTTCAACAAAAATTGTACCATGCACAAAACAGGCACCGTTCTGTGTCCCCAGGGACGCAGCAATGAATGACTGAAAGGATCATGTATGAGTAACCAGGAGAAGCAGCACTGACCACTGCGGCCCAGCACTGACCACTGCGGCCCAGCACAGCCTCACTGAAATGTCACGCCAGATCTCCCCTTCCCCGCACCCCACGATGATAAGCCACGGGCCCTTTGCAGTCTAAGAGTTTGGCGGCTCATCACTGCAGGGACCAAGATGAAAGTATCCAATTCTGGGGGAGTTCAGAATTTCTGACATTTTATATTATTCCTCCTTCCTTTTAGGGTAGTTTATTTGGTGGGAAAGGGTCATATCTTAGGACTGGTAAATTTTTTCAGGCAGCACAAAAATATTAATGGTTTATTATGTGCCAGACCCTCTGCTGGGTACTGCCTCAGTCCCCATCCATGCTGAGCTCCTTGTCTGGCAGGCAACGTTAAAAGCAGGAAGACATCTGGGTAACTGTGCACTGAGATGGGCAGGGGTTGCAGGGTTAAAAGAGCACAGAGTAGGGGCTTCCCTGGTGGCGCAGTGGTTGAGAGTCCGCCTGCCGATGCAGGGGACACGGGTTCGTGCCCCGGTCTGGGAAGATCCCACATGCCGCGGAGCGGCTGGGCCCGTGAGCCATGGCCGCTGAGCCTGCGCGTCCGGAGCCTGTGCTCCGCAACGGGAGAGGCCACAACAGTGAGGCCCGCATACCACAAAAAAAAAAAAAAAAAAAAAAAAAAAAAAAGAGCACAGAGTAGGAACTCCTGACATAATGTGAAGGGGGATGGTTATAGAAGGGTTAAAGGGTCACTTAAAATGATGTGATTTTAAATGCACATCATTACTCTGATAAAAAATATGCTCTGGTATGGGGACAAGACACTTACCCCTCTGAATTCTTGCTCCACAGTCTTTTGTCCCTGCCTGCCTACTTTCCCACGGTTCCTGGGACATTTGATGAAAGTTGCACATAAAGACCTTACCCAGAGAGTCACTGACATAAGATCAAATTACTCTTTAAAGTAAGAAGAAAGAACAGGAGTCCTAAAGTCTCCCTGGCCAGCCTTGTTGGCTATTAATGACCTCCCACCAGATGTAAATATATATATATATATATATATATATATATATATATATATATATGTATGTATGTATGTATGTTTATATATGTATGCATGTTTATATGTGTGTGTATTTAATCATATATAGTACAAATCTTATTTATATATGTTCAATGGTAGATAGATAGATAGATATTTATGTCTGGAGCAGACAATGAAGAAACGATGCCAAAGAATGGGAGGCAGAGAGCCAGGATCAGTGTGGCAGCCTTCCTTTGGCTCAGGAGACGCCAAGTCTAGCATAACTATATTTAAGCCTCTGTATCCATTTGCACTGGATTCTCATTACATCCTTTCCCAAGATTGTGAAAAATGGTCTTCTTAGCATTTTTAGCTACTAGGAGAAGAAGCGGGGAATCCTGAACCCAGACTGAGGGGATTCTGGTTCAAATCCTGGCTCTGCTGCTGGCAATCTTTGGTTAACAATGGGGTCATGACAGCTACATGACTCAGCTGTTGAAGGAGCAGTGAGCTAATGTTGTGAAAGGGCTGAGCACCCAGTGAGGGTGGACCTGGACAGCCAGGTTGGGATCAGGTCACAGAAGGCATCCTGGTTAGAAGGGTGTCTCATACCCTCATGAAAGGTGTCCCAAGGGCTGGACTATGTGAGAGGGAGGGGAGATAGAAAGTGAGATGGAATGTGAAGCCCGCATCGAGGACCGAAAAGAAGCACTCAGCTTAGAGTGGGACCAGGAGCCGCCTGAGCTTGTGGAATCGCACTGTTGGCTGGAGCTTGTTTAATTTTATAGAAAGCTCTGGGCTCAGAGCCCAGCTGTATAATGGTATGCATTATTCAGACAGGCTCAGGATAAGCTGTCATAAAGCTGGAGGAGGCCACTTGCGGGGTGTGTAGGCGAGTGGTGGGAGGAGGATAATAGAGGAGCTGGAGTGGCGAGGAGGTGGTAATTTCAAGAATGCACAGGGGAGTTTTCTGTGCTCTGCACTCAGGAAGGGATGGGATTATTTGCCACCACCATCATAGGGAGGACTGGGTTTATTTCTTGGTCATCAGAGGAACCCAAGGGGATGAGAGGATAAACCTCAGACAGGTTGCCCAGATCATCTCATGGGGGTAGCTCAGATGGATAAAGGACCCAAGGACAGACCACAGCAGGCTCCAAGGAGGTGAATGAGGAAGGCCACTGGGGGAAGCTGCCCCACATCTGTCACCATATTGGGCATATTTCCTGAGCATCGGAGGTGAGGATACTGTGCAGGGCATACCAGGAACTCCCAGCCCCTTTGTCACTGTCAGGACTGGAAACCCAAACATTGATTTTGCTGGAGGACCGAGTCTCTCCATCTTCCAGGCTGGGAAATGGGAGTCATCATGGAATCATCTCTCTGCATCAACCCTCCGTCTACTCTCCCCCAAGGACTGGAGACAGAAGAAGGTTGAGATTAAAATTCGGGAGTCAGCAGATCTAGTTAAAATCCCATCTGCCTTTAATACGCATGAACTTCTCTCTGAGCCTCTGTTCCCTTATCTTAAAAATGGGAATTATAATTATAACACATCATTAGATTATCAGGAGGATCAGATGAGATGATGAAGGGAAAGCTTAGTGCAGTGTTTGACATATAGAAAGGATGCAGGAGATAATAAAGGTTGTGGAGAGGGGAGGAGGGCAAAGGAGGATGGGGATGAGCAGGAGAAGGCAGACAGGAGGAAGAGGAGGGAGCCGGGCTGCTGAGAGGTGCTTCAGGACAGCAAACAAGAGCATAGCCTTTGCTGTCAAACAGCCAGGTTCAAATTCACCTTGGCCACTTACTAGTGGAGATTTTTAAAGCTCCCTAGTGATGCTAATATGCCTACAGGGTTGAGAACTTCTGGGTCACCCTTCGGCCCAAGAAGCTGAAGGGCCAAGGATTGAACCAGAAGTCACCACTGTGGGCTTTAGGATCATGAACTCTGAATTAAAGAGACTTGGGTTCTAATTCTGACTCCACTCTTTATCAGTTGTGTGACCTTGAGTAAGCCTCTCAAACCACTTCCTCAACTATAGATGGGAAAAACATAATAACTACTTGTTTGGATGATTTTATGATTTAAAAGAAATAACATTTGCAAGGCATTAAGCCCAGTGGAGAGCACCCTCAAACTTTAGCTATTTCTGTTGCATACAATTTACTTCTCCCTTGACCAGAGTTGACAAGCATTTACCCTGCTCTTCCAGATTTCCTTAAAGGCTTAGATCAGTGATTCTGAGAGTGGCCATGCCTCAGAATCCCCTGTAGAGCTTATTAAAATGTGCATTCCCAGGTCTTACCCCAGGACCTCGGTAAATCTTGGAGGGTGACAAACCATTTATGTTGTGTTTTCCAAAAACTCCCTGAGGGATTGTGATGCAGGGTTAGGACTGGGGACCACAGAGCTGGAGCATCTTCTTGTGACTGACATCTTAAGTCTCTTGAAGGATATAACTTTGATTCCAGTTAGATCATTATTCTATCCCCAATGGTAATGTCGTTTCTCAAGTTTAAAAAAAAAAAGAGGCAAAAATAAAACAGAAGGCCTTAGCAAGCCCCCTAGGGAGCTACCAATTGCCTATATTTGTTCTAAGTGTTTGGATCCAACACTTAGAATGAGTGCAGGGGCAAACTGACCATGAAGCTAATGAATTACAACTCCCATGTAATTAATGAAAACCACTGCCCTCAATTTTGTCTTTCCTTCATGTCGTAGGGCAATGACAGCAGGCATTTTTAAGATCCAGCCAAGAACCTAAGTTGGAAGATATGTTTGGTTTGGGTTTGGTGGGATATGTGAAGATGAGGGAGGAGGGTTGATATTTATAACAGACACCACGTGAAGAAAGATGATAGCGGCTCCAAGGGCACCATCTTCTTGTCTCACGTGGGAAATGAAATCAGAGGAGTTAGCCACTATTAAAGATGGAGACACCAAGGCCCAGAGATAGGAGGTAACTCTTCCAAGGTCACATAACAAGCAAATGCTAGAGCCAGGACAGGCTTTCTAAGCCAGCTGTCGCCGCCAAACTAGCTTCCTCACACTCTCCCCGGGCCCATCACCTTGGCCCCCATCCATGAAGCTCACCTTGGCTATGATGCGGCACAAGGGAGCCCCCTCCTGGGTCAGGCTGAACAGGTTCCCTGTGGTGGATTCTGTGGTGTAGATATTGTCCGAGGCATCGATTTTTCTCACCAGTGCCTAAGAAAAGAGAGCAAAGTCTGATGGTTACTCACTCATCTACCTTCCGCTCACCTTCCTTAATGGAATACCCAAGAGCGTCCCAAAATCTGTAATCCTGCCCCATCTCCACTACCCCATGATGGGGGTGATGAGGTTCTAACTTAGGGAAAGGCATGAGTCAGGATGAGGTCTGAGCTACATTTCAGAAATATGGGATAATTTCATACCTCTGGGGCGTGGACAACCAATGTGCCCCGCTCTAGTCAATCAGAAAATCAGCTCTCATCACTGATGGGCTCAGCAAGCACATTTTTGCTATTCTACTGGCTCCTGATGAGGACAGAAGCCATCGGTGAAATAAACAAGCCATCAAGTTGAAAACCAATGAGTTGCTACAGATATGACCAAAGAATTTGCTCATTTTGTATGGTCGTTGGCTAATGGCAAAGTCCAGCTGGGGTAATGGGTTCAGGAGATGAGTCAAGAGAAACATTCTACTCTGCAGTATCTTCCTGCTCAGAGGACATTTGCCTTAGGTGGACAGCCAGGCCAACACAGCAACCTGGAATCCTGTCAAAGAGTGGGTAGCTCAGTGCGGAATGCCACTAATTACAGCTGAAGGATCTAAGGCTGGTGGTAAGAGGGCCAGGAATGACCAGGCACAGGATCCTGGGAGGCTCAGGAAGAAGAGCAAATGGAAAATTCATCAACAAATGGGATATGAAGATTATTCCTAGAAGAGTTTAGCTTATTTCTGGGAAAAAGCTTTTCACGTAACTTGAAACCACTTCATAATCAACCATGTGTTTTGAAGGTTGTGATTCATCAATTATAGATGACTCCTACCTGCTAATTAATGTTCATTGCTTGAGTTTCTACTGGGAGGTGTGGAGATGGAGACTGGGGAGACTTGCCTTTGGGGGCCTCATGTGAGAAAGTAGGACCTCTGGGAAGCCACTTGTGCAATTTCAGTTGCTGTGTTTATTTTAAAATATTAAAATGGATTTGTTTCAAATTCATACTGGTGTTATGGAAAAGACACAAGGAAACTAGGAGATCTGAGTTCCAGTGCCAGCCTGCCTTTTTTTAAACACACTATATTGATGAGGAAGTATGTATATGGTTAAAAGTATGGACTCCAGAGCCAAACTGCCTGGGTTCAAAGTCTGGCTCTGCCACTTCTAAGCTCCCTAGAGCAAGTAACTCAGCCTTTCTGCACCTTAGTTTCCTCATCTGTAAGACGACAGAAATAACAGTGTCTATCCCTTATGGTTGTTGTACCG